>NW_026114459.1:0-353465 GCF_018139145.2 Gymnogyps californianus | reverse complement strand
ATATGCCATGACATTCACATCACTCGATTTATAGATCAGAAGTATTTCTGTTTCACAGGTTGGGGAACTGAGTTGGAGTGGTTAAGATGTGTTTGTGGCGGTCCAAGTCATTGACTGGCTGGAAACATACTTCGGAGCATCTTGCTGCTGCTTTCATGTGTTCAGCCGTGCTGTCCAGCTAGTGTCTGCATGCACAGCTCAGCAGCAGGACTTCCCTGCGCTCCCCACTGCGTACATTCACGTGTAAGTTAGTTTTTCAGCTAGAAAGATCACTCATTAGCAGGTTTTTTGAACATCAGAATGCAATCCACTCTCATCAACACTAGACGTTGGCAAAATGTTAATGAGGCAGCAATTACTTTAATGTGCGCTAGTCCAGGCTGGTTTTCAAGCTCCTCCATAATTCTCCTTCACTAATTTAACGTGTGTTAATGGTAGCTTTTGCCTGCCTGTATTCATAAGCACCCTATACTAACCAGTGGCATTTTATTTTTGCCTGAAGTTTGTCTTTTTGAAGACATTTACAAGCAGGTTTTTCAAAGTCATATGAAGAAATCAAAACAAAACCAGCATTCATTTTATTCTGAAATAAACAGATGGATCTTACAGGAAATGTATACAGTTAACTGCAACCTTGTAACCATTCTGTTGTATCAGTCATATTCCCCAGATATATACGTCCAGGAGTATTGTTTGATGGATATAACGATGTGTAGTTTTTAACTGAAATAGTTTACATGATTGAAAAGGACCTGTTCAAGCAGGCGTTAACATATTTAAGCCAGACTATTTGATCTTGTTGTGGCCAAGGTTGACTGTACAGCCTTAATGCAATAATTTTACCCAGAATTACAGACAACCTCACACTGCCAGCTGAGATACTAATGTTTTCATAAACTGATTTTTGCGATTCAGAATGAACAGTTATAACAGAGATGTCTTCTAATGGTCAAGAGCAAAATGACTAACAATACTGATATTTTAATTACCATAAATCAAATTTTAAGAGGACCATGGAGTGATTAGGTGGAATTTTATCATGAAACACCCTTATCTTATATTATACTGATACCAGTTAACAGATTCAGGAAGGCAGCACTGTACCAGTTTGTACTGAAAAAGTTATTTTAACTGCAGGGACTAGAAATGAAGGTGCCAAATATATTTTTCTTACTCTTTCTCAAGGTATCGGTGTATATGATGTGCTGTAAAATGTAAACTGAAAAGTACCTCACTGAAGGTTTCTTATATGTAGAAACAATGATTTTTATAATACATCAGCTACCCATTGGAGCTTCAAAGGGTGGTATAAATGAAGAGTAATTTTTGCAAAGTGAGGATATGATTCCTGTGTACTCGCTGACACAAGGAGGCAGTTATTAGTTTTCAGAGCTGATCTGAACAAAGAAAGGATAAATGCCCAAGGTGACATTTTGGCTGTGCTCTTTAGCAGTGTTTCTACAAACTTCATCCTTGGGACACTGGAAAAGTAGTGCAACTCCAGCAGGAAAGAATGATAAAAAGAAGGCACAATAGGGGTTAGTGTAAGAACAAAAGAAATAACAAGATAGTGCTGTTTCATTAACAGAGCAAGAAAGAGTTTGAAGAGCAGAAACAACTGAAAAGTAGGCTGCTGAGTAGATGTTGTGGACTTGAGCATCTTCAAGCATGTTTTAATGAAAAATGGGCAAGATGGGCTAGAAAATAGACTTCTTTATGCATGCAGTCTTCTGAGCAGATAACATATTTTCTGTGCTTGAAATTTGTCAAACTTTATGGGGGCTGTGATAAGTAATGACAACTACAAGGAACATTTGATTTTTTAAAGGTTTGATAACTTTTTTTTGAGGAAAAAAGTTTTGTTTCTCTGTAAATGATTTTGAAGGATGATGACTGGGCTCTAAGCTTTGCTACTGCTGGGTTTGCAGGTGGTTGATGTTCTTGAGTATGTCCTCAGTATCATGAATCTTTGGCTATTGTTGGTAAGCTTTATTGCCACAAATGTGGCATTGGTGACTTTGTTTCCTACTGTATAGTGGGTAAGCCCTGATACATTACAAGTGATGCGTGGGTAGTGTGAGTTACCATACCTTTGGTTTTGGCCATGTTTTCCCCATGCACAAAGGGACCTCCCCTCCAAGTACACGTGAAACAAACAAAATGTTTTCAGTTTAGTAGCTGAAATGAATGAAACAAGCTATAAAATACTAGAATTACATTTGAAAGTTAATGATGAACAGGTTTGTAAAGATGTTTTTTACTGTGCTTGTTATGTGAATTAAAATGCTTGCCTCTGATACTCAATAGCAGCATCTCAGAACGAGGGGGACAGACAGGTATTTGAGACCTTGCAAAATGCAGTATTTATTTTGCTTTCTAAACATGTGGTTCCCTGGGATTCTCCCTTCTTACCCTTAGCTCATCCGTGTTCAGTTTTTGCTGCCACAGAAAACTATTGTTAAAAGAACTTTTTCAGCCAAATCTGGATGCGTTATTTGTATGCCATGCAACGTTTCTTGAAGCAGCCCTTGTGTTGTCCCAAAAATCAGGATTCTTTCACCTGGTGTGCAAAAAAGCCGATTAACACACAGTTATTAAACTGTTTAAACTTAACAGTTTAAACTTAACAGTTATTAAACTGTTTAAACACAGTTATTAAATTGTTATTAAACACACTGTTATTAAACACAGTTATTAAACAAATTAACTTTATTTCATGTCTGCACAGAGATGGGTGCTAGGTGGTAACTCCACAAAGCTAGCACACCCGGTTAACACACGGTAAAGCATTTTATACCTTTCGAGCAACAGTTATCAGTATTTTTACAGTTTCGCTTAGTTACTCTCGTTCCTATTGGTTCTCGCAAGTCTCATCTCCACTTAAAGTCGCAGCATCCTCCTTTTTTACTGCGCATGTTCTGTGAGGAAGGGGCTTCTGTTGGTAGGGGGCTCTCCCTACCTAAGGGCGGGTTTTCTAGTATGTTAATTAGGATAGTTCACTCACAGTTCAAGTAGCTCTTTGGTTGCCCCTGTGCTTATCTTGGTATTTCTTTACCGGACTGACTTATGGTGTCATCTTGTTTCTCTTCTCAAGGTCACGCCTCGTTAACTAAGTAGCATCCTTTGTTTTGTTTCTCGCATATCTCCAACACTTGTGTGCGGTGTTGCAGGGAGCATGCTCGGATTCCTCAGCATCTCCCTCCTCTGCTGCATGCTGATCACCTCGGCGGCTGCCGGCTCCCACCGCTGCTGCTGCGAATGCACGCTGTGCTGATGCAGGCACCATAATAGGAAGCACCTAGGCCTGTCATAAGCAAACAGGTCTGGAAAAAAAGTGCAAGCCTGACGTATGGTGTGGCCATAGCAACAAGCAGAGATGAGGGTGCCATTTTGGAGTAAATGCAGGCTAGTGTGGCTTAACAAGAAGCCAGAAAGTATCTTGTTGGATTTACAAAGCTGTTCTGTATGTGCGTGTCAGAGGTTTTCTGAAACACACTACTTGCAAGAAGACAGCTTACAAAAAACAAAATCTGAAATTAAGTATGTAAGGGTGTCTTTAAATGAAATTATTTTTCACTTGCAATGGAAACTTTAGCTGGAAAATTTATAAGCACGTTTACTCCTGAGAAATATTAATGTGATAAATTATAAACAAATCATAGAATATCTCTTTGGATGCATAAACTTTAAAGCCCAGAGCTCAGATTTCTCAGTAAAATGACTGTGTTTTTCTTGTACTATGAAGCATGGCCAAAGTTTTGTATGTCTGAATACTGGACCCGGGTAAGATTGTATTTCATAATTTGGTAATTAGTTGCTTTTTCCTCTTTTCTTAGCATCAGTAAAAACAAATATGTACATTTTCTAGCTGGGAGGGATTTGCTGCAGCTCTTTTTGGTTGTTGCTGAAAAGGTTTCAGAGGCTTTATTATAGGAGAGCTCTTAAATAAAGCTCATCACTGTGAAGATGATGCAGTTGGTTGATACATAGTCAGTACTTGGCATTTCTAGCACAGCTTTCAGTACGTCCCTGCTTACAGAACTTGATTTTTAAAATGGAATGACTAAATTTTAAATACAAGAAGATAAAGTGTACTGGAAAACTTCTGTAGAAACAAGTCTTAGCATTTGGGGGCTAAAACTTAAGTAATGGGTTTTTTCTTTGGTGGTCCGGAATGTACATCTGTAGTCTGATCTTTACATTCACAGTTTCAGCTGTGTGAAAGATTGGTTATAGGAATGATATAACAACAAAAAATATAATTGCTGTTGGGATAAAGTAGAACTGCAGGAAGAAAAATAATTTTATAACTGTTGTGTTTGATTTCCCCCCCCCAGGTAGATATTATTCCTGTGCTCATGTGTCTTTTAGATTTTATAGATGTGGTATAAATAAAAGCATGCTGATGTACATAGGGGGTTTTGTTTTGTTCTTGCAATTATTGTCAGAGCTTGAAAAATGTCCTGGTTGTAGAAAACTGAAGTTGCCTGACAGACCTAAGTGGAGGATGAGAGGACAGGTGTTGGTCTTAGATCTTGCTTACACCCTGTCATTTGAATAGTGTGTCTGAGTATGAAACTGCACCTTAATTGCTCTTGAAAGAGGAGTCATCTAGGGTTTGTTTTTGTTTTCTTTTTTTGATTCCTTCCACAGTGTCTTGGCTGCTGTGAAATAACACGCTCTACACAAATCTATCTGTTCCCCAATCTGTCTTTTCACCCTGCATCCTGCCTGGTGATGGTCTCTTGCCTTTGCTGATGCACGTAGCTTTGTTAAACGGCAAGAGTCACACCGACCCGCTCTGCGTCTGCTGGGTGCCTTGCTCACAGGCTTGTAGGTGGCAGCACTGGAAGTGATAAGATCCATTTTGACTTGTACCTTTTGATTGCCAGGGAACTTCAAGGAGTCTGTTTGCAGACTCAGATGAATAGCTCAGCTTTCCTTCATAGTTCTTTTGCTTTTGGAAATTTTTCTAATCAATACCTGGGACTTTATGTATTTATACTGTTGTATTAATCACCTCATATTAAATTAACAGTATGCTGAACAACAGACAAGGCAAATGTTTGTTCTAGTCAGCAAAAGTATGTGTTTGTGCTTATGTTGTCCCAAAAATCAGGATTCTTTCACCCGGTGTGCAAAAAAGCCGATTAACACACAGAGTCGAGATATTTGTTTATTTCATGTCTGCGCAGAGATGGGTGCTAGGTGGTAACTCCACAAAGCTAGCACACCTGGTTAACACACGGTAAAGCATTTTATACCTTTCGAGCAACAGTTATCAGTATTTTTACAGTTTTGCTTAGTTACTCTCGTTCCTATTGGTTCTCGCAAGTCTCATCTCCACTTAAAGTCGCAGTGTCCTCCTTTTTTACTGCGCATATTCTGTGAGGAAGGGGCTTCTGTTGGTAGGGGGCTCTCCCTACTCAAGGGTGGGTTTTCTAGTATGTTAATTAGGATAGTTCACTCGCAGTTCAAGTAGCTCTTTGATTGCCCCTGTGCTTATCTTGGTATGTCTTTACCCACTGACTTATGGTGTCATCTTGTTTCTCTTCTCAAGGTCACGCCTCGTTAACTAAGTAGCATCCTTTGGTTTTGTTTCTCGCATATCTCCAACAATTCCCCCCTTTGAGACTTAGGTAAATAGTTCTTATTTAAAATAAGTCTCACTTAGATATTTTCATTCTAAAACTTCAGTCTCTGGGAGATTTCAAAATTTTCCAAAACTGCTCATAGGTTCCTTCCCATTGACATATGTCTCGCTGGAATTTTTCCCTGTCCTTTATAGGGAAGTTTTCAAGTTTGAGGGATTTATCTCCCTCTGTCATGAGCGTGCATACCCTGGGTGATTGCATTAGAGCAATTTGCTTCATCATGTACCAAACCTTAAAATACAGTATGATTATAAGCAGTAAACATGTTAGTGATAACAAGATCACAACAGGGTGTAGCATGAGATTAAGAATGCCTGTTGCCTTGGGTGACCATCCGAGGAGGGCTTCCCACCACCTATGTTCTCCATCTTTCTTCACCCGGTCCAAAACACGATGTATCTCTTCTGTGTCATGGTGAACGGTGATGAAAGTCTTTTGTCCCTCTTCTCGGGCACGTTCCAGCAACCGGTGTAGATCATTATGTTGTAAAAATTTTTTTTCACCAGCGTGAGATCCATCCCAATGAAAGTAAGCAATAGATCCTTAACTAAAGTATAATTGGATTGTATTAGCTGATAAGTCGTAACCGGAGCTGAATAGTTGAAATCACATCCTATAATGTTAGTAAAAGTTACAAATGCAAGTATTTGAGTGATTATTTATCCCGACAGTAATATTATCTACAACTATAAAATTACATAGAGTTCTTATACACACACATCCTTTCCCAATATATATATAAGCACAGTTCTAGGGATTTCTTCTGGATGTATCTCGAAGTGACAAACATTTTGCTCAGTGTCAAGACAAATGTCTTGAGCTTTGATGGTATTACTTTCGCAAATAAATCCCTGTTGTTCCCGTACCACACATGCATCAACTTCAACAGTCTGCCATCTGTTATTGTCTCGTTGGGCCCATACTCTATGCTCTAGTGGATAAAGTACAGTCCCATTGTGATTTAAGCCTAACGCGATGATCGGGTAGATGGCTTTTACTGATGCATTCTGTATGGTTACAACAAAGGCCGTGGCTTTGTTATGGATAGGATTGTGAGTGAAATTGCCCAGATACCACCATGACTGGAATTCTCTTTCAAATGCAGTTGCCTTTTCCCAGATTATTTCCTGAATTTCAGTAGGTAAGGTGCCGTCTTCACCTTCTCTTACAATTGCTGCTATTGTATATTGCACCCACAGTTGAGCCTGGATGCAACTAAGAGCTAGAGAAATATTATTTTGGGCTATACCAAGTGCATCTATGATTATTGGTGGTCCTTTTCATTAACCCTTTCCCGCTGAGGCAATATATCAGATAACAGCCATCGATGAGTTCCTAAGGGAGGATCGCAATGGATGTTCTAATTTTTTTAGATCATGTGTGGCTGTACTAAGTTTTTTTGCAAGTTCTTCATATCTATGCTGTTTAAGACTCTCAATCCTGTCCCTAGGATACCAGTTACATTTCTTTTTACTCGATTTGGAAGGGTAAGAGACTGCCCATGTAACCACGCTAACCATCCTGTATAGGACGCACTTACGAATGGTGAACAGGCTGGTTTAACTGCAGAGATATTAATCTGCATTGATAGTTCTACCCGTTTGAGGGACCATGATGGATTAAACAAAAGTCGTTGTTGTCCAACCCTTTTAACGACATATGGTCCAACTCTAGTTATCTGGGGGGTTATTTCCTTTAGTAATATCCTAATTACTTCCCTAGCCCCATTGTTGCGACAAGGGAAAGTCTCAGGCCATCCGGAAAACGTATCCACTAGAACAAGTAGATACTTATGTTGTCCACATTTTGGTAATTCAGAGAAATCTATTTGCCAGTATTCCCTAGGGGTTATTCCTCTTTTTACGTCACCTGCTGGCGGCTTTCTTTGTATTTTGGGATTATTTACACAAGTTTCATCTCTTTACTATTATATCTGCATTTGTCTGCATTTTTGGCCCTACAGCGTATCTCTTAACACCGCTTATCATAGCATCAGCTCCCATGTGAGTTTCTTCATGTAGTTTCTTGAGGAGAGCTTCCATCATTTTTTTTAATTTCATCGAAACTACTCCGACACTCTGGAGTCCATTCTAACAACTTCCCACAAGGCCCTTTGTGGCTGCGTATAAGGGTTTGGTTGTAAGTCCGAAATTGGGGATCCATATCCAGCAGAATCCGGCTATTCCCAGAAAGTTTAGCAGGCTTACTGTGGCTTCTGTACAAGTCTGTTCTGTATCTGCTCCAATTAAGATATCGTCCACATACTGTAAGAGAGTAACATTATCATTATTAGTTTGCCATTGTTCTAATTCTTTGGCCGGTACTTCACTGAACAAAGTGGGACTATTTTTAAATCCCTGGGGAAGAACGGTCCAACACAGTCGTCCTTTCCTTCCAGTAGTCGGATTCTCCCATTCAAAAGCAAAGAGTGTTTGACTCTGTTCATCCACTGGAATGCAGAAGGCGGCATCTTTTAGGTCCAACACTGTAAAATAGGCATTGTTTTCAGGTACAGATGCTAACAAAGTATAAGGGTTAGACACCGTAGGATGTATGTCTTTTGGTTATCCAATTTATAGCCCTCAAGTCCTGCACTAATTGGTAATCCTGGGAGTGAGGCTTTCTCACTGGTAAAATCGGTGTATTGTATTCAGATTGACATTCTCTGAGCAGTCCATATTGAATAAAGGTATTTATCAGGGCTTCGAGGCCCTTGCGAGCTTCCAGCCTAATAGGATATTGATGCACCCTTACTGGTTTTGCCCCCTCTTTTAGTTCTACTTTAATCGGACTCACGTTTTTTGCTTTACCTGGGTTTTCAGAAGCCGATACCAGGGGAATTACCACATTTAATACAGCATCTGGAATATTCTCTTCAATTTCTTCTGGTGTTTCATCTGTCAGCAAGCAGATCTGAGCTCTCCAGGTGGTTTCAGGCGGGATATGGAGCTGTACAGCATTCTTAGAAAAGGTTACTTGTGCATTTAGTTTGCATAATAAATCTCACCCCAATAAAGGTAGGGGGCATTCTGGCATGTATAGAAACTCATGAATTAATTTTGCTCCCCCAATTGTGCATTCCATTGGTTGTAAAAATGGCCTTAATGTTCTTTTTCCCTTTGCCCCAACAATAGGTATAGTTACTTTACTTAGAGGTCCTTTACAACTGGTGACTACTGAATGAGTAGCCCCACTGTCAATTAAAAAAAATCTATGGTCTCGTTCCCCAGCTTAACTGGAACCAGGGGATCAGCTGGGGAGACTTTAATGTTCTCCCCTGGTCCCCTTCATTCATTGTCTGAATCTTCTAACATAATAAGATTAGCATTTTCTGCATGATCCCGTTCCTTTGGCCCCTTTCGTTTCAGGCATTCATTCTTCCAGTGTCCCTCCTGTTTACAGACCGCACACTGATTTAGCCCTAAAGGGGTTCAGTTTTGCGGACCTCTTCCCTGCATTATTCCACCGCATCCTCCTCTTCCTTTACTTTTTCCTCTACCCTTCCCTTCAACATCATTTCCATTTATTGCCGCTGCCAGCAAAGATGCGTGCAACTTCATTTTGTTCTGTTTTTCTTTTCTTTCCCTCTCATCTCGATTGTTATAAACCTTATACTCTATCTCTATCAATTGTGAGATCGACATTCCCCAGCTCCATCAACTTTCTGCAACTTTCTCCTTATATCCTGAGTCGACTACCCAATAAACAACATATATTGAACATCCTCTGATTTGCCTCATCATCCGGATTCAAGTCCGTCCATTTTCTAGCTACCTCACATAGCCTTTCGTAAAAGGCTGATGGATTTTCCTCCGGACCCTGCCTTACCTCATAAAACTTAGACACATTCTTCGGTCTAGGCACTCCATGCTGAACCCATATAGTATCAGCTGCTGATACTGCTTCAGTTGAGCCCTCGTTTCCCCCCCCATTAGGATCCCATTCTGGGTCCCTTTTAGTAGGTAGGAACTCCTCAGAATCTTCTTGCCTGTTTCTCCTTCCCCTTCTTCCCTGGCCCTTTCAATCACCATTCTCTTTTCCTCTGCCGCAAAGAATGTATTTAGCAGAGCCTGTATATCTCCCTAGTTGGGATTATGTGTTAACATTATAGCTTCTAATAGTTGATGTACTCCCTCAGGGTTTCCCTTATAGGATCCAACAGATTGTTTCCAATTTAACAGGTCAGAGGTAGCGAATGGAACATGTACAAAAACC
The DNA here is from genome assembly GCF_018139145.2 of Gymnogyps californianus. Taxonomy (NCBI): domain Eukaryota; kingdom Metazoa; phylum Chordata; class Aves; order Accipitriformes; family Cathartidae; genus Gymnogyps; species Gymnogyps californianus. Next base: position 343,596 of record NW_026114459.1, on the reverse strand, counting down.
GGCAGTCCTTCTGGTCCCACCGCCTGTCTCGGGGGAGCCTGTACAACTGGTTCAGCGTGCCCTCTAGTCCGGCTGGAAATGGGGCTAAAATTCTCATTGCCCGATTGTAAATTAGGATCGATTGGCAATTGTCCAGCACTATTTTTGTATAGAGGTGGGGCTGTCGGGACTAACAGTTGCACATCTTTCTGCTCTTCTCCCCCTGCAATCTTTCTATCATCACAGCCTATGCAACAACCACTCTCCTTTTTCTCAGAAGCTGTATACATCACCAGGTCAGTCTTTAGCTTACATTTTTCCCGCATATCAGGTTTTCTGTACAAAGTCATAAAGGCATCAACATAAGGTACTTCGTCCCATTTCCCCATCCAACGGCAAAACGACATCAATTGTCATATAGCGTTATAGTTTACCGATCCATTTTCTGGCCAGACCTCATCGTCACCCAATTTTATAATTCAGCCACCATTGATTACAATATCTTTTCATTTTATCTTTAGTCATCAGATCTCCCCCAAACTTATTCCAATTTTTCAAAATACACCCCAAAGGGCTACAGGGAGGAATCGTGGATTGGCTTGATCCCATTTTAACCAAATTTACCTATTTGCCGGCTTTGACTCCCTTGGTCAGTAATTACCCCTCTGACCCCCCTTTGGTCAGTAATTACCCCTCTGACCCCCCTTTGGTCAGTAATTTCCCCTCTGACCCCCCTTGGTCAGTATGCGCACTCAGTTCTGACCCCCCTGGTCAATTAAGGCAACCCTTGCCGAGCGTCTATGTGCGACTTTACCCTTTAACCTTCCACGGGAGTCATTGAATTTGTAATTAAATTTTATACTCACCGATCCAAGGATTCATTCCCCTTTCACCCTGATACAAATATCTCTGGTCAGCGTTGCACCTTTGAGTCACTTGTCGCCCCGGCTTCGGAGGGAATCCGGAGGAGTCCCCGATCAATAGGTTGGTGCGCGCTGGAGCTCGGTCCAGTCTGGTCTGCTGTTGGGGACGGCAAGACGATCCGGGCAAGGCCTTATGGCCGTCCCATCTGGGTCACCAAAATGTTGTCCCAAAAATCAGGATTCTTTCACCCGGTGTGCAAAAAAGCCGATTAACACACAGAGCCGAGATATTTGTTTATTTCATGTCTGCGCAGAGATGGGTGCTAGGTGGTAACTCCACAAAGCTAGCACGCCTGGTTAACACACGGTAAAGCATTTTATACCTTTCAAGCAACAGTTATCAGTATTTTTACAGTTTCGCTTAGTTACCCTCGTTCCTATTGGTTCTCGCAAGTCTCATCTCCACTTAAAGTCGCAGCATCCTCCTTTTTTACTGCACATGTTCTGTGAGGAAGGGGCTTCTGTTGGTAGGGGGCTCTCCCTACCTAAGGGCGGGTTTTCTAGTATGTTAATTAGGATAGTTCACTCAAAGTTCAAGTAGCTCTTTGGTTGCCCCTGTGCTTATCTTGGTATTTCTTTACCGGACTGACTTATGGTGTCATCTTGTTTCTCTTCTCAAGGTCACGCCTCGTTAACTAAGTAGCATCCTTTGGTTTTGTTTCTCGCATATCTCCAACACTTACAGTGGACTGGGCAATATTGGGAATTTGTGTCACCTAATGCATGCTGAGAAAACAGTCTTAAAAATCAGCAGCATGTTTGGTTTTTAAAAGCTAGGAATATGCTTTTTACACATGTAGCATTAAATTAAGCAGTAATTAATAGAATAGGCATATCAATCTTGTGAAGTGAGTATGAAAATAACATTTGATAACTTCAGTGAATATCAAAGTTAAATCAGGCTCATTTTTTTTAATGGGATTTGCCTTAGACAAGACATAAACTCCCTAGTTAACCATAGTGTCACATACAGATGAACTACACTTGTTACACCCTTTCAGTTTTGTTCTCTGGTTTGGAGCTTGAGCAAAAATATGGCGTTGGGGGCTGGAAGGTGGTGGTACTAGAGCATCGGCTCCCATTGCCTGGGGCATTTGAACAGTTAGTTTGAATTCAACTAGAAGATGATCTGCTGGAGCTAATGAGAGTCTTTAAATTGACTTCATCAGACTGTGGATGGAGCCCATAGCCAGTTTTATTTAGCATCGTTATCTCTTTGATAAAGAGTTGGTAGAATCAACTGTTAAGCAGGGGCTTTGGAGAACTGGAGGAAGTGTTTAATTTGTTGCAGACTGTGAGCCTTTTTAATGTTTCTGTCCTCATGGTAAAAATGGGCTTGTGCATGTGTGTGAGCTCCCACGTAAACGGATAGACTGCTGTCTTTCTGAGTCCGCCAAGGTCTCTCCAGTGTTTCCTGTGCTGCTCAGAGCTTTTCCAGCTGCTTCAAACATTGTATGTAAATGGGCAAAAAGTAGCCAAATTTTCCCAGCTTTTTTTTTACTAATAAAAATGCAAGCCAAAGATGAAGAAGATGCCAGATCTATTTAGAGCATATCAGTTTTGTTTCATTTTTAATATGTTTTTCAAACTAGGGATGATTTTTATAGAGACTTAAAAGTATCTATTTAAGCAGATTGAAATATGATAAATGCCTTGTTACTTGATAAGATACCTAGTAATAATGAAAGGTTAATAGTTAATCTTTTACTTGAATAACGTCTGTGTATTTTGTATCCATATTACAAGTTCATCAGAGAATATACCCCAATCTAATGATGTACTTTTTCTTTTGTTAGTGGAACCTAATTACTTTCCAGTATGTGAAGTTATTTTCATTATTTTAAGTCTACCTTTGGTTTCTAATTTTTGCATGAATGGCAGGATGCGTTACAATTTAGCATTCAGAAAAGAAAATAAGTGATGATGGGTTATCATTGATTAAATAGAGGTCTTACGTTTCAAATGAAATGAATTGTCTTTAATGCTTTGCTATGCTATAGAAGTTCATAAGTGACCTAAATTGTCAAAGCTAAAGCATATTAATTAATTCATTACTGATGTACATTTAGAATATAAAATATTCACTGGTTAAAAACAATGAATAAAAGCAGTGTTTACAAAAGGTGATTACAGTATGGTGTTACAGTGCATACTGAAAATTGCTAAATATAAGTTGCATTTGAGCATTTTCAAAGGAAATATTGATTTAGCTGTAAAATTGATATTTGCAAGGAAACAATTTATTGGTGCTCTGTCAAACCAGGATTGCTTAGGAGTAACCCACAGTAACGTTACTGAGGGGCAAGCACATTGATGTGGCAAGTAAACCTTGATATCTATTTGTATATTCCATACTATTTATTCTTCTCGAAAAGTTAGCATAAAAATGTTTCCTACATTTGAACAATCAGCTGTGCATAATGCAAAGACGTTGTTAAAAAAAGGTGGAGGATTACTTAAAGGGTACCTCTCACCTGAAATCCTATATATTGTGTGACTTCAAGAGAGAGTCTTGGTGCTTTGTTTGGTGTTAGTTCCATTTCATAACAAGAAGCAAAATTCACCCAAGTGAGAGGACTCGTACAAAATCCTTTCAACTAGAGCACTGTTGTGATGAGACTGTATTAGAGACTAATAGATGTAGGAGTTGTACTTCAATGGCTCCCTATAGCTACCTTAAATAAAATGTAGTGCAAAACCAGCTGTGTTTGGGAAGGCTCCTGGCTGTAGGCTGTGGACTCTGAGCTGGTGAGACAAGAACCAGTTCCAGTCTGGAAGGTACATGAGCCATGTAGCATGAGAGTGGTTCTGAGCCAATACCCCCAATCTCACAATAGTCCGTGGTTGTGCTGGTTTTGGCTGGGATAGAGTTAATTTTCTTCATAGTAGCTTGTATGGGGCTATGTTTTGGATTTGTGCTGAAAACAGTGTTGATAATACAGGGATGTTTTCGTTATTGCTGAGCAGTGCTTACACAGAGTCAAGGCCTTTTCTGCTTCTCACACCACCCCACCAGCGAGTAGGCTGGGGGTGCACAAGAAGTTGGGAGGGGACACAGCTGGGACAGCTGACCCCAACTGACCACAGGGATATTCCAGACCATATGATGTCATGCTCAGCAATAAAAGCTGGGGGAAGAAGAAGGAAGGGGGGATGTTCAGAGTGATGGTGTTTGTCTTGCCAAGTAACTGTTATGCGTGATGGAGCCCTGCTTTCCTGGGGATGGCTGAACACCTGCCTGCCGATGGGAAGTAGTGAATGAATTCCTTGTTTTGCTTTGCTTGCATGCGCGGCTTTTGCTTTTCCTATTAAACTGTCTTTATCTCAACCCATGAGTTTTCTCACTTTTACTCTTCTGATTCTCTTCCCCATCCCATTGTGGGGGGAGTGAGTGAGCGACTGTGTGGTGCTTAGTTGCTGGCTGGGGTTAAACCACGGCAACGGTGTGAGGTAGGAAGGAACAAAAAAATGTTCACAGGATAGATTGATACTGCAGGTCTACATTAATGGAAGAACCAGGTATCCAGTTGAATCTCCTGACCCTCAGTCGTTGTTCCTGATGCATTCTGTTTCCAAGAGCGTGCTCTCCTGAGCAAAACTGATCCTTTGTATGTTCCTTCCCATCTATATTACGAATAATGAGCTACGCAGAAACTCCAGTAGCTAGAGATGAAAGACAGTAACAGGCCATTTCTTAAACTGCCTCTCAGCTGTTAGTTGCTGCCCAGCTGAGACTCAGTTGTGACACTCACCTGCTCTGCTCCAGCGCAAGGTTAAATAGGGTTGCCAAACCCAAAGGGAACCATCTGTGTTTACATGGGACAGCGAGGAGTGTTCTCTGTCAGGCATGGGTGCATCACTCTTCCTTACCAGCACTTGGCCAACACCTCCCAAGTGTGACCTGTTCTGAACCCTGCCAAACCCTGGCCAGGTATGCAAACATCCATGGCTGGCAAACCGTGTGCCAGGCGACAGATCGGAGCAATCACTCTGTGTGATCCTAACAGGGCAGCACCCCACCGCGCTCTGTGAGCACGACACAAGAAGTCAGCGCCCAAAAACACACTCGGATCCTATGAGTAGGATAAGAGGCAAATTACTGGTATCAATAGATGGGGGAGCAAGGAAACAATTCCATGAATATACCATGAGCTTCCTCATGCAAATACTGAGACCTCTTATAAGAGGGATTTAAGTCACACAGGTAATAAGTATGCAATTCAGGAAACTACAGAGCTGCCTTTGGCCTGGTTTTGTTATCTTGTCTTCATCTCTCTCTCGTGTACTGATAAACCCAACCTCACAGTACACCTGACTGTGGAACTGGAAACCACTTGGGTTTTGTGCTTGTTTGCTTAATTTGACCTAGGGGCATTTGGGTGAAGCGCTCACTTGGACAAAAAAAGAAGCATTACATTTTTGTGTGTTTCCACATATGCATGAGACAAGGGTGTAATGGATGAGACTGGTTATTTGTCCTGTTCTGGATGGATAGATTTTTATTTTTTTTTAATCTACATAGATTTAGAGCATGTAGTCTAAATACATAATCAAATGAAAGGCATGAAGGACAGAATGGAATGAATATTTGTTGGTGAATAACCCTTGCTGAGTTTTTTTCCTTGAAAGAACAATGACGCTATCACATGCACTTTAGTTAGAAGTACAAAAGCCATGGTTTAATAAGAACTGGAGCCTGAACCAACAAAATTGCATGAAACAACTTGTGGTCTGTTGGTATCTACTGTGGATGATTTACAGGCACTTGCTAAGGCGTGTTTATATCAGAGCCATACTGAGCTTGTTGCAGTGTTAGTAATATTACTTCACAGTCCACAATTCTCTGCTTTTGCCTGTAGTATCATTGCTTTTTTTTTTTTTTTTTTTTTTTTTTGTAGGATGGCTTTTACCTTCTGGTTTTTCTGGGTTTTGTTTGTTTGTTTGTTTGTTTGTTTGTTTTTTTAAACTGAGTGATAGTATTTAAAGGATAGGAAATAAGTTTGGTTCATATTTGATTTTTATATATATTAGAATTAGAAAAAAAGTCATATTTAATTTTTGCTTTTTCACAAGAACAGTATGTATGTTAAGCATGACTGTAGCTTTAAAAAAGATGATTAAAAGACTCATTTCTTTTAGTATGAAATGGCTACCATTCAACAAGATTTCTGATGAACTGTTAAAGCATGTGCTTGGCCAGGTCTACGGTAGGAACACCTTGTTGTCCCAAAAATCAGGATTCTTTCACCCGGTGTGCAAAAAAGCCGATTAACACACAGAGCCGAGATATTTGTTTATTTCATGTCTGCGCAGAGATGGGTGCTAGGTGGTAACTCCACAAAGCTAGCACACCTGATTAACACACGGTAAAGCATTTTATACCTTTCAAGCAACAGTTATCAGTATTTTTACAGTTTTTCTTAGTTACTCTCATTCCTATTGGTTCTCGCAAGTCTCATCTCCACTTAAAGTCGCAGTGTCCTCCTTTTTTACTGCGCATGTTCTGTGAGGAAGGGGCTTCTGTTGGTAGGGGGCTCTCCCTACTCAAGGGTGGGTTTTCTAGTATGTTAATTAGGATAGTTCACTCGCAGTTCAAGTAGCTCTTTGATTGCCCCTGTGCTTATCTTGGTATGTCTTTACCCACTGACTTATGGTGTCATCTTGTTTCTCTTCTCAAGGTCACGCCTCGTTAACTAAATAGCATCCTTTGTTTTTGTTTCTCGCATATCTCCAACAATTCCCCCCTTTGAGACTTAGATAAATAGTTCTTATTTAAAATAAGTCTCACTTAGATATTTTCATTCTAAAACTTCAGTCTTTGGGAGATTTCAAAATTTTCCAAAACTGCTCATAGGTTCCTTCCCATTGACATATGTCTTGCTGGAATTTTTTTCTGTCCTTTATAGGGAAGTTTTCAAGTTTGAGGGATTTATCTCCCTCTGTCATGAGCGTGCATACCCTGGGTGATTGCATTAGAGCAATTTCTTCATCATGTGCCAAACCTTAAAATACAGTATGATTATAAGCAGTAAACATAAACATGTTAGCAATAACAAGATCACAACAGGGTGTAGCATGAGATTAAGAATGCCTGTTGTCTTGGGTGACCATCCAAGGAAGGCTTCCCACCACCTATGTTCTCCATCTTTCCTCACCCGGTCCAAAACACGATGTATCTCTTCTGTGTCATGGTGAACGGTGATGAAAGTCTTTTGTCCCTCTTCTCGGGCACGTTCCAGCAACTGGCGTAGATCATTATGTTGTAAAAATTTTTTCACCAGTGTGAGATCCATCCCAATGGAAGTAAGCAATAGATCCTTAACTAAAGTATAATTGGATTGTATTAGCTGATAAGTCATAACTGGAGCTGAATAGTTGAAATCACATCCTATAATGTTAGTAAAAGTTACAAATGCAAGTATTTGAGTGATTTTTTTATCCCGACAGTAATATTATCTACAACTATAAAATTACATAGAGTTCTTATACACACACATCCTTTCCCAATGTATATGAGTACAGTTCCAGGGATTTCTTTTGGATGTATCTCAAAGTGACAAACATTTTCCCCAGTGTCAAGACAAGTGTCTTGAGCTTTGATGGTATTACTTTTGCAAATAAATCCCTGTTGTTCCCGTACCACACATGCATCAACTTCAACAGTCTGCCATCTGTTATTGTCTCGTTGGGCCCATACTCTATGCTCTAATGGATAGAGTACAGTCCCATTGTGATTTAAGCCTAACGCAATGATCGGGTAGATGGTTTTTACCGATGCATTCTGTATGGTTACAACAAAGGCCGTGGCTTTGTTATGGATAGGATTGTGAGTGAAATTGCCCAGATACCACCATGATTGGAATTCTCTTTCAAATGCAGTTGCCTTTTCCCAGATTATTTTCCGAATTTCAGTAGGTAAGGTGCCGTCTTCACCTTCTCTTACAATTGCTGCTATTGTATATTGCACCCACAGTTGAGCCTGGATGCAACTAAGAGCTAGAGAAATATTATTTTGGGCTATACCAAGTGCATCTATGATTATTGGTGGTCCTTTTCATTAACCCTTTCCCGCTGAGGCAATATATCAGATAACAGCCATCGATGAGTTCCTAAACCTGACAGGGAGGATCGCAATGGATGTTCTAATTTTTTTAGATCATGTGTGGCTGTACTGAGTTTGTCTGCAAGTACTTCAGCATCTATGCTGTTTAAGACTCCCAATCCTGTCCCTAGGATACCAGTTACATTTCTTTTTACTCGATTTGGAAGAGTAAGAGACTGCCCATGTAACCATGCTAACCATCCTGTATAGGACGCACTTACGAATGGTGAACAGGCTGGTTTAACTGCAGAGATATTAATCTGCATTGATAGCTCTACCCGTTTGAGGGACCATGATGGATTAAACAAAAGTCGTTGTTGTCCAACCCTTTTAACGACATATGGTCCAACTCTAGTTATCTGGGGGGTTATTTCCTTTAGTAATATCCTAATTACTTCCCTAGCCCCATTGTTGTGACAAGGGAAAGTCTCAGGCCATCCGGAAAACGTATCCACTAGAACAAGTAGATACTTATGTTGTCCACATTTTGGTAATTCAGAGAAATCTATTTGCCAGTATTCCCTAGGGGTTATTCCTCTTTTTACGTCACCTGCTGGCGGCTTTCTTTGTATTTTGGGATTATTTACACAAGTTTCATCTCTTTACTATTATATCTGCATTTGTCTGCATTTTTGGCCCTACAGCGTATCTCTTAACACCGCTTATCATAGCATCAGCTCCCATGTGAGTTTCTTCATGTAGTTTCTTGAGGAGAGCTTCCATCATTTTTTTTTAATTTCATCGAAACTACTCCGACACTCTGGAGTCCATTCTAACAACTTCCCACAAGGCCCTTTGTGGCTGCGTATAAGGGTTTGGTTGTAAGTCCGAAATTGGGGATCCATATCCAGCAGAATCCGGCTATTCCCAGAAAGTTTAGCAGGCTTACTGTGGCTTCTGTACAAGTCTGTTCTGTATCTGCTCCAATTAAGATATCGTCCACATACTGTAAGAGAGTAACATTATCATTATTAGTTTGCCATTGTTCTAATTCTTTGGCCGGTACTTCACTGAACAAAGTGGGACTATTTTTAAATCCCTGGGGAAGAACGGTCCAACACAGTCGTCCTTTCCTTCCAGTAGTCGGATTCTCCCATTCAAAAGCAAAGAGTGTTTGACTCTGTTCATCCACTGGAATGCAGAAGGCGGCGTCTTTTAGGTCCAACACTGTAAAATAGGCATTGTTTTCAGGTACAGATGCTAACAAAGTATAAGGGTTAGACACCGTAGGATGTATGTCTTTTGGTTATCCAATTTATAGCCCTCAAGTCCTGCACTAATTGGTAATCCTGGGAGTGAGGCTTTCTCACTGGTAAAATCGGTGTATTGTATTCAGATTGACATTCTCTGAGCAGTCCATATTGAATAAAGGTATTTATCAGGGCTTCGAGGCCCTTGCGAGCTTCCAGCCTAATAGGATATTGATGCACCCTTACTGGTTTTGCCCCCTCTTTTAGTTCTACTTTAATCGGACTCACGTTTTTTGCTTTACCTGGGTTTTCAGAAGCCGATACCAGGGGAATTACCACATTTAATACAGCATCTGGAATATTCTCTTCAATTTCTTCTGGTGTTTCATCTGTCAGCAAGCAGATCTGAGCTCTCCAGGTGGTTTCAGGCGGGATATGGAGCTGTACAGCATTCTTAGAAAAGGTTACTTGTGCATTTAGTTTGCATAATAAATCTCACCCCAATAAAGGTAGGGGGCATTCTGGCATGTATAGAAACTCATGAATTAATTTTGCTCCCCCAATTGTGCATTCCATTGGTTGTAAAAATGGCCTTAATGTTCTTTTTCCCTTTGCCCCAACAATAGGTATAGTTACTTTACTTAGAGGTCCTTTACAACTGGTGACTACTGAATGAGTAGCCCCACTGTCAATTAAAAAAAATCTATGGTCTCGTTCCCCAGCTTAACTGGAACCAGGGGATCAGCTGGGGAGACTTTAATGTTCTCCCCTGGTCCCCTTCATTCATTGTCTGAATCTTCTAACATAATAAGATTAGCATTTTCTGCATGATCCCGTTCCTTTGGCCCCTTTCGTTTCAGGCATTCATTCTTCCAGTGTCCCTCCTGTTTACAGACCGCACACTGATTTAGCCCTAAAGGGGTTCAGTTTTGCGGACCTCTTCCCTGCATTATTCCACCGCATCCTCCTCTTCCTTTACTTTTTCCTCTACCCTTCCCTTCAACATCATTTCCATTTATTGCCGCTGCCAGCAAAGATGCGTGCAACTTCATTTTGTTCTGTTTTTCTTTTCTTTCCCTCTCATCTCGATTGTTATAAACCTTATACTCTATCTCTATCAATTGTGAGATCGACATTCCCCCAGCTCCATCAACTTTCTGCAACTTTCTCCTTATATCCTGAGTCGACTACCCAATAAACAACATATATTGAACATCCTCTGATTTGCCTCATCATCCGGATTCAAGTCTGTCCATTTTCTAGCTACCTCACATAGCCTTTCGTAAAAGGCTGATGGATTTTCCTCCGGACCCTGCCTTACCTCATAAAACTTAGACACATTCTTCGGTCTAGGCACTCTATGCTGAACCCCATATAGTATCAGCTGCTGATACTGCTTCAGTTGAGCCCTCGTTTCCCCCCCCATTAGGATCCCATTCTGGGTCCCTTTTAGTAGGTAGGAACTCCTCAGAATCTTCTTGCCTGTTTCTCCTTCCCCCTTCTTCCCTGGCCCTTTCAATCACCATTCTCTTTTCCTCTGCCGCAAAGAATGTATTTAGCAGAGCCTGTATATCTCCCTAGTTGGGATTATGTGTTAACATTATAGCTTCTAATAGTTGATGTACTCCCTCAGGGTTTCCCTTATAGGATCCAACAGATTGTTTCCAATTTAACAGGTCAGAGGTAGCGAATGGAACATGTACAAAAACCGGCAGTCCTTCTGGTCCCACCGCCTGTCTCGGGGGAGCCTGTACAACTGGTTCAGCGTGCCCTCTAGTCCGGCTGGAAATGGGGCTAAAATTCTCATTGCCCGATTGTAAATTAGGATCGATTGGCAATTGTCCAGCACTATTTTTGTATAGAGGTGGGGCTGTCGGGACTAACAGTTGCACATCTTTCTGCTCTTCTCCCCCTGCAATCTTTCTATCATCACAGCCTATGCAACAACCACTCTCCTTTTTCTCAGAAGCTGTATACATCACCAGGTCAGTCTTTAGCTTACATTTTTCCCGCATATCAGGTTTTCTGTACAAAGTCATAAAGGCATCAACATAAGGTACTTCGTCCCATTTCCCCATCCAACGGCAAAACGACATCAATTGTCATATAGCGTTATAGTTTACCGATCCATTTTCTGGCCAGACCTCATCGTCACCCAATTTTATAATTCAGCCACCATTGATTACAATATCTTTTCATTTTATCTTTAGTCATCAGATCTCCCCCAAACTTATTCCAATTTTTCAAAATACACCCCAAAGGGCTACAGGGAGGAATCGTGGATTGGCTTGATCCCATTTTAACCAAATTTACCTATTTGCCGGCTTTGACTCCCTTGGTCAGTAATTACCCCTCTGACCCCCTTTGGTCAGTAATTACCCCTCTGACCCCCCTTTGGTCAGTAATTTCCCCTCTGACCCCCCTTGGTCAGTATGCGCACTCAGTTCTGACCCCCCTGGTCAATTAAGGCAACCCTTGCCGAGCGTCTATGTGCGACTTTACCCTTTAACCTTCCACGGGAGTCATTGAATTTGTAATTAAATTTTATACTCACCGATCCAAGGATTCATTCCCCTTTCACCCTGATACAAATATCTCTGGTCAGCGTTGCACCTTTGAGTCACTTGTCGCCCCGGCTTCGGAGGGAATCCGGAGGAGTCCCCGATCAATAGGTTGGTGCGCGCTGGAGCTCGGTCCAGTCTGGTCTGCTGTTGGGGACGGCAAGACGATCCGGGCAAGGCCTTATGGCCGTCCCATCTGGGTCACCAAAATGTTGTCCCAAAAATCAGGATTCTTTCACCCGGTGTGCAAAAAAGCCGATTAACACACAGAGCCGAGATATTTGTTTATTTCATGTCTGCGCAGAGATGGGTGCTAGGTGGTAACTCCACAAAGCTAGCACGCCTGGTTAACACACGGTAAAGCATTTTATACCTTTCAAGCAACAGTTATCAGTATTTTTACAGTTTCGCTTAGTTACCCTCGTTCCTATTGGTTCTCGCAAGTCTCATCTCCACTTAAAGTCGCAGCATCCTCCTTTTTTACTGCACATGTTCTGTGAGGAAGGGGCTTCTGTTGGTAGGGGGCTCTCCCTACCTAAGGGCGGGTTTTCTAGTATGTTAATTAGGATAGTTCACTCAAAGTTCAAGTAGCTCTTTGGTTGCCCCTGTGCTTATCTTGGTATTTCTTTACCGGACTGACTTATGGTGTCATCTTGTTTCTCTTCTCAAGGTCACGCCTCGTTAACTAAGTAGCATCCTTTGTTTTTGTTTCTCGCATATCTCCAACACTTACAGTGGACTGGGCAATATTGGGAATTTGTGTCACCTAATGCATGCTGAGAAAACAGTCTTAAAAATCAGCAGCATGTTTGGTTTTTAAAAGCTAGGAATATGCTTTTTACACATGTAGCATTAAATTAAGCAGTAATTAATAGAATAGGCATATCAATCTTGTGAAGTGAGTATGAAAATAACATTTGATAACTTCAGTGAATATCAAAGTTAAATCAGGCTCATTTTTTTTAATGGGATTTGCCTTAGACAAGACATAAACTCCCTAGTTAACCATAGTGTCACATACAGATGAACTACACTTGTTACACCCTTTCAGTTTTGTTCTCTGGTTTGGAGCTTGAGCAAAAATATGGCGTTGGGGGCTGGAAGGTGGTGGTACTAGAGCATCGGCTCCCATTGCCTGGGGCATTTGAACAGTTAGTTTGAATTCAACTAGAAGATGATCTGCTGGAGCTAATGAGAGTCTTTAAATTGACTTCATCAGACTGTGGATGGAGCCCATAGCCAGTTTTATTTAGCATCGTTATCTCTTTGATAAAGAGTTGGTAGAATCAACTGTTAAGCAGGGGCTTTGGAGAACTGGAGGAAGTGTTTAATTTGTTGCAGACTGTGAGCCTTTTTAATGTTTCTGTCCTCATGGTAAAAATGGGCTTGTGCATGTGTGTGAGCTCCCACGTAAACGGATAGACTGCTGTCTTTCTGAGTCCGCCAAGGTCTCTCCAGTGTTTCCTGTGCTGCTCAGAGCTTTTCCAGCTGCTTCAAACATTGTATGTAAATGGGCAAAAAGTAGCCAAATTTTCCCAGCTTTTTTTTTACTAATAAAAATGCAAGCCAAAGATGAAGAAGATGCCAGATCTATTTAGAGCATATCAGTTTTGTTTCATTTTTAATATGTTTTTCAAACTAGGGATGATTTTTATAGAGACTTAAAAGTATCTATTTAAGCAGATTGAAATATGATAAATGCCTTGTTACTTGATAAGATACCTAGTAATAATGAAAGGTTAATAGTTAATCTTTTACTTGAATAACGTCTGTGTATTTTGTATCCATATTACAAGTTCATCAGAGAATATACCCCAATCTAATGATGTACTTTTTCTTTTGTTAGTGGAACCTAATTACTTTCCAGTATGTGAAGTTATTTTCATTATTTTAAGTCTACCTTTGGTTTCTAATTTTTGCATGAATGGCAGGATGCGTTACAATTTAGCATTCAGAAAAGAAAATAAGTGATGATGGGTTATCATTGATTAAATAGAGGTCTTACGTTTCAAATGAAATGAATTGTCTTTAATGCTTTGCTATGCTATAGAAGTTCATAAGTGACCTAAATTGTCAAAGCTAAAGCATATTAATTAATTCATTACTGATGTACATTTAGAATATAAAATATTCACTGGTTAAAAACAATGAATAAAAGCAGTGTTTACAAAAGGTGATTACAGTATGGTGTTACAGTGCATACTGAAAATTGCTAAATATAAGTTGCATTTGAGCATTTTCAAAGGAAATATTGATTTAGCTGTAAAATTGATATTTGCAAGGAAACAATTTATTGGTGCTCTGTCAAACCAGGATTGCTTAGGAGTAACCCACAGTAACGTTACTGAGGGGCAAGCACATTGATGTGGCAAGTAAACCTTGATATCTATTTGTATATTCCATACTATTTATTCTTCTCGAAAAGTTAGCATAAAAATGTTTCCTACATTTGAACAATCAGCTGTGCATAATGCAAAGACGTTGTTAAAAAAAGGTGGAGGATTACTTAAAGGGTACCTCTCACCTGAAATCCTATATATTGTGTGACTTCAAGAGAGAGTCTTGGTGCTTTGTTTGGTGTTAGTTCCATTTCATAACAAGAAGCAAAATTCACCCAAGTGAGAGGACTCGTACAAAATCCTTTCAACTAGAGCACTGTTGTGATGAGACTGTATTAGAGACTAATAGATGTAGGAGTTGTACTTCAATGGCTCCCTATAGCTACCTTAAATAAAATGTAGTGCAAAACCAGCTGTGTTTGGGAAGGCTCCTGGCTGTAGGCTGTGGACTCTGAGCTGGTGAGACAAGAACCAGTTCCAGTCTGGAAGGTACATGAGCCATGTAGCATGAGAGTGGTTCTGAGCCAATACCCCCAATCTCACAATAGTCCGTGGTTGTGCTGGTTTTGGCTGGGATAGAGTTAATTTTCTTCATAGTAGCTTGTATGGGGCTATGTTTTGGATTTGTGCTGAAAACAGTGTTGATAATACAGGGATGTTTTCGTTATTGCTGAGCAGTGCTTACACAGAGTCAAGGCCTTTTCTGCTTCTCACACCACCCCACCAGCGAGTAGGCTGGGGGTGCACAAGAAGTTGGGAGGGGACACAGCTGGGACAGCTGACCCCAACTGACCACAGGGATATTCCAGACCATATGATGTCATGCTCAGCAATAAAAGCTGGGGGAAGAAGAAGGAAGGGGGGGATGTTCAGAGTGATGGTGTTTGTCTTGCCAAGTAACTGTTATGCGTGATGGAGCCCTGCTTTCCTGGGGATGGCTGAACACCTGCCTGCCGATGGGAAGTAGTGAATGAATTCCTTGTTTTGCTTTGCTTGCATGCGCGGCTTTTGCTTTTCCTATTAAACTGTCTTTATCTCAACCCATGAGTTTTCTCACTTTTACTCTTCTGATTCTCTTCCCCATCCCATTGTGGGGGAGTGAGTGAGCGACTGTGTGGTGCTTAGTTGCTGGCTGGGGTTAAACCACGGCAACGGTGTGAGGTAGGAAGGAACAAAAAAATGTTCACAGGATAGATTGATACTGCAGGTCTACATTAATGGAAGAACCAGGTATCCAGTTGAATCTCCTGACCCTCAGTCGTTGTTCCTGATGCATTCTGTTTCCAAGAGCGTGCTCTCCTGAGCAAAACTGATCCTTTGTATGTTCCTTCCCATCTATATTACGAATAATGAGCTACGCAGAAACTCCAGTAGCTAGAGATGAAAGACAGTAACAGGCCATTTCTTAAACTGCCTCTCAGCTGTTAGTTGCTGCCCAGCTGAGACTCAGTTGTGACACTCACCTGCTCTGCTCCAGCGCAAGGTTAAATAGGGTTGCCAAACCCAAAGGGAACCATCTGTGTTTACATGGGACAGCGAGGAGTGTTCTCTGTCAGGCATGGGTGCATCACTCTTCCTTACCAGCACTTGGCCAACACCTCCCAAGTGTGACCTGTTCTGAACCCTGCCAAACCCTGGCCAGGTATGCAAACATCCATGGCTGGCAAACCGTGTGCCAGGCGACAGATCGGAGCAATCACTCTGTGTGATCCTAACAGGGCAGCACCCCACCGCGCTCTGTGAGCACGACACAAGAAGTCAGCGCCCAAAAACACACTCGGATCCTATGAGTAGGATAAGAGGCAAATTACTGGTATCAATAGATGGGGGAGCAAGGAAACAATTCCATGAATATACCATGAGCTTCCTCATGCAAATACTGAGACCTCTTATAAGAGGGATTTAAGTCACACAGGTAATAAGTATGCAATTCAGGAAACTACAGAGCTGCCTTTGGCCTGGTTTTGTTATCTTGTCTTCATCTCTCTCTCGTGTACTGATAAACCCAACCTCACAGTACACCTGACTGTGGAACTGGAAACCACTTGGGTTTTGTGCTTGTTTGCTTAATTTGACCTAGGGGCATTTGGGTGAAGCGCTCACTTGGACAAAAAAAGAAGCATTACATTTTTGTGTGTTTCCACATATGCATGAGACAAGGGTGTAATGGATGAGACTGGTTATTTGTCCTGTTCTGGATGGATAGATTTTTATTTTTTTTAATCTACATAGATTTAGAGCATGTAGTCTAAATACATAATCAAATGAAAGGCATGAAGGACAGAATGGAATGAATATTTGTTGGTGAATAACCCTTGCTGAGTTTTTTTCCTTGAAAGAACAATGACGCTATCACATGCACTTTAGTTAGAAGTACAAAAGCCATGGTTTAATAAGAACTGGAGCCTGAACCAACAAAATTGCATGAAACAACTTGTGGTCTGTTGGTATCTACTGTGGATGATTTACAGGCACTTGCTAAGGCGTGTTTATATCAGAGCCATACTGAGCTTGTTGCAGTGTTAGTAATATTACTTCACAGTCCACAATTCTCTGCTTTTGCCTGTAGTATCATTGCTTTTTTTTTTTTTTTTTTTTTTTTTGTAGGATGGCTTTTACCTTCTGGTTTTTCTGGGTTTTGTTTGTTTGTTTGTTTGTTTGTTTGTTTTTTTAAACTGAGTGATAGTATTTAAAGGATAGGAAATAAGTTTGGTTCATATTTGATTTTTATATATATTAGAATTAGAAAAAAAGTCATATTTAATTTTTGCTTTTTCACAAGAACAGTATGTATGTTAAGCATGACTGTAGCTTTAAAAAAGATGATTAAAAGACTCATTTCTTTTAGTATGAAATGGCTACCATTCAACAAGATTTCTGATGAACTGTTAAAGCATGTGCTTGGCCAGGTCTACGGTAGGAACACCTTGTTGTCCCAAAAATCAGGATTCTTTCACCCGGTGTGCAAAAAAGCCGATTAACACACAGAGCCGAGATATTTGTTTATTTCATGTCTGCGCAGAGATGGGTGCTAGGTGGTAACTCCACAAAGCTAGCACACCTGATTAACACACGGTAAAGCATTTTATACCTTTCAAGCAACAGTTATCAGTATTTTTACAGTTTTTCTTAGTTACTCTCATTCCTATTGGTTCTCGCAAGTCTCATCTCCACTTAAAGTCGCAGTGTCCTCCTTTTTTACTGCGCATGTTCTGTGAGGAAGGGGCTTCTGTTGGTAGGGGGCTCTCCCTACTCAAGGGTGGGTTTTCTAGTATGTTAATTAGGATAGTTCACTCGCAGTTCAAGTAGCTCTTTGATTGCCCCTGTGCTTATCTTGGTATGTCTTTACCCACTGACTTATGGTGTCATCTTGTTTCTCTTCTCAAGGTCACGCCTCGTTAACTAAATAGCATCCTTTGTTTTTGTTTCTCGCATATCTCCAACAATTCCCCCCTTTGAGACTTAGATAAATAGTTCTTATTTAAAATAAGTCTCACTTAGATATTTTCATTCTAAAACTTCAGTCTTTGGGAGATTTCAAAATTTTCCAAAACTGCTCATAGGTTCCTTCCCATTGACATATGTCTTGCTGGAATTTTTTTCTGTCCTTTATAGGGAAGTTTTCAAGTTTGAGGGATTTATCTCCCTCTGTCATGAGCGTGCATACCCTGGGTGATTGCATTAGAGCAATTTCTTCATCATGTGCCAAACCTTAAAATACAGTATGATTATAAGCAGTAAACATAAACATGTTAGCAATAACAAGATCACAACAGGGTGTAGCATGAGATTAAGAATGCCTGTTGTCTTGGGTGACCATCCAAGGAAGGCTTCCCACCACCTATGTTCTCCATCTTTCCTCACCCGGTCCAAAACACGATGTATCTCTTCTGTGTCATGGTGAACGGTGATGAAAGTCTTTTGTCCCTCTTCTCGGGCACGTTCCAGCAACTGGCGTAGATCATTATGTTGTAAAAATTTTTTCACCAGTGTGAGATCCATCCCAATGGAAGTAAGCAATAGATCCTTAACTAAAGTATAATTGGATTGTATTAGCTGATAAGTCATAACTGGAGCTGAATAGTTGAAATCACATCCTATAATGTTAGTAAAAGTTACAAATGCAAGTATTTGAGTGATTTTTTTATCCCGACAGTAATATTATCTACAACTATAAAATTACATAGAGTTCTTATACACACACATCCTTTCCCAATGTATATGAGTACAGTTCCAGGGATTTCTTTTGGATGTATCTCAAAGTGACAAACATTTTCCCCAGTGTCAAGACAAGTGTCTTGAGCTTTGATGGTATTACTTTTGCAAATAAATCCCTGTTGTTCCCGTACCACACATGCATCAACTTCAACAGTCTGCCATCTGTTATTGTCTCGTTGGGCCCATACTCTATGCTCTAATGGATAAAGTACAGTCCCATTGTGATTTAAGCCTAACGCAATGATCGGGTAGATGGTTTTTACCGATGCATTCTGTATGGTTACAACAAAGGCCGTGGCTTTGTTATGGATAGGATTGTGAGTGAAATTGCCCAGATACCACCATGATTGGAATTCTCTTTCAAATGCAGTTGCCTTTTCCCAGATTATTTTCCGAATTTCAGTAGGTAAGGTGCCGTCTTCACCTTCTCTTACAATTGCTGCTATTGTATATTGCACCCACAGTTGAGCCTGGATGCAACTAAGAGCTAGAGAAATATTATTTTGGGCTATACCAAGTGCATCTATGATTATTGGTGGTCCTTTTCATTAACCCTTTCCCGCTGAGGCAATATATCAGATAACAGCCATCGATGAGTTCCTAAACCTGACAGGGAGGATCGCAATGGATGTTCTAATTTTTTTAGATCATGTGTGGCTGTACTGAGTTTGTCTGCAAGTACTTCAGCATCTATGCTGTTTAAGACTCCCAATCCTGTCCCTAGGATACCAGTTACATTTCTTTTTACTCGATTTGGAAGAGTAAGAGACTGCCCATGTAACCATGCTAACCATCCTGTATAGGACGCACTTACGAATGGTGAACAGGCTGGTTTAACTGCAGAGATATTAATCTGCATTGATAGCTCTACCCGTTTGAGGGACCATGATGGATTAAACAAAAGTCGTTGTTGTCCAACCCTTTTAACGACATATGGTCCAACTCTAGTTATCTGGGGGGTTATTTCCTTTAGTAATATCCTAATTACTTCCCTAGCCCCATTGTTGCGACAAGGGAAAGTCTCAGGCCATCCGGAAAACGTATCCACTAGAACAAGTAGATACTTATGTTGTCCACATTTTGGTAATTCAGAGAAATCTATTTGCCAGTATTCCCTAGGGGTTATTCCTCTTTTTACGTCACCTGCTGGCGGCTTTCTTTGTATTTTGGGATTATTTACACAAGTTTCATCTCTTTACTATTATATCTGCATTTGTCTGCATTTTTGGCCCTACAGCGTATCTCTTAACACCGCTTATCATAGCATCAGCTCCCATGTGAGTTTCTTCATGTAGTTTCTTGAGGAGAGCTTCCATCATTTTTTTTTAATTTCATCGAAACTACTCCGACACTCTGGAGTCCCTTCTAACAACTCCCCACAAGGCCCTTTGTGTCTGCGTATAAGGGTTTGGTTGTAAGTCCGAAATTGGGGATCCATATCCAGCAGAATCCGGCTATTCCCAGAAAGTTTAGCAGGCTTACTGTGGCTTCTGTACAAGTCTGTTCTGTATCTGCTCCAATTAAGATATCGTCCACATACTGTAAGAGAGTAACATTATCATTATTAGTTTGCCATTGTTCTAATTCTTTGGCCAGTACTTCACTGAACAAAGTGGGACTATTTTTAAATCCCTGGGGAAGAACAGTCCAACACAGTTGTCCTTTCCTTCCAGTAGTCGGATTCTCCCATTCAAAAAGCAAAGAGTGTTTGACTCTGTTCATCCACTGGAATACAGAAGGCGACATCTTTTAGGTCCAACACTGTAAAATAGGCATTGTTTTCGGGTACAGATGCTAGCAAAGTATAAGGGTTAGACACTGTAGGATGTATGTCTTTGGTTATCCAACTTATAGCCCTCAAGTCCTGCACTAATTGGTAATCCTGGGAGTGAGGCTTTCTCACTGGTAAAATCGGTGTATTGTATTCAGATTGACATTCTCTGAGCAGTCCATATTGAATAAAGGTATTTATCAGGGCTTCGAGGCCCTTGCGAGCTTCCAGCCTAATAGGATATTGATGCACCCTTACTGGTTTTGCCCCCTCTTTTAGTTCTACTTTAATCGGACTCACATTTTTGCTTTACCTGGGTTTTTTTTTTGAAGCCCATACCAGGGGGATTACCACATTTAATGCAGCATCTGGAATATTCTCTTCAATTTCTTCTGATGTTTCATCTGTCAGCAAGCAGATCTGAGCTCTCCAGGCAGTTTCAGGCGGGATATGGAGCTGTACAGCATTCTTAGAAAAGGTTACTTGTGCATTTAGTTTGCATAATAAATCTCGCCCCAATAAAGGTAGGGGGCATTCTGGCATGTATAGAAACTCATGAATTAATTTAGCTCCCCCAATTGTGCATTCCATTGGTTGTAAAAATGGCCTTAATGTTCTTTTTCCCGTTGCCCCAACAATAGGTATAGTTACTTTACTTAGAGGTCCTTTACAACTGGTGACCACTGAATGAGTAGCCCCACTGTCAGTTAAAAAAAATCTATGGTCTCGTTCCCCAGCTTAACTGGAACCAGGGGATCAGCTGGGGAGACTTTAATGTTCTCCCCTGGTCCCCTTCATTCATTGTCTGAATCTTCTAACATAATAAGATTAGCATTTTCTGCATGATCCCGTTCCTTTGGCCCCTCTCGTTTCAGGCATTCATTCTTCCGGTGTCCCTCCTGTTCACAGACCGCACACTGATTTAGCCCTAAAGGGGTTCAGTTTTGCGGACCTCTTCCCTGCATTATTCCACCACATCCTCCTCTTCCTTTACTTTTTCCTCTACCCTTCCCTTCAACATCATTTCCATTTATTGCCGCTGCCAGCAAAGATGCGTGCAACTTCATTTTGTTCTGTTTTTCTTTTCTTTCCCTCTCATCTCGATTGTTATAAACCTTATACTCTATCAATTGTGAGATCGACATTCCCCCAGCTCCATCAACTTTCTGCAACTTTCTCCTTATATCCTGAGTCGACTACCCAATAAACAACATATATTGAACATCCTCTGATTTGCCTCATCATCCGGATTCAAGTCTGTCCATTTTCTAGCTACCTCACATAGCCTTTCGTAAAAGGCTGATGGATTTTCCTCCGGACCCTGCCTTACCTCGTAAAGCTTAGACACATTCTTCGGTTTAGGCACTCCATGCTAAACCCCATATAGTATCAGCTGCTGATACTGCTTCAGTTGAGCCCTCATTCCCCCCCCTGTTAGGATCCCATTCTGGGTCCCTTTTAGTAGGCAGAAACTCCTCAGAATCTTCTTGCCTGTTTCTCCTTCCCCCTTCTTCCCTGGCCCTTTCAATCACCATTCTCTTTTCCTCTGCTGTAAAGCACGTATTTATCAAAGCCTGTATATCTCCCCAGTTGGGATTATGTGTTAACATTATAGTTTCTAATAGTTGATGTACTCCTTCAGGGTTTCCCTTATAGGATCCAACAGATTGTTTCCAATTTAACAGCTCAGAGGTAGTGAACGGAACATGTATAAAAACCAGCAGTCTTTCCGGTCCCACTGCTTGTCTCAGGGGAGCCTGTACAACTGGTTCAGTGTGCCCTCTAGTCCGGCTGGAAATGGGGCTAAAATTCTCATTGCCCAATTGTAAATTAGGATCGATTGGCAATTGTCCAGCACTATTTTTGTATAGAGGTGGGGCTGTCGGGACTAACATTTGCACATCCTCCTGCTCTTCTCCCCCTGCAGTCTTTCTATCATCACAGCCTATGCAACAAGCACTCTCCTTTTTCTCAGAAGCTGTATACATCACTAGGTCAGTCTTTAGCTTACATTTTTCCCGCATATCAGATTTTCTATACAAAGTCATAAAGGCATCAACATAAGGTACGTCGTCGCATTTCCCCATCCAACGGCAAAATGACATCAATTGTCATATAGCATTATAGTTTACCGATCCATTTTCTGGCCAGACTTCATCATAACCCAATTTATAATTCGGCCACCATTGATTACAATATCTTTTCATTTTATCTTTAGTCATTAGATTTCCCCCAAACTTATTCCAATTTTTCAAAATACACCCCAAAGGGCTACAGGGAGGAATCACGGATTGGCTTGCTCCCATTTTAACCGAATTTACCTATTTGCCGGCTTTGACTCCCTTGGTCGGTAATTACCCTTCTGACCCCTTTGGTCAGTAATTACCACTCTGACCGCTTTGGTCAGTAATTTCCTCTCTGACCCCCCTTGGTCAGTACCGCTCTGACCCCCCTTGGTCAGTATGCGCACTCAGTTCTGACCCCCCTGGTCAATTAAGGCAACCCTTGCCGAACGTCTACGTGCGACTTTATGCGCCCCCCTGGCGACTTGATGCGCACTCGGCTCTGACCCCCTGGTCAATTACGGCACCCTTTGCCAAGCGTCTACGTGCGACTTTATGCGCCCCACCGGCGACTTTATGCGCACTCGGCTCTGACCCCCCTGGTCAATTACGGCACCCTTTGCCAAGCGTCTACGTGCGACTTTATGCGCCCCCCTGGCGACTTGATGCGCACTCGGCTCTGACCCCCCTGGTCAATTACGGCACCCGTTGCCAAGCGTCTACGTGCGACTTTACCCTTTAACCTTCCATGGGAGTCATTGAATTTGTAATTAAATTTTATACTCACCAATCCAAGGATTCATTCCCCTTTCACCCTGATACAAATATCTCTGGTTGGCGTTGCACCTTTGAGTCGCTTGTCGCCCCGGCTTCGGAGGGAATCCGGAGGAGTCCCCGATCAATAGGTCGGTGCGCGCTGGAGCTCAGTCCGGTCCGGTCCGCTGTCGGGGACGACAAGACGATCCGGGCAAGGCCTTATGGCTGTCCCATCTGGGTCGCCAAAATGTTGTCCCAAAAATCAGGATTCTTTCACCCGGTGTGCAAAAAAGCCGATTAACACACAGAGCCGAGATATTTGTTTATTTCATGTCTGCGCAGAGATGGGTGCTAGGTGGTAACTCCACAAAGCTAGCACACCTGATTAACACACGGTAAAGCATTTTATACCTTTCAAGCAACAGTTATCAGTATTTTTACAGTTTTTCTTAGTTACTCTCATTCCTATTGGTTCTCGCAAGTCTCATCTCCACTTAAAGTCGCAGTGTCCTCCTTTTTTACTGCGCATGTTCTGTGAGGAAGGGGCTTCTGTTGGTAGGGGGCTCTCCCTACTCAAGGGTGGGTTTTCTAGTATGTTAATTAGGATAGTTCACTCGCAGTTCAAGTAGCTCTTTGATTGCCCCTGTGCTTATCTTGGTATGTCTTTACCCACTGACTTATGGTGTCATCTTGTTTCTCTTCTCAAGGTCACGCCTCGTTAACTAAATAGCATCCTTTGTTTTTGTTTCTCGCATATCTCCAACAACCTCATTAAAATAAGAATGTCACGTTACAGGAGAAGTAAGATGAATCCAGCCATACCAGTGAAGCTGTTTTTTGTCCCTACATAGTAAGACAGTTTTCTGTGTGAAATAGGCAATACCCGTAAAGCTCAGTTTTTACTGGTATAGCTGTATCAGTCTTGGGGTGAGTATGCCATCACGGCTCTGAGAGTTTAGGAATTGCTCTTCTTTGCACATGTTAGACATAGCAGTCTGCAAAAGTGCATAATGTGGGTACAAACCTCTTTTTGTGGCTATGCTACAGTAGATATTTATGGGGTAGGTTATTTACTTGCAGGGTGCATATATATATAAAAATATAAATAAGTTATATTATTAAATAAGTTATATGGTTCTGCATTTTATATTCCTCTTATTACAGACCTATTTCTTAGCCCAAATTGGCACTCATGTTGGGGAAAAAAAAACCCTCACAAAGGACAAAAGGAGGGGAAAATTGCAAAAGTTTTTCTTTCTAGATATCCTTAAATTGTTTGTAACAACCTGATATTTGCATGAGATCTGTGGGGTGATCAAGCAATAAGTGCAATATTCCTGCTTTTTACTGGTGGCAAGCTGGAATTCTTTACTTGTATTTTTTTACCTACTATGTCTGTTAGACGTGGCTGCTAGTGTTAACTAGGCAAATGTTAAATAGATATGAGCTAGGAAAAGGAGAAAAACTTTCAGATGTGTTTAAAGCCAAATCTTTTCCATTCAGTAAGAAGGGAACTTTTAGAATGTCCTAAAATATATATTTTAGAAAAAAAAAATCCTTTTTCTCTTTTTATGATGCTTAATGAAAAAGTACTTGTTTGCAGAGGAACATTTTAGTATTAGAAGAAACCACCTTTACTATTTCTCTAGTGTGACTACCTTTATGCATTTAGCACAAGTTGTCTTGGGAAAGGCTTAAACTTTACTGTGTTCTTATCCCATAATACGAATATCCTTATGAGGCATTATACTGATGTATAACGCTATTATGTAGCTATTAAAATAGCTTGCATAAATACAATGGATTTTTGCATATCAAGTAGATATGAAAAATATGAAATTTCACAGTTTGCTCCAGGTTCCCTGAACTCATGTCCAGTGCAAGCTGAGCACACATTTGATTTGTGTGCCAGCATCTTTTATAGATATAGAGATAACCTTTGAGCAAAACAGTTTGGTGTCTGTTGAGAAATATGCTGATATGATGAATTAACTCTGAGTGGAGTAGGTATTTCAACTAACATTGCAGTAATATAAGCATGATTTTAAAAAATCTTGCCTTTGCCTAGGATGTTTGTTTGAAGCATTTCCAGACCGGAGGTATAAATAACTGCCCTGTTGTTTCACAACTTCTCCAGTTGTGATGCAAATATATTGTATGTTTATATCAATATGCTGTGGATACATTAAAAAAATGCATAAAAATGTGATTTTTATTGTATTTTTATGATGCGATATATATATCTGAGTAAAGGTAAAGTGTTAACGTTGTTTTTAGGGCAAAACTTGAAAAGCCTTCTGTTCACATCAGATGCTGTTCACAATAGTAATTTCATGGATGAAACCACTGGATTGTGGTTACGCGTTTGATTCTGTTGGTTGCCAAGTGGGACAGAGATAACCACCTGAGCTATTCATCACTGCCTTTTGCTAGGGCTACCGCCCCCTCAAATCTGCTGTCATAACTGCAGCTGTAATCACACCCTACTCCACTTTGATCTAAATTAGCTTTTAACAGTAGCTTTTGTGTAATTTACATCATTTTGACAGCATTGAATTAGGGGGAAAGTAAATATAAAGCAGAATATTGTAAACTGCAAAATATTTGTTGAAATCAAACTCCATTTACTGCAGGGTTTTTTTAGAAACCATTATATGCTTACTGTACCCTATCATTATGTAGAAGAATTCCAGCAAGAAAATTGTAGGTGAATATTGTGTCTTAAAGATTGCCATTGGTCCCCAAAACATGGGTTGAAATAGGGTGTAATTTTTGTTGCTTGTGCAATTGCTCTGGAGTGTCTGTTGAAAATACTGCAATTGTAGAGAATACCTGTAAAGACCCTGCTTCAGTATGGTTGAAAATTAGTGGACTGCATTGTGAGATTTCTTGTCTAAAAAAGTTTAATGTGTTCCTTTATATTCATAGCTAATGCTTATATTATCGCTAGAGGGCAGTAAATACAAACATTGAATTATGTATTTTACCAGAAAGTCTTTTTTCTTCTTTATTCATTAAAAAAAAAAAAAAAAGCCTTTATTAAACAACTTAGCTGCTGGGTTTTACTACGTATTCCTCCTAAAATAATTCAGAAGGACATTGTCATCTCAGTCTGTTCAGCAACATAAAATACTTTGATGCATGAGAATTATTTATCATTTCCCAAATAAAAAGATCTGTAAAATTGTATAGCTTAGGCTATTCCATTGTGTTTAATGAATGTAATTCTGACAAGCAGGAGGCTGCCAAGAAAGCCTTTTTAAAGCAGCATAATTATGCTACAGTTACAATCCTTAAATCTAAGACTCTTTCAGAAGAGTTAGGGATTTGTTCCAATTACAGCTATCAGTTCTTAGCCAGCAGTGGAGTTCATCTCTTCTTGATATCAGCATAAAACCCAACTTTGTCTCCACCCTTGCTGCTCACTTGGTGTGTGGTAGCTGATTGCTGCAGCTGGAACAACTCCTTGTATTTGTAAAATTCCTTTTTTTT
Organism: Gymnogyps californianus; assembly: GCF_018139145.2. Classification (NCBI taxonomy): domain Eukaryota; kingdom Metazoa; phylum Chordata; class Aves; order Accipitriformes; family Cathartidae; genus Gymnogyps; species Gymnogyps californianus. The sequence continues at coordinate 317,202 of NW_026114459.1, read as the reverse complement.
TTTTTTTTTTTTTTTTTTTTTTTTAAGTTCTACATTTTCTCTCCTTCCAGTCAGGGAGTCTTAGGTGGAACCCAGAGAAGTTTGGTGAGGCTGGTTGATTCAGTGTAGTTTCCTTGTCCCTAGCTGTCCTGCTACTTCTTCCTCCAGACCAGTTCTGTTTTTTAGCTCAGTTGAGTCCATCCACATGCCCTTGCTTGCTGGATGAAATGACCATTCTTTGCTGCTGTGGTCTCCCACAGGACTTTCCATTTTGTGGGGAGGCTTTCTGCTAGGGCTCACACCAGCATAAATGCCAGATGAAGTTGGCTAATGCTGTGAAAACAGTCTTGTGTTTGTGACCAGTAGGAGTTGGATTTGACATGGGTGATTATTGCTGTTTTCTGGTGTGTGGAGGTCAGCCTAAAAATGTTTTTTGATATTTTCAGACAGGCTTCTCATTTGGCTTATGAGATATGTTCAGGCTATCTGTTCCTGTTTGTAACACATAAGACCTTGAAAACTAAAATCTGTGATGCGTTTAGCTGTCGTCGTCTTTGTTTTACTTTTTGCCACTTACTAGACAGTATGCACTACATCCAGCACACTTGTATTCAGGATTGATGTTCAGACATCTCTTTGGAGGTTCCTAGTGCAGCTTCATAGTCAATCCAGAGGGTTGCAGTTGAGAGTTAAAAAGCACTGTTCTGCCTTCAAAGCTAAACACATTTCTGCAGGAGCTCCTGTATTATCCATTACTGACTCATAGAAGGAAAGACCAAGACTGTAAATCTCCTGTGGGACAGTTCAGAAGTATTGCAACTAAATCAACGAAGTGGCCCTTCAGCCTTCTTCCTATCCTTTTCCTCAAGCCTGAAACGTTGCTGTCTTACTTTCCTGTTGACTGAACCTTCAGGAATCTTTGCTTACTAACAAGAGCAAGAAAGGAACACAGATACTTTATTTCAGAGGATCAAGGTTTTTCCTAGACTGCTGAGAATATAATTCTCTTCCTTGTCCTTGTCAATAATGTGTTTCTGTATATCAGAAGCCCTATACTGGATCTCAGGAAAAATGAGCTTTCCTTGAATGTCTTGTATTCCATAGGTCCAGTCTGTATGCTCTACAGTGCTTCACAGGCATCTGTAGGTCCTCCTGGTAAATCATGAGTGTCAATATGACAGATGAATAAAAGGATGAAACCCTCACTAATATTGGTGATATCCACGTGTCTTTGCACACGTTTGAAATTATATTTAAAGAGCAACCTAATAATGGATTTCTTCACATTCTTGTGGAAGGAAAATAAAATTTAGGTTAATAGTAATTTTTTTCTGACTATGGCGATAGTACAGAGCTTTACAGGGAACCAAGAAATAGTTTAAGTAGTATGAGTGCTGACAGCTCCAGAACTTTGCAGAGGTAGAGATTACTGCTTCAATTATAAGAACAACATTTGAGGTAACTCACTGCAAACCTGATTTTATCACAAATGCACAGCTTTTAAATTCTTAAAGTTGCTTTCAAGCAGAGCATTTTCATTGAAGATGTATAAACAGCCTTCATGATACGAGTTATTTAGAAGGTAGAATTTCTAGAATGAGCATCTGCAATAGGTAGGTTGAATTGTCGTAGACTCATAGGGCCAAATGGATTACTGGATCTCCTGTGTCTCTTAGATGGCTAATTTGCACATAACTGTAGAAGTATTGAATTCACTGACTTGTGCTTACCTAACATATGACTTGCATTTGGCTAAAACATATCTTCAAATCTAGAAAAGCAGTCTTTTTAGAAGATACCAAGCAGCAGAGAATCTACCACTTCACTGCTGGTGTACTCTAATTTAATAATTCTTGTTGTTAATCCATGTGTCTTGTTCGTAGTTTGAGTTGATTTCAATTCAGCTGCCTTCCGTTGCTTCCTTGGTGCTAGTGAACCACGTCTGGTACACTGTATTTCCTCTTTGTCATGGTTCTACACAATAGCCATATTCTCTAAGTTAAAAAGCCTGAGTTTTTCTTTTACTATAAAACATTTTCTCTATCCTCTGAATAATATTTGTATTTTTTTCCCTACGCACTGTACATGACAGAATTTAGGAAAACAGAGATGCCAGAGCTGTATGCACTATTCTATCACTGGAGTTGTCAGAATGGTGTGTTAAGAGTGCGCCTCTCCTTTTATTAAGCATCACAGAAGATGCAAATTTTTGGGGGACCACAGCATCACTATGAGATGTCCTGTTGTGTTTCTTTTCTCCGGTGATTCTATAAACTCTTCAGGGTTTCTGCTTTCTTCAGTGTAGTCCACCATTTTGTACTCATGGGCTGTGTTTCTTGTTGCCGGGTATCTTTGCAGTTAAATTCCTTGAATTGTCATTTACGTGAATGGTGTCAACATACTAAACAAGTGAGGCTGCTGTCAGTGACTTCCACATCCTCATAGTTTATAATTTTCTTTTTTTTTTTTTTTTCTCCTTTTTCCCCATTTTCTGTTATCTGGAAGTTTTCACACTATGAAAGTTTGCATAGTAGTGACTTAATTCCACATCACTAATGAAAAAATTGAGTACAATATGTCGCAAATGGAGTGATGCACTTCACTCGTAAGAGAGAAGTAGCAATATGTTTATTGATATAAAACAGCGATTTAACACAGTTTGATAATAAATGCGACAGTGGTTTAACAAGATTCAATGGCAATGTACACTTGATTATTTACTGCATAGAGGACAGGGTCAGACAAAACTGTCAGGGAGACCCTCCTGTTGAGTCATGAGGTTCAGAATGGACCCCCTTGCTTTCTAAACTCCTCAGAGAGGGTCTAGGTGCGGCTGGATCCAGACTTAGTCCCAGACTTGGTCAATGGTTTATGTCTAAAGGATTATATATGCACAATCAATCCTTTATATCACTTAGCTAAGATTTCAAAGTTTAGCATGCTATTAATCACTTACCAAGAATCTGTTGCAGCAAGGACTCTCTCAACCTCGAGGAGTAACCTTGAGAGGCGTCCCTACTCAAGGGGAGATCCTGGCGTGCAGCCCGCTGCCATGCAGGAGAGCTCAATGGGCCCTGGGCTGTCCACTATTTATGGAGTAAGATAATTGACTTATAGTCATATTTGCATACCAGCCATATTTTGGTTGGCGCATGCTCAACTAGCCCTTGGCTATTGTGGTGTTATCTGTCTTCCCCAAATCCACTTTGAGCTGGATGCAGCCATCATGACCAGACACAGCCATTACGACTGCCACTGGTGGTTATCACTTGAGCAGGGTTATGGGAAATAAAGGTCAGGTTGGGGGGGGAGCACACCATCACACCATAACGTAGTCTCAGGTGTTGCAGAACCTGACTTAAAACTGTCCCGTTAGATGAAGACAGCCTGTTGATCATTGTTAGAAATGGGTCAATAATCGCGTTCTTAACCCATTTAATGTGTCCCCTCTCAGTGTTGGGATTGGTATCGCAGAATTTTATACAGTACTAAATCAAATGCCTTACAAAAATCCAATAATATTACATATTCAAAGACAAAACAATATTGACTAGCATTAATTACATTCCTATCTCTTAGTTCTCTATCAAGCAAATGCCTAAAATATGTGTATTTCAGCTTTTCCATTATTTTAGCCAGGACTGATGTTTTGTGAAGTGGCCTGAAGTTACCTAGCCATCCTGCTTGCAAATTTTAATTGGCACAAAATTAACATTTTTGTAGTCTTTCAAAATTTACTAAAGCTGAACATCACAGTTCCTGGGATCTCTGCCACCTCTTTTATGACTCTTGTGGACAAAGTTGTCCAGGCTTGTTGATTAAATAATGGCTAACATTTCCTCTGGTTATTAAGGGACTTCATCATCTTTCTGCCTTTCAAGGTCATTGTCTTGATTCTTTCTAAATACACAACAGTGCTCATTAAAAACTTCCTTTTTTCTGAATTATTTTATTACTCAGTTACTGTCTTTTCAAATAATACTTTTCTCATTTCCATATTCTTTGCTTGATTGGAACTGTCGTAGAAAAATGTCATTATTCCCTTCTTCCCCCATGTTTTATCTTTATGGATGTATGTGTGTATGAAAACAAAAGCTCCCTTTCACATTGCTGGATTTCCACTTATCTCTAACTTCTGTTTTTCTTATCTTGAATTACTCTAGGTATTTAGTTGTGTGTGGCAGTTATTTGCGGTGCACTCATCTATCCACCATAACCTCCTCTAAAGCTAATTATTCATTCATTCCAACCTGGGAATTGATGATGAAAATGAACCAAAATGATTACTGTATATCAGTGCTGGTGTGAATTTCCCAACTATAAATTTCTAAGGTAGTCAATTATACTTTTACATGTAGCTGAAGTCAGAGGGCATGCTTGCTGAGTCAGTGAAGTCATACTAGTGAATTGTATCACAAAAATTGGTAGTTTTGTGAGATTGAGGCTATGGGTCTCAGAAAAATCATACAAATTAGTAATAAACTGTCAATATCAGGTGTCATTTCCTACTATCAGTTAATATGCAGCTACAATAAATTGTTGTAACATACAGGTACATTGGAGGAAAATGTTTTTTCATGATTTTACATGCTACAAGAATTTTGCAGATTCAATGAAGTATGCATGTAGTATTTCTACAGGCTTGTAAACATCTTCAAAAAAAGAAATAACAGAAAAGTCACATGAACCATAAAATCTCAATAAAATCAAAATTATAAAGCTAATAGCTCTATAAACACCATCCTTCGATAAATTCAATAAACTAGAATTCAGTAACTTTTATGGATGTCTTTTGTCTTATAAATTGGTGGGGAATAAAAAAAATCAAGGAAGATTTTTTTTTTTTTTTTTTATACATACTAAACACCTAGTGTAATTTACATAGCAGCTGTTTTAAATATTCCTTATCTGAAACAAGTTCTGTGCTTTGGCGGTGTCCTGGCTTCGGCTGGGATAGAGTTAATTTTCTTCCTAGTAGCTGGTAGTGTTATGTTTTGGATTTAGTAGGAAAATAATGTTGATAACACACTGATGTTTTCAGTTGTTGCTAAGTAGTGTTTATACTAAGTCAAGGATTTTTCAGCTTCTCATGCCCAGCCAGCAAGAAGGCTGGAGGGGCACAAGCAGTTGGGAGGGGACACAGCCAGGACAGCTGACCCAAAGTGGCCAAAGGGATGTTCCATACCATATGACATCATGCCCAGTATATAAACTGGGGGGAGTTGGCTGGGAGGGGCGGATCGCTGCTCAGGAACTAACTGGGCATCGGTCAATGAGTGGTGAGCAATTGCATTGTGCATCAGTTGTTTTGTATAGTTTAATTCTTTTAGTATTACTATTGTCATATTATTATTATAATCATTAACATTATTTTCCTTCCTTTCTGTCCTATTAAACTGTCTTTATCTCAACCCACGAGGTTGTGGGGTTTTTTTTGTTGTTGTTGGTGTTTCCCCCCCCCCCCCCCCCCCGATTCTCTCCCCCATCCCACTGGGTATACAAGGGGGACAGTTGTTAATAAGATTTAAGGAGGAACCAGCCTTTAAAGTAACAAAGAGAAGTAATTTAAACTTGGCTTTCCAATGTCCATTCTTACTACCTATTGCAACTGAACTTTCATACTGACATGCTTCACTTCTTAATTAACCAGAAGTATAATGGCTGTTATTTTACCATCTTTTAAGTCACGATTGAAATTGCCTTCTGAAGGGAGGCAGTGTGGCTTAAGTATCAGGGATTGTCCCAAGAGTAGCATTGCAGAGTTTTGTCAGGTCCTTCTCTCCCCCTCCTTGTAGCCTACTGTACATGGGTTTGTGTTAGCACTGGAGATCCTCACACAGATAACTTTTCCCAAAGACAAAATAAAAGGAGTTAGAATAAGAGAGTAGCTCCTGGAGCCTCTAAATCTACAAATTTCTCAGTAGGGTAAAATCTAATTCCCTGTGTTGGCTCTCCGTGGTTGCCTGGTCCAAGCTCTTCCAGCTTTGCTGCTAGCAGAAGGCCCTCTGCAAAGGCTGGGTGGAGGAGGGAGCTTGGCAGGGACCCTGTGCCCATGGGGACACCAGCCTTCCTGCTTCCCTTACAAATCTCGGGGCAGCTATGTGAGCCTTTTTACACTGGGTTCAGAGGAGTCTTTTGCAGTCATCAGTGTTGTGATTTTTGAGATGGGGTGGAAGGTAATGTTGCAGTGTATTTAACTTCAGAAATCGACAAAAGTATTTTCAATTCTCAGTGTTGATGCTAGGTAGGTGGCAGCAGTGCTCTCTTGTGGGTGATCAGAAAACAGTGCAACGCAGATGCAGACAAACTTTATATTCAGTGTTACAAAGCTGAGCTGGAAGAAACAGGAGAAATATTTTTCAGAAATACTTTTTAGGCTATTTTAATGTCTTGCTGAGTCTCTAATAATCCAGGTCTGTTTTCAAAACTTAATTATTTTATATTCATCTACCTGTATAGATCCAGGACAGGTATAACTGTGTATATTATACAGAAAATGCATCAGTAATGTGTTCATTCACATGTTTTTTATATTACCTATTTTAAGAAAAACAATATGCTTTCCATATGAAAATACATAAGTGCTGGATGATCTGTTGACTGTATCCATTTGTCACATTGCTATACATTTCTCTTCTGTAAGGAAGAAATTTGTTAATCTCATATTTTGCCCTATTGATTTTTGCAGGTTCGATTCTTTCTCAAGCACTTAGTGTTGCTGACGTTGCTGTGTAGCATCACCCAGAGAAGTAGAAACCACTTCAGCCAAAAGCTCCCTTATGATCGTTGTCAGTCAGCATCTTCCAATGAATCAGCAGTGTGGGCTTAGGCTGAATGCTGCACCTCATTCAGCTTGTCCTTAGACATTTGCTCATTGGCATATTGGGAAACTCTCCCTTCTTTTGATACAACAAAGACTCAGAAATTTGCCGCAGTAGTGCATATGCCTTATGCAGAGTGGTGCAAGATAATGCATTCCTCCTTTTAAGTTTTGGTCTCTGTAATTGATTATATTAATCTGCCAAGGCAGAAAGAGCAAAAGTTGAATAAATACAGTGAGAATTTAAGGACTCTTATATCTCGCTTCTGACTTCTCCATGGAAACTTAATGTTTACTGGGAATTGTAAGACACAACCTGCTTTATCTTAATAATGACTGCTTTTATCTCATAAAATAAAAAAGCAGTAGAAACTAGCAGACTGGCCCAATGGGCTAAACAGATCAATTTTTAATCTAGATGGCATAAAAGCCAAAAACATTTTCATTGTTACAGTACATCACAGACTGCTCAAGAATCCTCATAGCTTTACTTCTGTTGTTTTTTCTTCATAAAAAAGCTTAAATATATTTCCCTTCCATATGAAAAATTAAAAACACTTGGTAATCCACATGAAGATACAGAATACTCATTTTAACTGCTTGAATGGCGCGTCCGTTGAAGAGAGCTGGTAAATGCTGCTGAAACGAGAACTTAACCCAATTATTTTTGAATGGTGTGTGAATGCTGCAGGTGGGGATGCCATTATTAAATGGTATTTGCTGTAAAAAAAGAAATACCCCATGCCCAGGAGAGTCCCCAGCACTGGCCAATGGGAAAATACCATACATCATGTCACCAGCCCCTCACATTTATATCTTTTAGGGTGACATACTATTGGCTGCTAGTTAGGCTCTATGGGAGGGATTACTGGCACCGTTTGTGGCTTCCCCTTCAGGTCCTTATTTGGTAGCTGTTGATAGAGCAAGTCTTTCCAGCAGCTGAGCATCTTGACATACATTATTCATTAAGTCCTGGTGTTCAGGAGATATGCATATCCCTAGCTCTTCAGATATTTCTTCAACTTGGACAATATGTCTCTTCAACGTTGCCTCTGAATGCTTGGAGTTTTACAAATGGCATTTATACAATCAGAAGACCACGCAATTGGATTTCATTTCAGTATGCCTCCTGTGCACACAGTTGCTGAGAACCTGAAGATCAGCAAAAAGAATTAGGAGAGAATTTTTCCTGGAAGTCTTTTGCAGTAGCAGATAGCAAAGAACTGATTAGCTTAGATTGATAGTATAGAAAAAAATCAAAAATGCCTGAGGCAAACTATTTACTCTCAGTTTCTTGGGGCTACATAAAGGTAGGATTTTGTTTTACTTTTTAAGAACCTTGATTTGTGGTGCATGATTGCATGATTACTGGATAGCATGAATATTTGTGGGTGATATGACTAATATGAATATAAAGTAAAAAGTCAGAAAAGTAAGCCTTTGTTCAGCAATGAGAATGAACTGCACAGTATACAGTCTTATAAACTGTTCTGGGACTTTTAAAATAATGTTGCTTCAGTGCATAATCAGACCAAGTCTAAAGCCAAAGAAATTTAGAAGGGTTTTATGTTATTTTAAAAAAAGATTGCTACAAAACTGTATTTCTAGACATTAAAAGATAAAAAAAAAAACAACTAAAAACTGAGATACTATACAATAGGAGAGAGCATGAGTAAAGAGGCTGAGGATAATGGGTGAATGTGTGACTCATAGTGGTATTAATAGCTGAAGAAATGTGAAATTATCAACAGCATGTTCCAGCAGCATTTTCTGGTAGCCTCTGTGTGTGTGTGTGTGTGTGTGAGACAGCTTATTGATTAAAACACTGGGAGACTGAAAATTGTCATCTTCTAATATTGATCTACATTATTATGTGGAGCAGCTTTGAACTAGCTTGAAACTGCAGTACTGCTAGAAAATGGAATTAAATAAGCTTTTATCTCTTTTATAGAAAAGTTTTGCACCAAGGAATTAAATCAATATGCCTGTCAACGTACAGAATTGAAATTCACTTAATACAAAACCACGTTTGGGCTTTTTTTTAGCCCTACTTGTGTGTTTGTGCTTAAAAAAATGATGTTGCCTTTATAATTGTTATCAAGTGTGAAAAAAAAAAACCGAAACCAAAACCAAACCAAAACAAAAAAACCCCACAAAAAACCAACATCATCCTATGCTTGACATACAATAACTGTTCCAAATCATCTTGTTTTAAAGAAAATTCTGATTTTTCCTGAACTAAATAATGCAAGTATTGAATTAAATGACTAAAAATAATACAAGCATTATATTCACACATGACTGAATCTCTTATGCTCATTTGTATTGATACCTACTTTTATCATAGGTTATTTCTTTTAAAGTAGAAATGTAAAACCCTCATTAGGTCATTGTGTCCGATTAGGTCATTGTGACCGTTCTCTGCTAATGCAGAATTGTTACAGTATATTCTCAAGGATTTTGTTCAGTCATCTGTGAAGAGGTTGGATGCCATTATGCTAGCTAGGTGGATTCCTTTCTCGTTTACCAAAAAATAAGATGGAATTATTTTCCATTCAGCTAAAAGTGAGGTATTTATTGTAATTTGCTTGGAAGTATTTCCTGGATTTCCAGGCAGCTGCTGTCATGTTCCTACTTGCTAAATCACAAAAATTCAATCACCGATCTTCAAAAAATGTTCACTCTTACTGTTTAGCCTTTAAAATGAATAGATTTTTTGTTAATTGAAGTTCAACAGATAGCATGGTAGCTATAATTGATTACATATGGAAAAATATGTCCTCTGTATAGACAGTGTCCTATACTGTGTATAGACAATGATTTTAGTTAAGAAGCTAAGTAGTACCTGAACACAATTTTAGTACAGTGCTTTAAGTTCACAGTATACACATTATAGGAAAAATGTGAAGAGAAGCAAAGATGATCTGCTTTTTATGACATTCATCCTGCTCAGTCCAGATGTTTTCAAAATAAATGACAATTAAAGTCTTGTTGCTGTGGCGTCAGCAACATGTGAAAGAATATGAGGAAATTGCACTTCTACCATTCTTCAAAGCCAAAAGCTTCTCCCATTGAATTCACTGTTAGCAGGAGGGCCTTGCAGAAGCTGGAGGACTTGTTTTACTGTATGCCCATATTCAGCAGCAACACAGTGTTCCACAGGTTTCATGCTGACGGTCTAGCTTTTATGTTATGGTGACTTATGGGGTGATGGGAGGTGGGAAGGCAAGGCTTTGCATCAGAATAGTCGGGAACATAGGATTAGAAAACACTGCCATGCTCCTTCCAATCCCTGTGGACATCCATACAATAAACATTTAGTTAGAAATTCTTAAAGAACATCTACTCCATAAGTTCCACAAGATTATTCTCAGTATGCAATAACAAACCTAAAAGATCAAAAGCCAAAATTGTACTCACTATAGGAAAATAACAGCAGGGACTGAGGTCAGCAAGATGTACTAAACTCTTTGCATTTATATGGTATCATTTCTATGTAATGCAGAAATAGACCAAACACTAAGCCACAGGTGAGGGCAAAAAAGACTCCCAATGGTTCCTGCCAGTCTGACCAGGTTGGAAAATGTTGCTTCCTAGCTGCTAGTCATTAAAGGGAGTTTAACTCTGAGTGTGCAAACAGGACACCAGTTAAGCACTTGAGAAGATGTAATGCCTTTAAGCATCATCACCAGGTCCTCCATCTGCTTTCTCTAAGTGGAACTAGCCTCCAGTATTAGCAAGTAAGGTAAACCTTGTCCTCTCTACCTCTTCCCTGCAATTAAATTTATGATTTGGAGGAAAAAAAGTCTTTCCTATTTGTTGTGTCAGGTAACCGCAGAACATAGTGCAAACAAACACCAATTTGGTTTTTTTTTTTTCAAACCTGGGAAATTTTTAAAGAGAGTTCCTGAACAGTACATATCAGTGGTGGCTAGATGATTTTTCAAAGTACAGAATGTGACCCAGTAGCGTTGCTCTGCAGCTGCAAAAACAGTATCGCAAAGTTGGGCATCATCTAAGAGGGTTTATCAGGAAACAACCAGACAGATGAGGACCTATTTAGTTGGGATCCAGTGAACTAGCTGGATTAAATTAAGGAAGAGAGAATACTGGAGTGGTAATGGATATACCGATGACAGGCCTGGAAGTTAATGCAATTTTGTCATCTTCTGACATTTTATTAAGATTCCTATACGCTATATTTAATTTAAAGCTGTGGTTTCTGGATACTGTCTGGAGGCAAGTCATTCTATGAGATCTTCATTTTTTGCCTTAAATAATTCAGTTTCTCACCTTCATGGGTGCAGAAAAAAAGCAGGCAAGCGTGACTTAAATGTGTGTTAAGTTTAAAGAAAGGCTTTTAAAAATACTCTTTGGATTTTTTGGACCAGTCCCATTACTGCCTGGCAAGTTTTACTTGTTTTTTTAACATTTAACATTGGTGACAAACATCTGACCTCACTGTAGAGGTTGATACTGATTTCGTGCAGAATATATAGCCCTGTATTTCATAGTATGCATAACTATTTGTAGTATGGTTCTAATTTTCAGAAATCTGTTGAACACTTGCTAGCACACAGCTGTATCTGAGATCAAAGCTGAGCCTTTGGCTTGTGACAAAAGTAGAATTCGGTCTTTGTAGCAGGAAGTTCCTGAGCTGATCACATGTCAAGAGGGCAGGAAAATGCAGTGGCTAACGGTTAGAGTGTTATATTAAAGGTAATTTTTATTTGGCACGCTGTGAGCAATACAGTAATTGGTGACTTACAAAGACATTGTGAAGAAAATAACACCTTTCATTATGCAAGGCCTCTTTGAAGAAAGGGCTTTGATGATTCCAATGGGATGGAAAGGAGGTGATTAATGTTTAGTCTAGTGCTTTATCCAATATAGAAGAATAAACTACCAGTTTTCAACATAGATGAATGTTTACAGGGATATATACTAAGGATAGCTATTGCTTGATGTAATAAATAGTCATAACTGGGTGAACAAGATGGAAGAGGATTCTGAAAATGGCACAAATTATTTGGCTTTGTTAAGAGAAAAGATGACTGAGAAATCTAAAAACAAAATGAAAGGATGGCACAATGGGAGGCAAAATTCAATAGTGACAGATGCTAATTTACATTGGAAAGAGTTGTTTGAATCGCTAATAAATATTGCTGAGTTCTATTTGTTGATAATATCAAAGCAGAGCTATAGTCAATGAAAACACGTGTAACATAGCTAGAGCTGTATTACACAATTAACCTGTCGAACATAATGCCACAAGATATGATTTAACCCTGAGTCTAGAAGGAATCAAGAAAGGCTCAATGATGAGTACATAATCAATTATACGTTTCGTGGAATGTTAATATCCACTTGTATCCAATAGAGTGTCTATGTGAATTGCTAACTTAAGGGGAAAAGGAAGTTTCCATAGATGGGTATTTTCTACTCTGATGTTTCATACAGATACAGACAATTTTCTGAGACTGCAGAATGGGCAAGTCATTGTGCTGATCTAGTATAATAATTTAAGTAAAAGACAACAAACCTACTTCTATTCGCATTGACGTGTAGGAAATCAGTAAGATATTTTGATTTTTTTGAGCAGTGCTGTCAAATATATTTGAGTAGATTAATGATGAGAGGGAAGATAAAATTGAAAGATTACAAAATGTATCGCAAAAATGCACAAATAGATTAATTTACAAATACGATAAGAAACCCCTAGTAGAGAAGGGGTCCTGTGTAAATACATTTGTATTTTCTCTCCAAATTAAAATAAAAAAATTGAAAAGACAGGAATATTAATTATTTGTGTGTATGCATAGTCTTATAGTTTTCAGCTACTAGTAGGACCCTGTGCCTTAGTAATTGATTCACTATGGAGTATTTTAGGAGGTTAAGAATTATGTTGTCCAACCCACGAATTAGTAGAGCAATGTTATATGTGATTTTTGCTTTTACAGTTATCTTAATTTAGTATATATTCTTAATGTCGTATTCTTTCTATCCTAACTAAAATACATATTGATCACTAACTTACACTTTTTGTTTGTTTGTTTTGTTTTCCAGTTTAAAAGAATGCTCAACCGGGAGCTAACCCACCTATCTGAAATGAGCAGGTCAGGCAATCAGGTCTCAGAATATATATCGAACACATTCTTAGGTAAGACTGTGATGGGAGTTAACTTTTTTGCCTTTTGGTTTTTTTAATCTCTCTCTGGGCTGTGATAGAGTTTAAAAGCAAGTAGCTTTCCATATTAATTTCTATTTTCAGAAACTGCACATTTAGTATTGCATTGTTCAGTGTTTGAGCAGAGAGATCATGTTAGATCCATTTCGTCACAGGTTGTTTAGTTTGTGTGTGTGGTTTCCCTGTGCGTGTAGTTACAGATAAATATTCGTATACATATTTTCATGTAACATTACAACTACTATATTGCTACCATATTAAGAAATGAATATATAATAAGCTAATTATCTCATATATTAAAAAGAATTCTTCCACTGTTTCCCTTATGGCCAGAATGAAAGTTACTGCAAAGAGGTTTCAGTGTGCTGGAAGCACACAAGCACAAGTAACCTCATAAAATCTCGTAGCGCACAGTTCTGATGCTTTGGTATTCCCTGCCTGTGCATGAGAGGGTTGATGAATATGGCTAAGTCAACATCTGAACAGACTACTGCCAGGAGAATTTGTGTGGCTCGAGCTTGCATGGTGGGATGTGAGCATTAAAAAAAGCCTGACACAATATTACAAAGAGTATGGTTCGTCCTCTATGGCTTTGCAGAAGGCAGTATATATTTTTTTTTGCTAAAACTGGTGAAAATTAATAAAACTTGGTTCCATACTGTTGATTTTGAACATGAAGATAAAGATAATATACCAATCTCAAACATGTTTTGAGCAAAACACCATTGGTTCATAAAGACTGTGCATATAAGGGGAGGCACAGCTGAATACGTCTAAATTAGGATAACAAGTACTTTAAAAAGTGCCAGTCACACATGTTAAGATACATCTTGTTTTATTTGTGTGAGATACCATAGCTGGGGCTTTTTGTGTTTTTTGAAAGAAGTGGGTTTTTTAAGTACATTTTATCCTGCTTGTCACCATATCCTAAATGGATCACTTAATGTGTCTATTCAGTTCACCCATGATTGCAGTAGCGTGCCTGAGAACTGCGGCACAACAGGGTTTCAGACAGTAAGAAAGTGATGAGCCTCTGTTATGGAGAAGCAATATTGCACAGCTTCAGGAGCCCTGAAAGTCACAGTGTACAGTTGCCTGAGAAGATGACCCACTTAGGCTAACTGAAAAGACTGATACATCAGTTTCTGCTTGCTTTTACTTGAAAACTTAAGGCTCATTTTGACAGGGTAAGGAAATGCATCTGTCAGCGTTTCACATGAGACCTCAGTCTTGAGCAGAAAGAGTGCTGGAAAGGCAATCACTTCTAAGTTGGGTATTCTTTTGTGGCTGCATGTAAATGGAAACCTAGGATACTTTAAAATGTAGGTATACAAGGAGGAAAACAGGAAAACACATCAGCTACAGAAATATTGCTTAAATAGAGTATTTTCAAAATATGCAGTTTAAGTATATAGATTCTGAGCAACAATGTGAAGAGGGAAAACATTCTCTCCATAGAAAATTTTAATGAATCTAGTTAGTTAAATATTTTTTAAATACATAACCTATCTCCTGAACATCTACAGACTTTCTCACATTTGAAAGTTAGGATTGTGTCATGAAAAAACAGGTTTTTACTGTTCTTCTTCAAAAAAAGATGGACTGTTTTCCCAAATAGGGCTACATGACATGTATGAAGTTATTCATAATGACAACAAATATATTCCTTGTGTAAGAATTAAGGCTCCTACATTGAGTATGAGAATATGTAAGGTTTTTATTTTTTTGGTGTAATTAACCTGTTTTCCTATGAACAGAAAATGTAAGAGAACCTGTCAATGAGTATAGCATAACCAGGGTCAAAATGGCAAGCTGTCTTTTCTAGATGTTCAGATGGGCCCAGGATCCTTTGCCCTGTGTGCTCGTAGTTACAAAAGCACAGGCAATCCTGTGGAATTCCTTTGGAGATCTAAAGTCATTCAGACAGACACTTCCTTTCACTTGAGTTAGTCTGACAGCTCAGCTTATGAACCTCCCTTTGATGGGTCTAAACTTTGTGCATATGACCAAAACCATAAACATCAAAGCACGAACACTAGTCACTGCTCCTCATCTGTTGTCGGTTTGTACGTTAAGAGGTGCAGCGCTCCTCCTCCCCCTTTTTTTGATTGTCTGTATGAGGAGAGTAGTGAAGTATGGTGGGGGCAATCAGGGAACTCGGTGCTGCAGGCTAAAGCTTGGTGACATTTCCAGTCTCCTCTTCGCTGTGATTTGTTTGGGATTTGAGGTGTCCAGTAAATGCAGGCTGCTAAAGGGTAATTAAAAAAAGAAATGAAAAAAAAGAGGAAAGTGAAGAAGCAAACACAATAACATTCTAGGAATTAGGAATGGATTTGCTACCCTTGTCTGGTTTCAACATCTTTATTGAAAATGACCATTGCAGGAAGGAAAAAATGGACATATATTTTCAAGAGCCCCCCCCCCCTTTTTTTTTGTTATTTCTTTTGTTCTAAGGTGTTTTTAAATCATCATTTTTGCTAGGCTTCTACGTTAGAAACATCTGTTCTGGATTTTCCTGGTTTTGCTGGAAGATTCTTGAGGACTAGAAAAGGTGCAGGTATATTTCAGCAGAGAAGAGATAATTTGGAGTGAGTCATTAAAACTCTGTTTAAAAATGGTATGAATAGAATAGAATTAATGCAAATTCCTAGCAATTTTGGCAGGAGAGTCCTTTGTTGCACTAACTTGTATTTCTTTGGGGACCACAGATGTCTGCAGTGCTCCACACCCCCATACTGTTTCTGCAGCAATCATCTGGCAATGGCCTAAATATACTTTACTCTCAGTTTAATCCTTGTCTATATTGTTAGAAGGTTTTGCTGGCACATATGTTGATGTGGTATATGAAGTGATGCTACTCATACTGCTATGGAGGCAAAAGCCCACAGGAAAATGTTGGTTTTTAGCAAAACAGTCCTTTTGTCAGTATTACTCTGATTGGGAGGTGCAGAAAAGAACTGCATTGCTGGCATGAACTGCCTCTACATCCAAAGCGTTTGTTGATATGGCTCCGCTGGCAAAAGTCTGAGTTGTGCAGAGTCTTAACACAAACAGGACCAGTCCCCAAGTATTAGGTCCTTTGAGTCCTGAAATGTTTTGTAAAGGTTTACATGAGATACCGTTTTGATTTTTTTAGAACTACAATTTCAGAGAGTGTTTTTCCCGGAAAAGAAGAAATTTAAAATTTTCTTAAGAATGAAAGTTTAGATTTCTTTTCAGTTGTAAAAACATTTTTTAAATGAAAGGATTAACCTTATCTACAGTGTTGGGGTGCAGGAAAAGTGGAAATCAGACAGTCGCAAGTCACATTTAAAGCCAGTTCAGAAATAATGAGTCAATTTGTGAAATAGAAATCTGCTTATCTTGAGGTATAGGTCTATGTTTATCTTTTCATGTTTTTACTGCTCTTGATATGAAATATCTGTTGCAAAATCTCCAAACATAAAAAAAAGTTTTGTTAAGAATTACAATATCTATAATACGCAACTCAACAGTAAAGTGGACAAAAATATTTGTAAATCCTTTCAAAATTATTCTTTTATTCTTTTGAAGACAAACAACATGAAGTTGAAATCCCTTCTCCAACACAGAAAGAGAAAGAGAAAAAGAAGAGGCCAATGTCCCAGATCAGTGGAGTCAAAAAACTGATGCACAGCTCCAGCTTGACTAATTCCAGTATCCCCAGATTTGGAGTTAAAACAGACCAAGAAGATGTTCTTGCCAAGGTAGAGAATATTTAAATCCTTGAATTAAAATAGAGGGTGGACTTGTCAGTATTATTCCATCCTCTGCTTATAACCATTGATTTCAAGCTGTAGCACCAAAGGCTGGTCTCACTTGAAATAATATAAATCCAGTGAAATGGAAGAATAACAAATAAAATCAGAATCAGGCCATGAGGATTAATTTCCACATGAACAGGATTTCAGCAGGAATGTTTGCTGTCTGGAGATGGAATATAAATTAGTATTTCTATATGCATTAATAAAGCTGCTTATTCATAAATAATATCTGAGGAATGAATAGTAAACATACCATATACTATCAGAGGAATGAGAATATATAGCAGCCCTATGGTTTTTTTTTTTAAATGCACAACTGGATATAGCATTAGAGCTATCCTTGCAGGTCCTGTCTTAAGCTGTATCGTTTTATGTACATCAGTTGTGGTTTTGTTTTTAGTGACATTTCCTGTGATTTTTCACACCAGCAGCTATTTGGCAATAATCTAAAACTGGCATAAAGTGATTATTCATTCAATTTTAGATTTTTGCATTTTGAAATATGCCTATCCTTATGTTTTCAGGAATCTCCCCCTTTATTTGAAGAGTCTGTTTCTGAGAACCAGGGAGACAGCAGCAGAACCACAGAATCTCTCTCTGGAGGTTTCCTCCTCGCTGAACTCTGCTGTCACTGGGCAGTGAGATAGCAAAGTGTGTCAGTTCAGCTCATTCAAGATACTGTAGCATTTTTCCTTCTGGAGCAATCCACTTCAGAGGGGCACTCTTTCCTGCCTAGTGAATTAAAATCTAGAAAGTTGGTAGCTGCAAATTCAAATGTTACAAGATTAGTAGCAGCAGCTTTCCCCCTTTCAGAGTTTAGCATATAATTTTCACAGTGGCAAGGTCTGAATCTTCATGAGTCTGCTGTTTGTAGCTGTTTCAATCAAAAATCGCTGGAATATGTGTGTTAGGTTTCAACATGTCTGTTGCTTGATTCTGTTCTAGGAACTAGAAGATGTGAACAAATGGGGCCTTCAGGTTTTCAGAGTAGCAGAATTATCTGGAAACAGACCTTTGACAGTCATCATGCACACCATTTTTCAGGCAAGTAGCAGTAGCCGTACTGCTTTTTGCTTGTCTTAGAGATTTTTCTGTGCTTTGTAATCTTAATTGTTTCTCTATTCTAGGAACGGGACTTGTTAAAAACATTTAAAATTCCAGTAGGCACTTTAATAACTTACTTGATGACCCTAGAAGACCATTACCATGCAGATGTGGCATATCACAATAACATACATGCTGCAGATGTTGTTCAGTCAACCCATGTCCTGCTATCAACCCCAGCATTAGAGGTAAACTACGCTAAGGTGGGAAAGAGGCAGGCATGAGAGAAAGGGACATACTAAGACTCTTCTAAACTAAATGTTAAAGATTTGTTTCTGCAGTATTTTTTAAAAGAAATCTTGACATTTCTTTCATGAATTGTGCTCTTCTAAAGATATTTTGTGAGGATCAAAGTTTATTTACATGTAAATATTGTGCAGAAAATGTCACATCTTTTTCTTTTAAAACATGATTTTATACTTACAGATTTGTGCTGTCATAACCTTTTTCATTGTAACACAATGCGTAACTTGTTTCCACCATCTCATTATTAATACTACATCCTGTTCTGTCATTATTTCCCATGTGAGACACTGTGTTGGGTTTGTGTAGCGAGACACTGTGTTGGGTTTGTGTAGCGAGGGAGGGGCTACAGGGGTGGCTCCTGTGAGAAGCTGCTAGAAGCTTCCCTGGCTCCAACCTGGACCCACCTCTGGCCAAGGCCGAGCCAATCAGCAACAGTGATAGCGTCTCTGTGATATAGCATATTTAAGAAGGGGAAAAAAAAACTCCTGAGGTGGTGAGGGTAAGATGGAGGAGAAAGAAGAGCTACAGTAAAAAAAGAGGAGGAGAGGAAGAAGATGGGAGAAGAGGAGGAGGAGCTCCAGTAAGGAGTGGGATGTGAGAGAAACAACCATGCAGGCACCGAGGTCAGTGAAGAAGGAGAGGGAGGAGGTGCGCTGGAGCAGAGATTCCGGCAGGCTGTCCCCCTGCAGCCCATGAAGGGTTAACGGCAGAGCAGAGATTCCCCTGCAGCCCGTGGAGGACCCCATGCCAGAGCAGGTGGCTGGGCCCAGAAAAGGCCATGACTCCATGGGAAAGCCCACGCTGGAGCAGTTTGTGGAGGACTGCAGTGCGTGGAAAGGACTTGCGTTGTAGAAACTCATGGAGGACTGACCCCCGTGAGAGGGACCCCACGCTGGAGCAGGGGAAGAGTGTGAGGAGTCCTCCCCCTGAGGAGGAAGGAGCAGCAGAAACAGCTGTGATGAACTGACTGCAACCCCCATTCCCGTCCCCCTGTGCTGCTAGGGGGGAGGAGGTAGAGGAATCGGGAGCAAAGCTGAGCCTGGGAAGAAAGGAGGGGTGGGGGGAAGGTGTGTTTTTAAGATATGGTTCTATTTCTCATCATCCTACTCTGATTTGGTTGTTAACGAATTAAATTGGTTTATTTTTCCCCAAAATCGAGTCTATTTTGCCTGTGACCATAATTGGTGAGTGATCCCTCCCTGTCCTTGTCTCGACCCATGAGCTTTTTGCTGTGTTTTCTCCTCCCCATCCTACCTGGGGGGGAGGAGTGAGCGAGCGAGCGGCTGCGTGGTGCTTTGTTGCCGGCTGGGCCTAAATCATGATAGACTCTCACTAACCACAGTTAGTGGAATTGCTTAGGAAAGATAGTGATAAAATGGGATTCCCTCAATAGGGCTATTTGTTGGTTGTTCCCCCCCCCCCCCGCCCCGTTCATATTCATTCTGATCCTGAAAGGCTACTTTTGTGTTTGTTTCACAGGCAGAGTGGAACATGTACTAAATTTTGATTGGACTATCTCATTTTTTTCATAAATATTTCAAAATTATTTGGAAAACAATAACATTTCATATGTTCTTTTCTGAGGAATTCTCTTGTTGAAAGTGCTTAAATCTTGGAAGTGAAAGGAAGCAAAAGAAAGATAGAGATTACTTCCCCTTTTTAAGCACAATTCAGCCCTTAGTATAGCAAACATTGACATATCCCAGTAAATTGTTGGAAAAAGGCAGATAAAGCAAGTAGTTTAAATTTTAGTAGTTCAGAAGGGTTTGCCGTCATTTTCAAGAGGGGGCTGCATTTTGACTATTTTTCATAATGACCAATCTTTCATGTTACTGAATTGTCGTGGTTTGACCACAGCCAGCAACTAAGCACCACGCAGCTGCTCACCCCTCCCCCCTCCCAGTGGGATGGGGAGGAGGATTGGGGAAAAAAAAAAAAAGGTAAAACTCATGGGTTGAGATAAGAAAAGTTTAATAACTAAAGTAAAATATAATACTAACTAATAATAATATAATAATAATTGTAATGAAAAGGAATATAACAAAAAAAAAGAGAAATAAAACCCAAGAAAAGACAAGTGATGCACAATGCAATTGCTCACCACCTGCTGACCGATGCCAGAGCCGCGATCCACGCCTCCTGGCCAACTCCTCCTTGTTTATATAGTGGGCATGATGTTCCATGGTATGGAATACCCCTTTGGCTAGTTCAGGTCAGCTGCCCCGGCTATGCTCCCTCCCAGCTTCTTGCACACCTGCTTGCTGGCAGAGCATGGGAAACTGAAAAGTCCTTGGCTTAAGATAAGTGCTACTTAGCAACAACTAAAACCTCAGAGTGTTATCAACATTATTCTCACACTAAATCCAAAACACAGCACTGTACCAGCTACTAAGAAGAAAACTAACTCTGTCCCAGCCGAAACCAGGACACGAATGCTTCTGCTTTACCTTCTCCTTAACGAGAGGGTTATAAGTGGACCTTAAGACTATTGGCAGGTCTTGATCCTCAAAAGACTCAGGAATTCTCTTGGGAAAGATTTTCTTTATCTCAAGAAGGAAGATCAGATTATGTTCTTAAATCACCACTAGCTTCACCAAACAGCTGAACTGATAGTCAGTAGCATTTTGGGGTTTTTTTTCCAGATCAACTGTTTTTCATGGCCTTGTTCTCAGTGGAGCTTTAGCCAGTAAAATAGCACTATCTGCCTGGTGCCACTGCTGACCTACACACTTCTGAGCTGTTCTTGATCAGTTATGAAAGCAATTATATAACGTGGGTGCTTGTGACAACAGGGGACTGGACTCAGTGACATGCCGGGTCCCTTGCAGTTCTCTGTTCCTATTTTCCTAATAATCTCATACAGAAGAAAAATCAATAAATGTTAAGTAAGATGCCTTGTAGTCTATCACCCTTTCCTTTAGCATCATTTAGATGTGCGTCTGCACAATGAACACATTGTCCTGTATTTGAATGTAGACGTCAGATGTAACATGATACCA
Source organism: Gymnogyps californianus (assembly GCF_018139145.2). Taxonomy (NCBI): domain Eukaryota; kingdom Metazoa; phylum Chordata; class Aves; order Accipitriformes; family Cathartidae; genus Gymnogyps; species Gymnogyps californianus. The sequence continues at coordinate 296,085 of NW_026114459.1, read as the reverse complement.
TGATATGTAGGAATCAGACTGAAATTTTTAACTTTAATTTGTGCTGTAGGTTAGAAATCTAAGTCTGTACTTAATGATCTAATAAAAGTGGATTTATTTACAGACTGAAGCTGAAAAAAACCTTCAGTTGTTACTGAATTTAGTGATGCTGTCAGTGTGAAGTAAGGATAATTTTACTTTCATGGTCAAACTTGAAATATTTATGAAATTCTACATAATTGACAATTTTACAAAAGGTTATGATAGTCTATGTATAAAATCTCTTAAGATCCCTGATACATTCCAAATGCGTTTTGCTTGTTCAGATCTAGATTCAAAGTAGAGTCCTTTTTATTGAAAACATTTTTTCATTGATTAGTGATTGTCATTTCTGTTTCATGATTTTCTAGGCAGTGTTTACTGATTTGGAGATTCTTGCAGCAATTTTTGCCAGTGCAATACATGATGTAGATCATCCTGGGGTTTCAAACCAGTTTCTTATCAACACAAGTAAGTTTGATGTTCAGTGTTTTTTCTCAAAAATTTGCTGCAAGATCTGCACATAGCACCTGAAAAATACGCAGTTCGTTACTTGTTTGCTATATCTGTACCTTTTCTCAGTAAATGGATAGGCGTTTGTATTTTTAACTGGATATTATTTTGCATTGCTTGTAACTTTAGAAATAATATACATAGTACCCTCTAGCAAAAATTACTAAGACATGAACTATAATCCTGGCACTGTTTCAATGTATTGGATGTGGTCTCTTTCCTGGAAGTTAGTTGGTTTACATTAAATAAATAAAGTTGTAGGAGAAAAATGAAGGAAGATTAAATAAAATATCAAAAAAAAGGAAGACAACAGTTTCTGTGTTTATATTGGAAGCATATGGCATGACCAAGGATAGCCATACATTTTTAAGAAACTTAGAAAACAAATTTCTTTTTAGCAGACTGGCAGGCCCATCTCTGTCTCTCCTTGGCTGCTATACTTGTTTTCTGATCTCTGCATACTCATGCCTCTTGGACTGAATTTTCTCAGCCTGTCCCTGCAGGCTATGGCAAACCTCTTTTCTTTTTTTTTGTGAGTCTCTTGCTGGCGCTCCATGTGTGGAGGAAAAAGCCCTAATGAAATGAGACCCTAATGCCATCTCTGAATTTGAAACCCAGGGTACTTGTTCTGCATTCCTCAAGGCTGTTCTCTGCAGCATTGCATGAACCACTTCCCCCTCTTTAATCTTCTACTAGAAGAAAAACACTATTAGCTTTGTTGAACCTGATCATGACACATTTACTGAACGGCTTGTTGCCCCAATGTAATCTGCTTTGATTTCAGTGGCGTATGTTACTATTATAAGTGGGTAGCACATTGTAAGTCAGCGCAAGTTCCGTCATACGATGTTATTTCTTTTGCCATCTGATGACTTCTTTTACAATAACTGACCCAGAAGTACAAAAGTTGAAATAATACTAAGAATCCAAGCACATAAGAAGAAAAAGCTACAGAAATGGAAACATACCTAGGGTTGCATATTTGACCCATCTGGTTGCACATTTATAGATGCTGTCATTCCTGCACTTGGGTGAATCTATTGCACTGGTGCTAAAATAATATGACCCCATATCAGCAGTATAGTTTGAAGAAGGGAGCTCCTGTTCTGACTCATTGCTGCTGTACGTTCAAATAAGACCTCCACTCCAGTCTAGCCTGCATCTAATTTTATTTGCCTTAATGGCCTGAGGGCTACCCTGTAGTGAAATTCAATTTGGTGACTCATCTGCAAGGAGGAGGATTGGGATTGACTCTAGATTTCTGGTGCTGTATTGGTAACCAGTACAGTTCAGCAGTGTGGTATAGGAAGAGAGTGAATCAAGCTTTGTGCACAAAACAGTGTGCAATACCCAAATTCTTAAGAGTAGGCATATGTAAGTAAAGTTTTAATTTGTTTGTTTAATCAGAAATTGAATAGCAGGATATATTGGTGGCTATGAGGTGCTATGGGGAAACCACTGAGTTGTTCAGGTTTAAGCAGGATGACTGGCTAGTTGAAGGGACCAGTAGTGATACATAAAGCTTTTGCTTTTAGGCAGACAGCTGAAATTCAGCTAAGTTAGGAGTGATTATTATGCTGCTTATTTAGTGGCTTAGAAGAAATGTCTTGTTCTTCTCAATTCAGCTTTTGATAGAGAAGGCTTCCATGTCAATCAAGTAACATCACTAATTGGAACTGCTGTTGCCAGGCTGAAAAGAGACAAAGGGATTTTATCCCTTTTGAGTTATGTGTACAAAGAAGAAACTGTAGGGACAGAGACAAAGACCATCTAATTTAGATTTTATTTAGCTACCTAATACCCATCATTTTCAATGAGAGCTTAAGAATCAATGCCCACATGGCTTGTACAAAAGTCACACATGAAGTCTCTCAAATCCCAGATTTTCCTAACCTCTAGAAGATCATTTGCTTCCATCTAGTTTTGTTTTCCAATGAACCTTACAATGTATTAACATTTCACTAAGAAGTATAAGAATACATTTTTTAAAAGCATAATAGACTTATAGTTACTTAAAGTATGTACATATTTGCCATATTTCAGCTTATTCTTTATAATTACTTGTGATATTTCTGAATATTATTTCCCTATTTCAGGTTTTAAAGTCTATTTACACAGTTGTCTAAAAATCTGATCCATCTTGAATGCTATTAAAGAACAAACAAATATGGATTGTGTTAGCATCAGAGGAGATGCTTATTTGATCATTGTACCTCTGTCCTTCCAGACAAATACTCTTGAAGCTTATAATGTGTTACAGATTACCAAGGGGGAACTTTCTTCCATTTCCATCTCCTTTACAAAGTTGAGCACATTTTAGCTCTGTCTGTAGATCCAGCCCTTCCAAAGTAGTTTGGCAATGTTGAGTGTTTTGCAGTTGGAGCTCGTCAGAAAGCTGTTTGAAAGGAAAATAAACCAGTGCCTGTCATCTTTGTAAGAAAAATAACAAGTAGGCAAGCTTTCTAAATGTTCTGTGAAAGATGAAAGAGAGATCATTTGACAAACTCACTTTCTTTTTCTTTTTGCTATTATGGTTTTGCTGCCATCAGGATAAGGAAAGGTAGAGGAAGGGTTTCCTGATTCACAAGATCAATGTATTCAAGACAGGAGAGGAAGACAGCAGGAGAATGCATAATGAGGCTAATGAAATCTGAAGAGCAGAGCTTTTATAGGCACCCCATTGAGCTAGAGGGATTTTAAAACAAAGCTGCTGTAAAAGAAGATAAAGAGGACAGAGTAGAATAGACTTACATATGGTTAGATTTAGGATAGAACAGCTGTAATAAATAGAAATTAATATCAGCACATGACAAGTGTGATTGCATAAAAAGTATTCATTTTTGATGACACATTCATTTGCAAGCTGTGTCTTAAAACATATGCAAGCTGATTGTGTGGTATCCCTGGGTAGAATCTAAAGCTGTGCAGAAAATTGTAACTGCTTTTATTTGTCAAAGCTGGCTGTTCAGTGGGCCTAAGCAGACAAATGCAGACCTTGTGTGTGTGCCTTAGTACAGGCATTGCTAGGAAGGTGTATGTTATTCTCGCAGCCATATGGAGTGACCAAGTTAAGAATACTTGTGTTAGAGAAGGCAGCATTACAGCATCAGGTATTAATCGCACTCAAGTATGAGGCAGTAGGCAAGGCCACTGCTTGCATTTTCAAGTCACGTGACCTTCCAAGAAAAAGACCAGAAGCATAACTGTTACCGTCCTACCAGCCTCCTCTCAAAACATCCTATTGTCGTGGACTAATGACCCCTAGGCCTAACTGGCTAGGCATCTGAATGCCTTAGCTAACTGCAGAAGGACATGGTTTGAAAACCAAGATGTGTGCTCTCCGTCTGACCTGCAGCAAAGCCTCAGCTGTGTATTCCCAGGTCTGAGTACTGGATAGGTGCAACTTGACTTAAACAATTGAATTTTAGTAGTTGTGATGGGAGGGAGGGATGAGAAGAGAAAACATCAGTGTGTGTTTTAATTTAGGTGTGTTTATGCATATAATATTTTCCATGTGACCTCATGCAGATATGAAAATGTATTCTGAAAAATACATTACTTGTATTTTTTCTAACTTGCCACTCCAGGTATGTGTACATGCTTCACTGCAAAGCTTTTTTTTTATTTCCCTCAACATACTTTGCCTTGATTTGTTAAATTAATTTTGTAACTTTTGATAGTGTGTGAACTACAGCAACTCTGTTTCTAAAAGTTCATCTGCAAATCTTATTATGAATGTAATGAATTTGAAAAATCATAAGGGATTTGGTAGAAGCATGGGCTTTAGTAATGTTCTGCCCTGTGACTATTATTGCAGATTCTGAACTTGCCTTGATGTACAATGACTCATCGGTACTGGAGAATCATCACTTAGCTGTGGGCTTCAAGCTGCTGCAGGAAGAAAATTGTGACATTTTCCAGAATTTGACCAAAAAACAGAGGCAATCATTGAGGAAAATGGTCATTGACATTGTGAGTTCTGCTTGAGAGTCCCTCTTCCATAGTGCTAGCAAATTGAATAATAAAGCACAGAAACGTTTTATGATAAATTACATGTCATTAGACCCATAACCAATGAAGTAAAAGTTTGAAGTTTTATTGTGTATTGTCCAAACATGAATAGTGGGTTCTTTTCAGTTTCAGTAACCATCTATACATTTTTGGAAGGTATACAATCCTCCTTCAAGCTGTTTTCATACTGATGTGTATGCCATTTCACCATCACAGTTAGAAATTTGCTACTGAATTGATGATGAGCTTAGGCTGATCAGATCTTTCTGAACAATTCTGGACAATCATTTTGTTGTGTTCTTAAACTAATCAAAATGAAAACTTATTATTTTGGACACTAATGACATACGGGACTCAGACTTTTATAGTGTATTCAGATACAGGAGTTATGGGCTCCCCCCAGAACTGTTTATTTCTGTGTTCAAAGATTTTTTAAAAATCAGTAGAATAATTTACATAATATTCATTTATTCATTTGTTTCTTTCAAGGTACTTGCAACAGACATGTCTAAGCATATGAATCTATTGGCTGATTTAAAAACTATGGTTGAAACCAAAAAAGTGACAAGTTCTGGCGTCCTACTTCTTGATAACTATTCAGACAGGATTCAGGTAAGAAAATTCATCTGCAAATGGTCACTTGTATTGACTTACATCCTTAATAACATTGGCCTGCCTATCCTCCAGCATGGGTTAGATCAGTTGTCTATTCTCACACCATGACTCACTCCCTTCCCTCTTCTCCCTCATGTTTCCTACCTGTGACATATTCTGTTAGGTAGTGAGTGAGACTCTGAGAGAGTAACGGGGTGGTAAAGTACTTCTGGACTGAATGTGGCTTTGGCCTTCCCTTCAAATTATCAGCACCTGATTGGTCTTTCTCTCAAATATTTTCTGTCTCTTATACATGCAGAAGCAGCAGAAGTGAGGTAATTCATGGCTATTACTGCAAGTGTGAAAAACACCCAAGCACATAAGTTTTTGCTGTTTAGAATAAATCTTGCGCTACATGTATTTTCAAGATTCTGTTTCACAGCCACCAAAAGTGTAAATGGAAAAGCAGCTGTTTTTCTCCAGTGTAATAACACCGTAATTGTTCAATCTATTTTAGGTTCTTCAGAATATGGTGCACTGTGCAGATCTAAGCAATCCAACCAAGCCACTCCATCTCTACCGCCAGTGGACAGACAGAATAATGGAGGAATTTTTCCATCAAGGAGATCGGGAAAGAGAGAGGGGAATGGAGATAAGTCCCATGTGTGATAAGCACAATGCATCTGTAGAAAAATCACAGGTAATTGATTTGAGTAGGCAGTTAAATAAAACAGTATGATATTTTAACAGAAAAGGGTGGTCCATAGCCATTCTTTATGTTTTGATGAATTTCTGAATGCACTATTTCCTTTATTTCCTCCTAGTTAATTAATTCAGCTCCTGAGTAGTAAGTGAGGGGAGCTGAGATTCTTACTGTGAAAACATAGCACATGGCAGTGTGTTTGCTGAAGGGATTCCATCACTGTAGTGATCTGCAATGAAGCATATGCTTCAGAAGAGAGTATTGTACAGCTGCTCATTAGGGTTTCCTTCAAAAGCAGAATTAAATATAAAGCAGCTGTTTGGCTCACTAGATGCAGTGGATTTGTTTGGAATGAACAGTTCATTTGAAAACAAATCCTTTCCAAGTCCTTAGCCAATATCCTGAATCAGACTTTTGAAATGTAGAAGACCCTATTTACTACATAGAACAGCATAGGTTCCTTTCAGCCACCTTAAGGGTAGCATGTCTAGTGTCTCTTACTAGCGTTATCTTTCTCAGACATTGCATGACTTATAGGCATAGTTGTTTATTTCTTTGTGAATAAGAGTTCATCCTAATTTTGTATTACTTGAAACAGGTGGGTTTTATAGACTACATTGTTCATCCTCTGTGGGAGACATGGGCAGATCTTGTTCACCCAGATGCCCAGGATATCTTAGATACACTGGAGGACAATCGAGAATGGTACCAGAGCACAATCCCTCAAAGTCCCTCTCCTGCACCTGATGACCAGGAAGAGGGTAGGCAGGGCCAAACTGAAAAATTCCAGTTTGAACTAACACTTGAGGAAGATGGTGAGTCAGACACCGAAAAAGACAGTGGAAGTCAAGTAGAAGAAGACATCAGCTGCAGTGACTCCAAGACTCTTTGCACCCAGGATTCAGAATCCACTGAAATTCCTCTTGACGAGCAAGTAGGGGAAGAAGTAGAAGAGGAGGAGAACCAGACAGAACCTTGTGTGGTAGAAGACCATTCTCCTGTCACGTAACAATGAAGACGCAGTCTCTTTCTCTCTTGCCCTCTCCCTTTCTTTTCCTCTTTCTCTCTGTTTTTGGGTTTTGGTTTTTTGTTTTGTTTTGTTTTTTTAATTAGGTAATGGTTTCCAAAGTGTATGTCATATGCTACAACCATGGTCGCAACTCACTGTCATCTGCCAGGACGTTTGTTGATCAAAACTGACCTTGATGACTCAGTTTGGCACTCAGGAATATTGTAACCAGAATTTTCACCTCCATGGCATCAGAAAGAACAGGGGAGAACATCCATAAACTACATTTTAATAAGCTCTCCATTTGGCAGATCTGATTAAATAAAGCAAATGTTTTCAGAGGAGTACCACCTGCCAACCGAATGCTGGTATGCTTTGATAGTTTTTTAATTCATTTTATTTCACAAGCAAAGCATTGGATACTGTTCATCATCAGAGGAAACAGAAAATAAACTGAGGTTCCTACTGGAAAACAAATGCACATAAATGATGGGACACAACATGAATCTGTTACCAATAGGAAGATGAGCTGTGGAAATTGCATAATTTTCTAATTTCAAGTCTTCCCAATATGTGACTGAAAAAAGTGTGACCTAGTGGGTTGCACTAACCTCTACATTTTGTATAATATGTAAAAGAGAGATCTTTTGTAGAGCTTACTTTTATTATTAAATGTACTGAGGTATTATATTTAAAGAAAAACACTTTCAGACTTCATCTGCCACTGTTTTGGTTTTTTTTTCCAAAGAGTAACTTGCAAGTTTTCAGTAAAAATTTGTGTTACACTGGATAATACTTCTAGGTTTTTTTTCCTTTCCTTCTTTTTTTGCACCTTAGAATCTCATGGTAATATTGAGCTGTAAAAGTCTATTATTTTATATATTGGTGAGTTCCATGAATATCCTTTATGTTACATAAAACTCTTTCAGTATGATGGCTTTTTTTTGTTTTTCATCATAATTTTCCCAAACATATTAGAGGAACTTACATTGTGCTTTTGTCCTCATAGTGGCCTGATCCTGCCAATTCTGTCTTACTACCAGAAGTGGTCCCAGTGAAACCAACTGGACCACTAAGATTAGAATTTGCAGGACTAGAGCCCGTAAGAAAGGTAATGAATTGTCTTTTTAATACAAAAGCAGCTCTTCTGCTATATTAATAAAATTTGTCCCTCTGAAACATGGTTTCCAGACCATTTTTGGCTGTGAGCTATAGACTGCTAAATCAGAACCGGCTAATACAATGTATGGAATATTTATTTTGGCAAAAAAAGCATTAATGTAATATTTCCAGTTTTGACTCTCTTAATGACTTTTTATCTGTCAGCTATCTAGTTAAACTGTTTGCTAATCTGAGATGTGTACAACATAAAAATAATGATTAGCATTATTTTTTCATGTGTTTGTTGCAAGAAGAGCCAGGTCAGTCTTTTCTTTTTATGTTTTTAAGTAAATGAGCAATGCATCATGAGAGTTGTAGTTTACTCCATGTTATTTCAATCTCAGATCTTTTCATCCTTTGTCCAGCTTGTGCTGAGGGAATCCTGCTTTTCAATTTGATTGGTACTGAAAGCTTCTGTAACTTGGAAAGTTAAAGGGAGGTAGGAGTTCATAGTTGTCATTTTCCAGTCCTGTTGTTAGGTCACATGAAAGAAGGACTTTTATCTCCTCCACTTTACCCTTCATTAAAATTGTAGTTTTGAGCATAGAAGATGGGAAATAGTTGCCTAGGGAAGTTAGCAGACTCCCACTCTGTAAAATTCTGGTAAAATGACAATATCAAGATGATTTCTTAACAAAAGAAAACAGAAACAGCCATTTCCTGTTTGGATTCATTTTGTAGTAAATTTGCAGATATGAATACAGGGGTTTTTTTAAGTGTCTGAGATCTAGAATAAAAACCTGTTTAAAAATGATTGGCTAATAATTCAGCTTTTAAATGCATTTTGCATTCTTCTATATCCAGGTCATAGTTTTCTCTACCTTTAGCTCTCACAGGGCCTTAGCACAGAAGATGCTGAAGGAGGAAAGAGAATGAAGAGAACTCATAGGGGTTTTTTTCAGTTTTTGACTTTTGTTGTTGTTGTTGTTGTTCATCATTTCTTCCTGAACCTGATCCATCTAAAAATCCTTTCAATCCCCAAGAGTGCCTGGAACCTTAATAATGGAAAAGCAATATAAATTCCAAAATAACCAATAGGAACCTGAAAAGGTTTTGTGTCTGCACTAATTGAAAGTAAATGAAGAGAATAACACCATATTGTGAGATATACACCCATACATGTGGACAATCAAATAATAGAAAATTATATCATTTCTTAGAGCCAGGGATATAATGCACTGTACAAAGGTTTTTGGTTTTTTTCCTCTTTTGCCAAAATGTGTTTTAGCATTGCACACTGTTTTAAAACAATACAATTTACAAGTGGCTTTATGTGTTCTGAATATTTTTGCCATAAGAAAATGCAATGAGTTGGGTATTGAGTGGGGAAAAAAAGAAAATTCACATTGCTAATAACAGTACGCTTTAGCTTGCAAGTTACTGTATTCAATAATGCTGTATTTGAATTCTTAAATTGTTTCATGTCATTGTTAAAAAACAATAATGAAAGAATATAGATAGAACAAATAGCATTCATAAGTTTAAAAAACTTGAATGAAATGGATTTTACAGAAAGCTTTGACAGTTCTTTTCAAAAACATTATTTATTTTTTGTGCCATGCATTTTTCTCACCAAATGACCTTACCTGTAATACAGTCTTGTTTGTCTCTGTTTACAACCATGTATTTATTGTAATGTACATACTGTAATGTTAAATGTAAATTATCAGTTCTTATTATAACATCATCCTTGTCAGGGTGGTGTTGCTATATTTGGAAACTCTTGGTGAGAGAATGATTATTGTGTATACATATTCCTTGTACGTTTTTTCTTCTGTAATATATTCTATGTCACCTTAGAGCTTGTTTATGGAAGATTCAAGAAAAGTATAAAATACATACAGATATATCTATAAAAAAAGCTGCAGGTCTTTGGTCCCAGGGCTGTGCCTTAACTTTAAACAATATTTTCTTCTGTTTTGCTGCATTTGAAAGTAAGGTAGCTATGGGGCTAGGGCTGGGCATTTCTACCATATTTTTAGTTGCTAACTGATGGGGTTACTAGTACGAGCTAGTATGCATGATACTACAATGAGCTTTTATTCATGACCCTACTGGAAGTTCAAGCTTTTCCAGACTTCTGGCAATATAATTGTATTGCCTCTCTGATTATCTTTTTACAGGCTGTCATCAGGGATTATTGCAGCCATTACTTGCTCCTAAAAAATGATGCTGTATTTCAGTACTGAATTGTACTGAAACAGCTTTAGAAAGCATCTCTAATAAGCATTTGATTTTAATGCATATTGGAAAATGGAATAATTGGAATTAAGAGTATAACTCATACACTTTTTACAATTGTCTGTAATATCCCTTCTTTATTTAGTAGCACAAATTATCACTGTATAAGTAGAATCCATAAAGTAGGACAAAAGACAACTTTAATCTTGGAAATGCTTTCCAACACTAATATTAGTGTTTATAAGCAGCCAAAGCTTTTATTTTGTATAGATGTATCTAAGGCTTTATACAGGTGTGTATAGCACAATGCACTAGATCTACAGGAGAGTGGTAAACCTTTAGATCTTTTAATAACACTAGTATTAGATTTGCAGGTTGGACTCTGAGTATCTCTTGCTGTTTGACTATCACGTTGCTCCAGACTACTTAGAGCTGATAGCAATGAATTTGCTGGAGCGAGGTAAATACCTCTCCTCCATTCCGGTGATGCCCAGCCCTTGTAGCATGCGACTTCTTGGTGAAAGGAGAGATTCTTTTTCAAGAAAAAACAGCCTCCTTTTTGACACAAACTGTAGATTTTAGCAGCCCTGGCCCAAAGGAAATCGATTGCTTTTGTTTTAAACAGTATAAAAGGGATGCTATAATGACAGAAATCCTGAACAATTTTTGTTATTGTTTTAATTTGATTTTTTCCTTTGGCTATGTCTTGAGAGTGGCAACTTGTGTGAACATTGCACATGACAATTCTTTCACTGGTTTCTTAACCTCTCTTACAGCCTATGGGATAGTACTGTACATCAATACCTTCATATGAAATTTTTATATATGGAAATAAAAGCATGGGTTGGTTCTGCCTAGTTACTGTATTTGATTTTCTTTTGCAAGAAAGCATATTGCCAGAATATTACCGTATTTTTGTCATCATACTGTGTTTTGCATAGATAATACAAAATAAATGTGGGGGCAAATCAGAAAAGTCAATCAAATGTGGTATTCCATAAAGAAGTCTAATCCAGAAAGGTGCTATACAGTTATATAGAAAGGCATTCAATCTCAGTTTTCAGGAAATTTTACCATTGGCTTCAGTGGCAGAAGCAGCCTATCCTGAGAAGATAAAACTTCAGCTTTAAAGGAACTAGGAGACTACAGATTGCCTAGAGGAGCAATACACTGGGATATCACAAAGAAAAAAGAAAGAGAGTACCGTAGTTAAATATTGACCAGACAATCTTGGCTCTAAATGGATGATAAAAAGAAATTGTTTTTTAAAATACAATTCATAAATGACAGCTGTTATCTTGAAGAAGAAATGTGGTCTTAATGCAGGTCCAGCTCTTGAAGTGGCTTTCATGCACCTCTCCTTGATCAGAGTGGGGGTTTTGTTGTTTGGAGGGTTGGTTGTTTGCTTAACTGAAAATACTTTCTGATTGAATACAAAACAAATTCTATGTCCATTTTTTCCTTAAGTCTCTTAGATCCTTCTTTGGGTTTGGGGTTAGTTTGCAAGGAGTATCAACCCTTAGGACTCCTTTTTAATCACACCTTGGTGGCAGAAGAGGCTGGTAAGTGCTGTGCTGGGAAGATGAAGAATGCTGCACTGAGCATGGCAGGGCAGATAAACCGGGTGGTGCCTGTCACTCTTGGCAAGCTCATCCTCGCACATTCCCAGTGGCCCTAATGGGAAAATGGTTTGCATACATTATGGCTATTATGAAGGGAAGAAGGAACCCCAAATTCTTGTTAGCACTATTAAAACCTTTTCAGTAAGGAGCTCAGGTATCACAGTTGTGCACATGGTGAGCCTGAAGCTAGCAGGATTAGCCCACTGCTTCCTACATCCTCTGGCAGCACTTTCTCAGTCTCTGTGCGTGGCAATAATAATGTGTCAGAATAGGCAAGTTTCAGAGCAAAACCAAAATGGATCCCATGTTTCACTGCAGCCAGCTGCTGCTATAGGAGCTGAATATTTTTGAACTAATGACTCCTTTATTTCCTAGTGAGACAAATAGTCTGAATAGCTGCAGCTTCGTTCGCTTGATCTCTCTGCTGCACTTAAAACAAAAGTCACAGCTGCTAGCACACATAGTGTTTACTGGGATGACCAGCCCAATTTCTCTACCAGCTGTGAATAATTTTGCATAGTTTTTCCAGAAAAAAAAAAAAGCAAAAGTTCAAAGATGTTATAAAAGCCTTTAGTTAGTTCAATTTAGTTTAGCCTGCAGGGTAAAGAAAATCCCCAGCTTCCTCCTGTCAAACTGGTTGAGAAATCTGCAAAAGTAATAAAGGGGGTGTCGTGGTTTAACCCCAGTCAGCAACTAAGCACCACGCAGCCGCTCCCCCCTTCCCCCTCCCAGTGGGGTGAGGAGGAGGAAAGGAAAAAAAAAAAGTAAAACTGGTGGGTTGAGATAAGAATGGTTTAATAACTAAAGTAAAATATAATACTAACAATAATAATAATGAAATATAATAATAATAGGAATGAAAAGGAATATAACAAAAAAAAGGAAGGGGAGGGAAGAAAAAAACCAGTGATGCACAATGCAATTGCTCACCACCCACTGACCAATGCCCAGTTAGTTCCCAAGCCGTGATCCACCCCTCCCGGCCAACTCCCCCCTGTTTATATACTGGGCATGACGTTCCATGGTATGGAATACCCCTTTGGCTAGTTCAGGTCAGCTGCCCCGGCTATGCTCCCTCCCAGCTTCTTGCACACCTGCTTGCTGGCAGAGCATGGGAAACTGAAAAGTCCTTGGCTTAAGATAAGTGCTACTTAGCAACAACTAAAACCTCAGAGTGTTATCAACATTATTCTCACACTAAATCCAAAACACAGCACTGTACCAGCTACTAAGAAGAGAGTTAACTCTGTCCCAGCCGAAACCAGGACAGGGGGATAGGAAGTCCAAACAAATCTGAGTGACAAATTGGGAGCAAAACCTGGGCAGGGAGAAATATCCTCCAATTAAAATAATCTCATCTCATCAAAGGTGATCCCGTGGCTTGGATATGGACATAGGAGAACTGAGTTTGATTCTGTCTCAGTTCCCCAGGTGCAAAACTGTATTTTTTTCCTTCTCACAAAGCAAATATTTTGAGGTCCTTGGAGTTATTGTGGCAGTAAGAACTATGTATGTATTTAAGATGGACCTTTAGAAAGTAAAAAATTGTTTGATACAATGCAGAGTTTAACACAGCTTTAAAGACTAAAAATGTGTGATCACTATCTCTGCTAAACAAGCCCTTAGCATGGAAGGAGAAGGATGACATCATACCTGGGTAAACAGCCCTTAGTGAGAGCGAGAGAGAGAAGATACATGGTGTGTGGCCCCGGATAGCATTTATCAGGTGAGAGACTATCAAGGAATCAGTGATACAGCATGTGTGCGATGATGCTGTGCTGATGGCAGCTGCAGAGAAATGTCCCTTACAAAGCTGTGCCTGTAAAAGGACTAAAGAAATGCTTGAGAAGCAGTAAATGGAAGACTATTTAAACAACCTTTAGTGCTGCTAAGGATCTTATTGGAATCACGGTGTTCAGGTTTGGTAATGACGCTTAGAGATGCAGTTTGAGGAGAAAAAAAAAAAACAATGAAAAAATAATGTTTAACAACCTGGAATTTTGCTGTCTAGCAGGATTCAAGGAATATGACCTATTTATCTTACCTAAGAGAAGGTTAAGATATGGTTTGATCATATGGGGACAGAAATGTGATAGTCCCTCAGTCCATCCTTTTGTCTAGCCGCTGGCAAGGGAGCCAAATCACTGGAAGCTGACATGTGACAAATTCAGGCTGCAGGACGGAGCAGCTGCGTCAACTGGTTTCATTCACTCTTCATGCTTGCAGGTACCTCACTGGGGACCAGGATCTGGGGAAACGTCACTGTTACAAGTGAGCGATGTGCTGTGTGTGCTGGGAGCCACACACACTGCTTAGTGCCACAGGTCCTTCTTTTAAGGGTATTTAACAATATGTGCAATTCACTTTGGTTTAGCTTTGCCTGAGAATGGGCTGGTTCTTTGTCCAAATGGGGGTGGGGATGGGGGGTGAAGGAGAGGGAGATGCTAAGAGATGGAAGGGCTTTTTCTGTCGCAAGAATTTTCAAACCATAAAGCAGTAGGGCTGTTTATTGCAAAATAGCAAAGCATTTTCTTTGCAGGCAAAAAGCTTTCTGTCTCTATTTCTAATAACAGCCTCCAGTCTGAGCTGATATTCTCATTTAACCTTCTTCATTGTTCTGCTCCTTCCCCACGTGCTTGCAGGAGGGAAAGGACACTGCCGGATTTAGGGGTGCTGGCAGTCATGTTCCTCCTAATGCCAGTGTGGGTCCTGGGCTTGTGAGCCGTGTGGGGAGGGGAGATTGGGCTGCAGCGCTCCGACCATTGCACTGTGCTGTTCACGGCAGCAGTTGTGTGTCACCCTACATTAGCGGCATGGCGTTGGCCCTGTTTTCCTCAGCTGAACCAAGACAGCGGGGTGTAATTGCACGTGTGCCTCCCCCCATTTTTTTAATGAGCGCAGCCCTCATCAGCCAGGCTGCCAGTGGGGTGAGGGCATCCAAAAGGGCCAGGCTGGTCTGCTTCTCTCTCTTACCCAAAAATATGTTTGGGATTGGGTTGCCTTCTCCCATCATCAGACAGCTGAGTTTGACAGGGTTGGTTCACTGTGTTGGTCAACAGGACTGTGTCCAGCCAGGGGAGAAGACGCCTCTGTCGCAGGAAGGGATGGGTAGAGTTCATGGAGGCAGACTCCTGCTTTCTGCTCTTGTGATATGACTAAGCTGTGTGCATGGATGTGTGTGTGCATTTTCATATGTGTGTCTTTCACTTCCACGTACATCAAATAACTTTGCACTTGGATGGCCTCACCAGCTACTGGAGCTTGTGCTTCAAGTACCACTATTCCCCCATCCCTAAGGAATGCAGTTACATCTCTTATTTAGGAGCTACAAAGCCTTTTGTGCTTAGTGCTTAGACACTCCCCACAACCAACAACTGGAGGATGGCCTGGCCCATTCCCCCGGTTTCTTGCTCTCCAGGTGACACCATGATAAAATCCCTGCAGGAGGGAGTGCTGCGCCGCCAGCGCTGGAGGAAACTCTCCCTGGCCAGCGGGAGAGGAAAGTTTTGCAGTTTGTCCAGAGATCTGTCAGAGCACTGTGCTGGACTGCATGATGATGCATGGCATGATGGCATCCCACCTCACACACTTTCAGGGGCTCCTTCTCAGTGTGAAATGAACACTCACCGTAAGACAACCGTGCATTTCTGCGAGTCGCAGAGCTTACGAAGCCGGTTTTCTTCTGCTCTGGTGTTTTTTCTGAAGTCTTAAGCTCCCAGCTAAGCCTACCCCTGCATGGGTAGATACATGTGTGGGTTTTTCTCCTCTAGCTGGCTGTTTATTTTCATGAAACTATTAGGAATTTGGGCCCTTAAATGTGGTAAAATTTGGCTCACAGGTTCAAAAGTTAGAGGACAGCTGTGTAGGCAGCTGGTGTTGGTGCGTGGGCTGTGTTTCCTGGTGGCGGGGGGGACGGGGACTCCACTGCTTACAATTAGCTGTCTCCTGGACCCCAGAAGAAAGAGCTGCTTTACTGGAGGCATCATTTCCTTGGCAAGTACTGTCCATTAAAGAAGTGTGACGGTTCCCACTGCATCCCAAATACAAACCAAGTGGCAGACGTCCTTCCCAAGGCCTCTTGCTGCTAGGGCAGGGCTGGTGGGGCCATCCCTCCTGGGGGGCTCTGCCTCCCACTCCCCAGCACCAGGTGGCTGCAGGAAGGGGCTCGGTGCCACATGGAGTGAGGAGAGGCACAGGGCAGCGAGTGCTACCCTCCAAGGTGTCCAGCTGCTGGTGCAATGGTACATTTCCATTTAATTAAACAAGTTAGTGTCTGTATGTAGAAGGAGCATGCTTAGGATACAGTAGGTGTCAGTTGGGTTTTACTTTTTTTTTTTTTTGCTAGTGTGGCTTTTCAGGAGAAGAGTATCTCTGTAACACCTCCAGTTTTGCTGAAGGTTACTCATGTAAGCTACCCTCAGGTGCAATTAGCTAATGAGATCTCATTGAAACCTATCAAAAATGGTCTGTCCAGGATTGCCTTGAAGTCCAGTATGAAACCTTCAGGGAAACACACAAGTGAGGAAAGGGAAGGGGGAAATGTTTCAAGGAAATTTAGAGAAAAACAGGAAAAAAAGTATGAAAATGAGGTTATTACCATCTGGCCCAGGGTTTTGACACTTCTTTGCAGAGATGCAACATCCTGCTGTGTCCTCTGATTTCCGCAGTCCCCCAGTGCTGTAGGCACCTGGGCCTTCGTGTTGAAAAGCCATGGAGGGGCTGGGGGCGGCTGAGGACAGAGGGAGAAATGGGAAGAAACTGAGGAACAAAGCCTCACTCAAGGAATGTCTCAACCACAGACGCTCTGCTGCTCTTGAAAGGATTAAAGAGCTACAAATCTCAACCAAAAAAACCCCACTGTGATCTGAGGCTGTTATGTACTGGTGTTTCGGGCTGCACAGTTGCTCGCTCTCTTGCTCGCAGTGCTGCAGCAGACTTGCCTAGGCTCAGCCAGAGTAGTTGCTTGTTGCTAAATGCAGCCCATAGGTTGGGGTGCCAGCTGCTCTGAAGCCATCAGAGGGACGGGTCCCCCGGAAAACAACCAGTGCCCTGAGGCTGAAATGCACTCCCAAAAGTCTCCCGGCGGCAGCCACAGTGGGAGGGAAACCTGCTGTGCTTCTGTGGGTTGCCCCGGAGGAGCATCGCTGCCCCCACCGCTCCCTTGCTTGGCGCCGGTACGGAGCAGTCTGTACATTTAAAGGGTCTTTAAATCCTACTTCCCAAAACAGGAGCCGGGCACTACACTGTTCACAGCGAACTGCAGGCTGATCCACAATGCTGATGGCACTGCGAGGCCAGGGCAGACATGATGCTGGGCAGTGTCCCCAGCAGAGCCAGAGGAGCTGTCCCGTGGGAGCTGTAAGACCCAGGCTGTCTCCTAATGCCCTCCTCCACAGTCAGTCATTAGTATTAACGAATACCATTACTATTCAAACAATTTATCCATTAGACTGTCCAAGCTGGAAAAGCATTCAGCAGCACGACTTGTAACTGAACTGGTTGTGGATTTTTTTTTTTCCCCTGCAAGTAGGCAAGGCAACTCTCAAACTCACACTTTATTAGAAGTATTTGATAGCATTGTCCCTTTTTCCCCACCAAAATTCCCTGTGCAAGCCCTATCTTCATAAATATTAATACCTGCCGGTGCTTCTCACTGTCCCGCAGCTGCCCAGAGAGACTAGTAGGCATGCCCTTTTAAAATATGTTGTTGCAGATCCCATTCAGCCCTTGTGTCTGATTCAGGTGGCTTCAAACCTCAGGCCTTCTGCTCTGTTGGGTTTGTTGGTCCCGGCACTCTGCCAGCTGGGGACAGTGGTGAGGCCCCAGTGCTGTTTTCCCGTGGGATGGCTGTGGTGGCAGCACTGGAGCTCATTTGCTCCAGATGGGCTGTTTGCACAAGCCACCAGGCGGGAGGAAGTGTGGGTGGTGATGCAGCATGTTTCTCTGGCAGGTTGACCAGCTGGCAAAATTCTCAGAGCTTCGTGCTTGGTGAGTGGTGAAAATCACAACCGAGTGCGACGGTGATGTTGTGCGGGGATGAGTGGGGGGTGGCGTGGTGAGCAGGGTGAGGTTTTGGGCTACCTGTGCTCTTGCTTACCCCCAGCCAGCCTTAAAAGCCTGGAGGTTTATTTTTAGATACGTTTGGGCAATTTTCTGCTGCTTCTTTGCAGAGTCCTGCAGCTCTGCTTGTAGTCACAGCCCTCCCTGGCAGCAGTAACGGCAGCTTTTTTCCTGGGGAACAGATGTTAGGGTTTGGCTCCTTTTAGCAAAAATTATCCTCACAGTGGTACCCAAGCTTTCCTCTGCTGTACTGGATTCAGGGAGAATGGAGATGAAATCCCAGTGCCTCCCCTCCCCTTCCCAGTAGCTACCCAATAGCAGGCAGTGGATTCCCGCTGCTTTCTGGGGGCAGGTTGTGTGTCCACAGGGGCCCTCGCTGCAGGGGTGCTGCCATCCACACCGCGATCCTGGGCTGCACAACCTACTGCTGTGCTGCTGGTGCAGCGCTGAGGAGTGGCTGGGCCAGTCACTGGCTGCCGCAAAGGTATTTTGTGTGTTCGTGGCAGATGGGAAATGCTGCTTTGGGCACGTGTTAATCTCTACACATTCATTTCAGTACAGAGCAGCATATTATTGTGAAAAATAGAGTAATAGGTGAAAAAAACCCTTTGAAACAGGCTTCATATCCAAAACTCCATATTGCATTTCAGGCATCACTGACAGAGTCACATACAGACCACTCTGCCTCTGATAAATTGAAATTTCCTCTAACAGGGTAGAGTTTTGTGCCTGATTTAAAAAAAGGGGAGGGAAGGGGGATTTAATTGTGGGTCACTGGAAATCCAGCGAATTACTCTGAAAGCATTAGTGAGAGTAGGTATGAATCACTCCTTTCTCCTTCGTGCTGCTTCAGCTGAACTGCTCCAGTGTTCAGCTTCATTAATAATACGGTGGGGAAGCAAGGCTCGGCAGCATTGTCTTCTGTCACAGCCAAAGGGGAGAGCGCATCTGCAGATCCGCACAGCCGCTCTTACACTAAAGCTCTGGAAAGGACAGCTGGGTGTGTAAGAGAAGTAAACAAAATCTGTGCCTCTTGCTGTAGCTAATAGTGGTATGTGATAAAAGGTGAGCGCACCATCCAAGGTGAAGTGAAGGTTCCCCAGGAGGAGGAAACAAACGCACAATAGAAAACGCAACCTTGACATCTGCAGCAAGGCTCATACAGCAACATAACTGTGCTTGTTTGAGGAGAGGGAAGAGTAGGGCCTCCTGATTTCTGCACTACCTCAGTCAAAGTCTCTGAGGATCCCTTAATTAACAGCTAAAAAAGCATGAGTTTGTTCATGAAGTGGGTTACAGCAAGACAAAGAACTGCCCAGCACCCCGCGACCCCCCGGGCCCGCTCTGCGAAGGTGCCTGGCTCTGCTGCTTGCCTGGCCTCTACCTCCCACCTGGGCATCTCCTGGGGAGGGCTGACAGATGGAGGAGGGTGATGCAAGGGGGGCATAGTCCTGGCTGAGGAATTATTTCCCAGTGAGCATCCAAGCACAGAGGGTGATGGTGGACGGAAGGATGCTGGGAGCGCCCTTAGGGTAGGGGGGAAAGCTCCGCGTCCAGCAGGCATTGAGAAAGATGGGCCACAGCTTGCTCACAGGGCAAGGGAGGTACCTCCTGCCATCACGGTCCTGGGACGTGGAGGGGAAAAAGTCCTTGGAGGAAAGGTCTACGGGACAGCTTGTGTAGTGTAAGTCAGGCCCTGGTGAATAGCAGTGGTGAACAGCTTAACCGTGGGCACGGCAGATTAGAATCCTATTTTAGTTCATCTACAACTTATTTTGTCATCTCTTCTCACCAAAAGTAAAGTAGCAACTTCCCCCGATACAAAGGGAAGTTAACGTCTGCTTGCTTTGAGCAATTGTCCATGTCAAGGTGGTGGGTTGGTGTTTGACATCAGCTAACAAGCTTTAGTGCAGCATGGAGTTTGTTGTACATATCTATGGGTTAAGGGTTTCCAAAAAGCTTTTACAGTAAAGAAATCACTATTGCTTAGTGAGCTTTTGAAACTAGTAACTTAGGAAAGCTTATTATGTTTCTATCAGTGAAAGACACATGAAATAATCTATGCTTGGTTTGAAACAACATATATATATACACACACACACATACACACACCTTTTTTACTTGTTGGGAAGGGGAAATTCTGTGTGGGTGTGTGGGTGAACATGTTTCTCTTGTGGACTAGTTGCAGTAAGCAGAAAACAGCTGCCCCACACAGCTCATTAGTGACCAGGCTAGTGAGTCTACCTGGAGCAGTTCAAGCCGTTATCAGGAGCGAACGTCTGGTCAGGCTATCTATAAGAAAGTACTCTCCTTGCAAAAGTGTCGACAAGAAGGAACATATGAATGTTTATTGACAGCTTCAATGCAAAGCCTGCCAGCTTTGACTAAACTCACCTCTGCTAACCATGCAAGCTATAGTGGGGGACTATGCACTGCTGTGGCTGGTCTCACTCCAGCTCTGCTGCAAAGGGGCAGATAGCTGGGGGATGAGTGCAGTCCTGAGCCACCATCTCCCTTCCTCCACCAACAAGCAGCAAAATGCACATGTCTTAGAAGCAAGATTTAAGACAATTAAGTAGCTAAACACATGTAAATATAAACACACACACATGCACATACAAGCTAAGATTTTCCTGTGTTATTGTCGTGGTTTAACCCCAGCCGGCAGCTAAGCACCACGCAGCTGCTCGCTCACTGCCCCCCCACCCAGTGGGATGGGGGAGAGAATCAGAAAAAAAAGCCTCGTGAGTTGAGATAAAGACAGTTTAATAGGACAGAAAGGAATGAAAAACAGTGATAATGATAATAATAATATGACAATAGTAATACTAAAAGAATTAAACTATACAAAGCAAGTGGTGCACAATGCAATTGCTCACCACTCATTGACCGATGCCCAGTTAGTTCCCGAGCCGCGATCCGCCCCTCCCAGCCAGCTCCCCCAGTTTATATACTGGGCATGATGTCATATGGTATGGAATAGCTCTTTGGCCAGTTTGGGTCAGCTGTCCTGGCTGTGTCCCCTCCCAGCTTCTTGTGCCCCTCCAGCCTTCTTGCTGGCTGGGCATGAGAAGCTGAAAAACCCTTGACTTAGTATAAACACTACTTAGCAACAACTAAAAACATCAGTGTGTTATCAACATTATTTTCCTACTAAATCCAAAACACAGCACTATACCAGCTACTAGGAAGAAAATTAACTCTGTCCTAGCTGAAACCAGGACAGTTATGTATGAGGACCACAGCTCAGACATTCCTTAAAATGGCTCATAACAGACTCATGGGGAAATCATGTGACAGAACTAACTCTGCCTGGACTTCAAAATTATTTCATACATTCCATATTGGAGTGGTCAGGAAAGTCTCAAGGAACAAGCAGGTGATGGCATTTTAATGATTAAAATAGCCTTTGAATTTGACACTCATGATACCATAATTAAACTCTGTTTAGTGATTAAGTGTTGTCTGCCAAATACTAGGCTACCAAATAAAAGCATACATTGTCCTATTCAGTATGTAAGAGGAAGGATATATGGTAGAAACCAAGACTTTAAGGGCCCCTTTGTGTAAACTTTGTACAGATAGAGCAAGCAGGCTTGCATACCAGAGATGAGCAAGTCTGCGTACCAAGGACAAGTAGGCCTGCATACCAAAGATTAGCAAGTAACAATATGTGCTAAAAGGGCAAGATGTTCCTCAATATCGGTATTGTACTCCCCGGCTCTGCTGACTGAATTACAAAATGAGCCAAACCTGGAGAAGTCCTTCATAACTAGGGGAAAGGTAAAAACGGCAGGGGGAAGCATGACCACCGACTCAATTCAAGACCGAAGAAACTTGCCCCCCCCACACCCGTAAGGAGCATGCGTGCTAATCTACATCGCAAGCGGAGTTAATTTAAATACGACTGACCAGTAATGAATGAAATGTTTATCACTAGCCAATGAGTATAAACTTAGGCGTGTTTTTACTAATTGTTACTAATTAAATAACTGGATATAAACCCTGTAATAATGGTATGCGGCATGCACGTTAGGTGGAGCGATCCCCCGTGCATCTGGCGCCGTAATAAAGAATGCCTGCTTTCTAAAACTCCAAATTGAGTCTTAGAGAGTTTTTCTCACCAACTTTTACGGTAACAGTTTTGGCAACCCAGATGGGACTTCGCTCCCGAGATCGGCTGGACACGGGATTGCAGGACCTCCAGCCGGCACCGAGGATTTCTCGGGGAGATCGCCTCATCCCCGTCCGCCGAGCTCATGGGCCAAGGACCACGGGTAAGTGGAAGGCATTCTTTCATTCTTTTGTGTAAAGTTTTTGTGCCTGCCCATAAGTCAAGGTGCAGAGCGAAAGCTTGTAAGGCATCCTGCAGGGTTGGGTTAATTTGTGTACACATTCGTTGTTTGATAGGGTCCTGCTGACCCTTTTCAGGCAAGCCGCTTTGGGATTGATATCGATATTTGAAGGTTTATTGTACTCGCGGTTTTGCTGCTTTGGGTTTGATATCATAGGAGTATCTCAGTCGGTTCCCGGAGGGATTTTGAAAAAGTCCCCTTTTAAGAAATCTTCGGCCAAAGGGGGAAGGTTGGTGTTTCACTAAAGGTAACATAAGGGAAGGCTTGTTTGCATGATATTATGAGGATGCCCAGAGTGCCAGCCAAGGGGAGGTGTGTGAGTGTAGACATGGTGTGAATGTGTGTGTGTGTACGTCTCTGATGTTGCTAACTGTCAATAATTGTGTTGTTAACTGTCAATAATTGTTACTTGTAATTGTAGTATCATGAGTTCTGGGCAATCTTCAGAAGGGGGAATCTTGAAAAAGTCACCTCTGGGATGTTTATTAAAGCATTTGGAAGGATGTTGGGAGTGACCCCCTTACAAGGAAGCAATTGGTTGAATATTGTAAGCAATTGTTTTTGTGTTTCCGTGTTCCATGTTGCTGTTGCACTTTTTACAATGGGTAATAAACCCTCGATGGAGGGGGGGATTTTGAAAAAATCTCCCCTTGGATGTATATTAAGGCATTGGGGAAAGATCGGGGGAGACCCCCTTACTCAGAGGCAACTCATAGAGTATTGTAATCATTGGTGGCCACTGTATATTTTGGATGACCAAGAAAAATGGCCAAAGAATGAGACTTTGAAGTATAATACTGTATTAACAATTAATGTTGTTTTGCCGCCGTGAAGGGAAGTGGAATGAAGTGCCTTATGTTGATTTGTTCTTTGCATTGCGAAATCGTCCGGAATGGCTGAAAGATTGTTGTTTAGTGCCAAATGATCCTATGGCTCTGGCCTTAGAGAAGGACCAGGGTAAGAAATTAAGGAGATGTGGTTTTGCATGTAGCATTGGAAAGCCTTGTGTTAAGTACCGAAAGTCAGAGGAAGAGGAGGTAGAGTTACTAGTGGCCCCAGGGCAGAGGGGGCGGGAGTCGAGAAGGCAAGAGAGGTCGAGGGGGGCGGGGGGGGGAAGGCAGGAAGGCGAGTTGAGCACAGGCGAAGGAGATTTTAGCCCTATTGCCGGGAGAACTAGGAGGGGAATGGAGCATCGTGATGCGGAAAAGGGGGAGGCACTTCAAGCCCCTGTCCGGCAGGCAGTTGGGAATGATGGGCCGGTTACTGTTAAGGTTCCGTTTTCAGAAACTGATTTGAGGTCCTGGCAGGAATTGGCAGGGAGGTCGTTGAGAGGAATCGGGAAAGGAAGCTGATTGCTGCACTAACAGAACAAGGATCGCGAGGAGTTGTGAATGGGGGGCGAGGCCAGGGAAGCACTAAAGGAAACAGATTCTAGCGTCGATCTCTGGATTAGGGATCAATGTGCTATTTGTAAAGAAAAGGGACATTGGAAAAGAGAGTGTCCACGAGGGAGGAGGGTTAGCGGAACTACCCCTGATCAGGTGGTGAGACTGTTGACTTTAGATGAAGCCTGAAGAGGACCGGAGGAATCTTCCCCAGCAGAGCCTCTGGTTAAAATTAAGCTGGGGGAAGATGAATTGGAGTTTTTAGTGGATACAGGGGCAGCCTTTTCAGTTTTGAACACAAAGAAACACGAGTTGGGATATGATACAATTAGAGTTATTGGTGCAACAGGAAAATCAGAAGTAAGGCCATTCTTTAAACCTCTAAGATTTAAAATTGGAAAACAGTGGGTTACCCATCAGTTTTTATATTTACCAAATGCCCTGACCTTTAATGGGCCGAGATTTGTTGAAAAAATTAGAAGCCGAAATTAAATTTCGTGGTGGAGAAATTGATGTATTGATTCCTGAATCTAAATTTGTCCAAGCATCAATATTATTGTTACAGGAAACCAAACAGATAAAAGGAGACATTTTAACAGAAGTGCAAAATGCAGTAATCCCCATCGTATGGGCTGGAGAAGTACCAGGGAAATCCAAACGTGCAGAACCAGTAAGAATTGATCTTAAACCTGGATCAATGCTGGTAAGATTGAAACAATATCCTTTAATATTAGAAGCTAAAGTTGGGTTGGTTCCCATAATCCAGAAATTTCTTAAGTATAATTTATTAAGAGAGTGTGAGTCAAAATATAACACTCCAATATTACCGGTAAAGAAAGCAGATGGGGAGAAATTATAGACTAGTACAAGACTTACGAGCAATTAATCAGATTGTGCAGGATATTCACCCGGTGGTAGCAAACCCATACACTCTGTTAACTACTCTTACAGGTGAACAAAACTGGTTCACAGTATTAGATTTAAAAGATGCCTTTTTCTGCATACCCCTGGACTCAGAGAGCCAAGAGCTATTTGCTTCTGAATGGGAAAATCCAGAAACTGGAAGAAAAGCACAATATACCTGGACTGTATTGCCACAAGGATTTAAAAATAGTCCTACAATATTTGGAAATCAACTTGCTAAAGAGCTAGAATTGTGGCGACAAGAAAATAAGAAGGGAACAATGCTACAGTACGTGGATGATATATTGTTAGCTGGAGAAACCAGGGAAGAGTGTTTAAAGTTGACAGTCTGTTGAATTTTCTTGGACTTAGCGGATATAGAATTTCAAAAGAAAAAAAGCTCAATTAGTACAAGAAACCATAACCTATCTGGGCTTTGAAATTCTACAGGGACAAAGGCAATTGAGTAAGTAAAGAAAAGAAGCCATTTGCCAGCTTCCCCAGCCGCAGAATGTTCGTGAACTAAGGATGTTTTTAGGAAGGGTCAGGTGGTGTCACTGTTACGACCCAGACCGGACAGACCAGAGGGTCGTGGAGGTTCTGGGATCCCCCCGGGCTAAATTAAGGTGAAACGACACCAAACGATCACTTTGAACGCTTTATTCGAACAATCCAAACTGTGGAAGGCATAACGGTGGGCAGCGTGGGTTGCAGCAAAACGTTCACAAGAAGAGAGAAGAGAGAGAAAGAAGAAAAAAAAGAAATAGGGAGAAAAGAAAAGAGAGAGTCACCACCCTTGGATCCCGCGGTGTCGACGACCAGCGTGGCAATCCTCCAGTGATGGGCGCGCGTGCCACATGGCTCTTTGCAGTTGTGTCTTTTATAGTCTAAATCTCTGTCCACAGTCACGCCTCTTGAAGACTTATATGGGTTCATTCTAGACAGTTCTCAACATATATGGTAGTGTTCCAGAGGGTTCTTCACCTACTGAGCATGTGCGGCTTATTGGGGTGGTGATCTTAGGGACTTTCTAAGGAGCTACAAGCCCCCTCCTCAAATAAGCTTTGTGTGGCCTCTGGCCATATGTGGTGGGTTACCAGGCTGGGTCTGCCAGAACACAGGGCTGCATACCCTCCGGCACACCCCCTGTGTCCATGCCAGCCAACTTCTTGCTGAGGTCCCTCCCTCTTTGTTATGCAGACAATGTTTGAGACATTGACAGACATTAACTCTTTCAGTCCCTCACAGTCACTTATGCATTGCTAATTACGGTCCGATGGTTAAACCTTTATATGAACTATTAAAAACCTCCCAAGGACCTTTACAGTGGACAAATGAAAGTTGAAACATGTATCTTCAACTGAAGAAAGCCTTAATGAAAGCCCCAGCCCTAGGACTGCCTGACTTGGGAAAACCTTTTGAACTGTTCACTCATGAGAGACAAGCAGTGGCTCTTGGAGTCCTAACACAGAGACTGAGACAATATAAGCGTTGTCGTGGTTTAACCCCAGTCAGCAACTCAGCACCACGCAGCCACTTCCCCCTTCCCCCTCCCAGTGGGGTGAGGAGGAGGAAAGGAAAGAAAAAAAAGTAAAACTCGTGGGTTGAGATAAGAACAGTTTAATAACTAAAGTAAAATATAATACTAACAATAGTAATAATGAAATATAATAATAATAATAATAGTAATGAAAAGGAATATAAAAAAAAAGGAAGGGGGGGAAGGAAAAAAAACCAGTGATGCACAATGCAATTGCTCACCACCCACTGACCGATGCCCAGTTAGTTCCCGAGCTGCGATCCACCCCTCCTGGCCAACTCCCCCCTGTTTATATACTGGGCATGACGTTCCATGGTATGGAATACCCCTTTGGCTAGTTCAGGTCAGCTGCCCCGGCTCTGCTCCCTCCCAGCTTCTTGCACACCTGCTTGCTGGCAGAGCATGGGAAACTGAAAAGTCCTTGGCTTAAGATAAGCGCTACTTAGCAACAACTAAAACCTCAGAGTGTTATCAACATCATTCTCACACTAAATCCAAAACACAGCACTGTACCAGCTACTAAAAAGAAAGTTAACTCTGTCCCAGCCGAAACCAGGACAATATCCACCCCTTATTCTATACCATTTACGTTATGCCCAGATCCCACACTTTCCAATACATTTCCAATTAATCACCATCACCTTTCCTGTCTTTTAATATATACATACAGATATCATTCCCACGGTCTATGGGCCATCTCTATCAAATGTCTGTTGAGTTCATTCAGTCCATGACTTTGAGCTCCATCTATCGTAACAGTCTGTCTGGGCAGGAGGGATGATGCAAAGTCCGCTCAGTCGGCAGAACAGGATCGGGCTTCGGTGTGGTGTGGTGGGTGGGTGACATTGGGCGCAGCAGGAGGATGGTGTGTGGTGTCGGATTGTTGCATGCTGAAGTCAGTCCTGGTTCCATCACTACTGCACTTCACTCAGTTTTGTCAAAGTTCATTCTTCATTAATCTAAGTAATTCTTACTGTAATACCATTAATATAGCACATAACAGTTATAATAATGATGACATACAGTGGCAGGATTATATAGCAATTAATAGCATACAATTTAATCTATTGGCTGTTCTCACCTAAAATCAAATCCCCTTGAGGCACACATCGGACTTCCCCATCCTTCCGCATCACCCACCAAGTGCACCCAGGCCCTTGAGCAAAAGCAATCCCACGAATGGGTTTGCCTTTGCCTGAGGCAGGAGTAACCCAGACTGTTTTTCCTAGCATATTTTTTATGTGCACTACAGGGACTTTATCCCCTTCTACAGTAGGTAAAAGTTCTGATTGGGCAAGGCCAGCTCGATTGGCAGATCCTCTAGTGTTGACTAACCAGGTGGCCTTTGCTAGATGTGTATCCCAATGTTTGAAGGTCCCACCACCCATTGCTCTCAGTGTAGTCTTTAACAATCCATTGTATTGCCCGATTTTCCCAGAGGCTGGTGCATGATAGGGGATGTGATACACCCACTCAATGCCGTGCTCTTTGGCCCAGGTGTCTATGAGGTTCTTCCGGAAATGAGTCCCATTGTCTGACTCAATTCTTTCTGGGGTGCCATGTTACCATAAGACTTGCTTCTCAAGGCCCAGGAGAGTGTTCCGGGCAGTGGCATGGGGCACGGGATATGTTTCCAGCCAGCCGGTGGTTGCTTCCACCATTGTAAGCACATGGCGCTTGCCTTGACGGGTTTGTGGGAGTGTGATATAGTCAATCTGCCAGGCTTCCCCATATTTATATTTCAGCCATCGCCCCCATACCAAAGAGGCTTTAACTGCTTGGCTTGCTTAATTGCAGCGCATGTTTCACATTCATGGATGACCTGTGCAATAGTGTCCATGGTCAGGTCCACCCCTCGATCACGAGCCCATCTATATGTTGCGTCTCTTCCCTGATGGCCTGAGGTGTCATGGGCCCACCGAGCCATAAATAATTCACCCTTATGCTGCCAATCCAGATCCACCTGAGCCACTTCAATCTTAGCAGCCTCATCCACCTGCTGGTTGCTTTGATGTTCTTCAGTGGCCCAGCTCTTGGGTACGTGGGCATCTACATGACGTACTTTCACAACCAGGTTCTCTAGCTGGGCAACAATATCTTGCCACAATGGGGCAGCCCAGATGGGTTTACCTCTGCGTTGCCAGTTACTCTGCTTCCATTGCTGCAACCACCCCAACAGAGCATTTGCCACCATCCATGAGTCAGTATAGAGATAAAGTATTGGCCATTTTTCTCGTTCAGCAATGTCTAAAGCCAGCTGGATGGCTTTCACCTCTGCAAACTGACTCGATTCACCTTCTCCTTCTGCAGTGTCTGCAACTTGTCACTTAGGACTCCATACAGCCGCCTTCCACCTCCGATGCTTTCCTACAATGCGACAGGACCCATCAGTGAACAGGGCATATTGCCTCTCATTTTCTGGCAGTTTATTATACAGTGGGGCCTCTTCAGCACCCATCACCTCCTCCTCTGGTGATATTCCAACATCTTTGCCTTCTGGCCAGTCCCTGATCACTTCCAGAATTCCTGGGCGACTGGGGTTTCCTACTCGACTTCGTTGTGTGATCAGTGCAACCCACTTACTCCACGTAGCATCAGTTGCATGATGTGTAGAAGGGACCTTCCCTTTGAACATCCAGCCCAGCACTGGCAGTCGGGGTGCCAACAGGAGCTGTGTTTCAGTACCAACCACTTCTGAAGCAGCTCGAACTCCTTCATATGCTGCTAATATCTCCTTTTCAGTTGGAGTATAGCGGGCCTCAGATCCTCGATATCCCCGACTCCAAAACCCTAGAGGTCGACCTCGGGTCTCCCCAGGTGCTTTCTGCCAGAGACTCCAGGTAGGGCCATTCTCCCCGGCTGTGGTGTAGAGCACATTTTTAACATCTGGTCCTGCCCGGACTGGCCCAAGGGCTACTGCATGAACTATCTCCCGTTTAATCTGTTCAAAGGCTTGTTGTTGCTCAGGGCCCCATTTAAAATCGTTCTTCTTCCGGGTCACTTGATAGAGAGGGCTTACAATCAGACTATAATTTGGAATATGCATTCTCCAAAAACCTACAACACCTAAGAAAGCTTGTGTTTCCTGTTTACTAGTTGGTGGAGACATAGCTGCTATTTTGTTGATCACATCCATTGGGATGTGACGACATCCATCTTGCCATTTTATTCCTAAAAACTGGATCTCCTGTGCAGGTCCCTTCACCTTACTCTGTTTTATGGCAAAACCGGCTTTCAGAAGGATTTGAATTATTTTCTCCCCTTTCTCAAAAACTTCTTCTGCTGTGTTGCCCCATACGATGATGTCATCAATGTACTGCAGGTGTTCTGGAGCTCCACCTTTTTCCAGTGCATTCTGGATCAGTCCATGGCAAATGGTGGGGTATGTTTCCACCCCTGGGGCAGTCGATTCCAGGTGTACTGGACGCCCCTCCAAGTGAAAGCAAACTGTGGCCGGCACTCTGCTGCCAGAGGGACTGAGAAAAATGCATTAGCCATATCAATTGTGGCGTACCACTTGGCTGCTTTTGACTCCAGTTCATATTGAAGTTCTAGCATGTCTGGCACAGCAGCACTCAGCGGTGGTGTGACTTCATTCAGGCCACGATAGTCTACTGTTAGTCTCCATTCTCCATTAGACTTTCGCACTGGCCAAATGGAGCTGTTAAAGGGTGAGCAAGTCCTGCTGATCACTCCTTGGCTCTCCAGCCGATGAATCAGTTTATGGATGGGAATCAGGGAGTCTCGGTTGGTGCGATATTGCCGCTGGTGCACTGTTGTGGTAGGGATTGGCACCTGTTGTTCTTCAACCCTCAGCAACCCCACAGCAAAAGGGTCCTCAGAGAGACCGGGCAAGGTGGACAACTGTTCAATTTCCTCCATCTCCAAGGCAGCTATACCAAAGGCCCACCAGTACCCCTTTGGGTCCTTGAAATACCCTCTCCTGAGATAATCTATGCCAAGGATGCATGGGGCCTCTGGGCCAGTCACAATGGGGTGTTTCTGCCACTCATTCCCAGTTAGGCTTATTTCAGCCTCCAATACAGTTAGCTGTTGGGATCCCCCTGTCACACCAGAGATACAAATGGGTTTTGCCCTTTTATAGCTTGATGGCATTAGGGTACACTGTGCACCGGTGTCCACTAGAGCCTTATACTCCTGTGGGTGTGATGTGCCAGGCCATCGGATCCACACAGTCCAGTAAACCCGGTTGTCCCTCTCCTCCACCTGGCTGGAGGCAGGGCCCCTCTAGTCCTGGTCATAGGATTCTCCACTCACTCTTTGTAAAAATGGATTAGAATTCCTTCTCATAGGATCAGGAGTAAGATCAGCCCTTCCACTCTGTCTGGCACACTGCTCACACTGCCCACTGGAGACTGGAGCAGCAATTTTCCTGGAAGAATCCTCATTTGTGATTGTTTTTCCTCGCAACTCACGTACCCGTGCATCTAGGACCGAGGTAGGTTTTCCATCCCACTTTATGTCCTCTCTGTGCTCATGCAGGTAAGACCACAGGGTACCCCATGGTGTGTACCTTCTCTCTCCTCTCTCTTGAGCAGAGGAATACCTTCTCCTAATAGCTGAGATATTGGTCCATGCAGGTGGGAGGCAGAACTTATCCTCAAATCGCCGAAATTCTCGGGACCGTTTCTCGGCTATGTCTGGCAGTTTCTCCACAGCCGAGACGAGGAAGGAAGTGAGACTTTCTTCATATTGCCAGAGTCGGCAAGCCAATTCATCTACTGTTGGTCCCTCCTCGTCTTTCCAGTCCATTACTGCCAATGCGTTGGCATATGACCATGGTGCGCTTTGTACAAACTTCCGCCACATGGGTCGTGCGCATCGGACTTCATCTGGATCTGTGGGTAACTGCCCATCGTCTGGGTCATAATAAACCATCTCCTGCACAGCTAATTCCCTGAGGTACTGGATACCTCTCTCCATGGTGGTCCACTTGCCTGGGTGACATACAACATCTTCCTTGAAGGGGTACCTTTCCCTCATGCCTGACAGAAGTCGCCTCCAGAGGCTGAGGGCTTGTGTCCCTTTTCCAATTGCCTTGTCAATGCCCCCTTCCCTAGAAAGGGATCCCAACTGCTTGGCCTCCTTACCCTCTAATTCCAAGCTACTTGCCCCGTTATCCCAGCATCGGAGCAGCCAGGTGATAATGTGCTTGCCTGGATGACGGCTGAAATCTTTTCGCATATCTCGCAGCTCACTCGGGGATAGGGATCGAGTGATTATCTCCGGTTCTGCCTCTTCCTCCTGTTCTCGTGATGACCCTGGTTCACCTTCATCCTTTGCTAAGCGAGCTGTCTTTTTTGAGTATTTCTTCTTCTGTACAAGGGCAACTGATACCAGCATGGGTTGGTTCTCTGGTTCAGCTGCAGTGCCTGTTACAGGTGTTGCAGTAACCGTAGTGCCTGTTGCCGGGGCCGGAGAGGCTGCAGTGTCTGTCACGGGGGTCAGAGTGGCTGCAGTGTCTGTCACGGGCGTTGAAGTGGCTGCAGTGCCTGTTGCTGGGGTTGGAGTGGCTGCAGTGCCTGTTGCTGGGGCTGGAGGGGCTGCAGTGGCTGTCATTTTGTTGTCAGATCCAGAGACCTTCGCTTCCCCTTGCACAGTGTTAAACAGGGCTCAGTAGGCATGAGCCAGGCCCCAGCACATTGCAGTGATTTGTGTCTCCCGGGAATTGTCAGGGTGACAGCATACTTTTTCCAAATGTTCTACTAGTTTTTCAGGATTCTGCACTTGTTCAAGGGTGAAGTTCCAAAACACTGGAGGTGCCCACCGTCCTAGGCATTTACTCATGCTACCCCACACACCCTGCCACTCATAACTCTGCAGCTTTGGGGCAGATCTCTTTGGGGCAGATCTCCTAAATAGTTGTTTAACCCTAAACAAGACCTGAACCACATTCAGGAACATGCTAGTTCCTAGCAATAGGAGCATGTTAGTTTCAACATTCCAAAGATATTCAAAATTTTCCAAATTCTCCAACACTATTGTAATTAGCCTGGAGGAGGAGGAGGGGAAGGTGAAGGAAGGTGTCTCCCCCATAGATTGGCTCTCCGAGGAGAAAAGGTAAAGGGTGTAATTATTAATAGTTTCCACTAGATAGCTCCCGAAGTACGGAGATAACGGCAATGCTGAGTACAAATACCGTATTAGTCCCACAACTGATAATTTTATCGTACCATAAACCAGTGTTACATAGTACAGCAAAGCGAAAACCTCAATCCACCTCACCTTATGGGTGATAAGCAGCAGCACAGGGACTCTATATGGCAAGTGAGGTGATACATAACACAACTCTAAGAATGAACGCCACAACTCTAAGAGCCAATAACCCAACATTGTGACCAGCGACTACTAAACTAATACAATACAACAAATAACAAATTCCTTTTAACATGCTCTGGTCAGATCTGTTGTTATCTCAACCCTTTACGCCCCACGTTGGGCGCCAAAAAGGCTGTCGTGGTTTAACCCCAGTCAGCAACTCAGCACCACGCAGCCACTTCCCCCTCCCCCCTCCCAGTGGGGTGAGGAGGAGGAAAGAGAAAAAGAAGTAAAACTCGTGGGTTGAGATAAGAACAGTTTAATAACTAAAGTGAAATATAATACTAACAATAGTAATAATGAAATATAATAATAATAATAGTAATGAAAAGGAATATAACAAAAAAGGAAGGGGGGGAAGGAAAAAAAAACAGTGATGCACAATGCAATTGCTCACCACCCGCTGACTGATGCCCAGTTAGTTCCCGAACCGCGATCCGCGCCGCCCGGCCAGCTCCCCCCTGTTTATATACTGGGCATGATGTTCCATGGTATGGAATACCCCTTTGGCTAGTTCAGGTCAGCTGCCCCGGCTCTGCTCCCTCCCAGCTTCTTGCACACCTGCTTGCTGGCAGAGCATGGGAAACTGAAAAGTCCTTGGCTTAAGATAAGCACTACTTAGCAACAACTAAAACATCAGAGTGTTATCAACATCATTCTCACACCAAATCCAAAACACAGCACTGTACCAGCTACTAAAAGAAAGTTAACTCTGTCCCAGCCGAAACCAGGACAGCGTGCAGTTGCTTATTTCTCCAAAATATTGGACACAGTAAGCCAAGGATGGCCTGGATGTTTAAGGGCAGTAGCAGCAACAGTATTGTTAATTCAAGAAGCTTGAAAGTTCACATTGGGACAAAAAATTACTGTTTATGTTCCCCATATGGTTGCTACAGTTTTGGAACAAAAAGGAGGACACTGGTTGTCTCCTAGCCGGATGTTAAAGTACCAGGTAACGTTAGTTGAGCAAGATGACATCACCTTGAAAACCACCACTGCCATCAACCCAGCTACGTTTCTTTCAACCTGGCAAGAAGAAGGAAAGCCTGAACATGATTGCTTACAAACGATTTAAGAAGCATATTCCAGCCGACCTGATTTAAAGGATACACCTTTACAAGATCCTGACTGGGAATTGTATACAGATGGCAGTGGTTTTGTGAAAGAAGGGACAAGATTATCTGGATATGCAGTGACCACTGTTAGATCAGTGATAGAAGCTCATGCCCTACCTGCTAAAACCTCAGCTCAGAAAGCAGAGCTGATTGCTCTGACTCGAGCTTTAGAATTAAGCAAAGGGAAAAGAGTGAACATCTGGACAGATTCAAAATATGCCTTTGGAGTGGTACATGCCCACGGAGCCATTTGGAAAGAGAGGCCTGTTGTCTACACAAGGGACAGAAATAAAATACAAAGAAGAAATTTTATGACTATTAGAAAGTGTCAACAACCCGGTTGAAATCGCCATAATGCACTGTAAAGCACATCAATCAGGACGAACTGATCAGGAGAGGGGAAATAAATTAGCAGATTCAGCTGCTAGAGAGGTAGCAGAAAAAGGCATCAAACCAGAGATACTAGCCTGAAAGAAAACTCAGCTTACCAGAAAAACCTAAATATGATCATCAGGATTTAAAACTAATTGAAACTTTGAAAGCACAAGAAAGAGCAGATGGATGGGTTATAACTCCTTTAGGTTTAGTGGTAGTACCTTATTCTTTAATGGCTCATTTAGTAAAAAGAGAGCATGACACTGTACACTGGGGAACTGAATTTATTGAAGCATTTACAAAAGTCAGTGATAAGCAGGAATATGGTGGAACTTATTAAATCAGTTACGGAAAGGTGTGAAATATGTTGTAAGAACAATCCAAAAACACAAAACAAAATACAATTCGGCAAAACATTTGAAGGACAAGCACCAGGGGAATATTGGGAAATTGATTTTACTGAACTACCAAGAAAAGGAGGGCTAAAATATATATATTGGTCCTTGTAGATACCTTTTCAGGATGGCCTGAAGCCTTTCCATGTTGCACCAATCAGGCACGGGAAGTTGTAAAAATATTATTGAGGGAAATAATTCCTCGATTTGGGGTACCATTGGGAATATCTTCAGACAGAGGTCCACATTTTATAGCAAAGATAGTCATTGAAGTGAGTAGGTTGCTAGGAATGACTTGGGACTTACACACTGCATAGGCCACAATCTAGTGGTAGGGTAGAGAGAATGAATTACACAATAAAATTGCAATTGAGTAAAATCTGTCAGGAAACCTCTATGATTTGGACACAAGCATTGCCTTTAGCATTGCTGAGAATTAGAATTCAACCAAAGGGAAAATATCGTTTAAGTCCTTACAAATTAATGTATGGACGACCATACCAATCCCCAGGATTACCAGGAGAATTGAAAGTTAAAGGGGAACAAAATGTATTCAACTATTTAATGAGTCTGGGAAAAGTGTTACATGAACTAAAGAGATAGGTGGTTTTGAATAAATCTTTGAGTCTTGATTCTCCAGCGCATCCGTTCCAGCCGGGAGACTGGGTGTATTTGAAATCGTGGACAGAAGAACCTCTACAGGAAAAGTGGAAGGGACCCTTCCAAGTACTACTTACTATGTTTACTGCAGTAAAATTGGACAAAAAGGGACCGTGGATCCACTACTCCAGAATTAAAAAGGCCCCTACTCCATGGACAGCAGAACAGCAGGCTCCTCTTAAATTAAAGTTAAAAAGATTATGATTGGATTTTATGTTTTACTTGTGATAGTTGTGATAGCCATGAGTCAAGTCTGGCCAGACCCACAATGGAATCAGAATCTCCATTTGATTTTGGCACAGGAAATTACTCGAATACTACATAAAAATGATTGTTGGGTCTGTACCCAAATGCCAAAGTATTCAGAAAGGGGAGTATCTTTAATTGGTGTACCTCTTCCTCCTCAGATTAACTGGACCAGCCTGGATATTTGGGCAAACACAACACTAAGTAAAAACCTTCCATCTAGCTTTCTGGAATTAGAAGTAAATACATTGAACCTTACATTGAATAATACCACCCCTCCATGTATAAACAGTTTTGGTGATGGTCCTTTGGTGGGAAAGTATTCACATTGTGATGAATCTGTTTCTCTAAATTTTACTAAAAATTTAACAAACGCATTCATTAATCTGAATTATACCAGA
The DNA here is from genome assembly GCF_018139145.2 of Gymnogyps californianus. Lineage (NCBI taxonomy): Eukaryota > Metazoa > Chordata > Aves > Accipitriformes > Cathartidae > Gymnogyps > Gymnogyps californianus. The sequence goes on along the minus strand of NW_026114459.1, from coordinate 260,499 downwards.
CTCCCTGTCCCAAAAGAAAGAGGTTGGTATTGGTTATGTGGAAATCGAGCCCGTAAAATATTACCTTTAGGATCACAAGGAACATGTACACTAGGAGCCTTAGTCCCTAACATGACAATAATCGATAAATTGCACAAACAAAGCAGATGGGTGAGAACTTTCCTTAAACGGACTAAAAGAACTCACAATACTATAGCAGACCATCCTTATGCATTCCACAGTTTTGTTAGATGGTTTCTCCCCTGGCTCGGAGTAAGTGAATTAGAGAAAACAGTCATAAACATATCAGCCGTAATAGAAAACATAGAGAACAGAACTATGGATGCCATACAGGCATTACAAATCGAAATGTCCAGCTTGTCTCAGGTAGTGTTACAGAATAAAATGGCCCTTGATTTATTGTTAGCCTCACAAGGAGGTGTCTGTACCGTAATCAATACCGGTTGTTGTGTATATGTACATCAAAGTGGTAGGATTTCTACGGACTTGGCAGAAATTTGGGAACAGACAAAAGCCCTACACCAAGCTGCCAAAGACAACACATCCTGGAGTTTTGAAGAATTATGGCACAGTCTTACCTCATGGCTGCCTAATTGGACATGGCTGAAGAATCTGTTTGTAATAATAGTAATCTGCATATGTATTCTGGCCTGCGTTATGATACAATGTTGTTCTTGCGTTTCTAATCTATCTGCACGTTATAAATATATATGACTGAGGTTTGAGCTCCAAAGAGCTACGACCCTCAAAAGAAAAGGAGGGATTGATACCATAATTAAACTCTGTTTAGTGATTAAGTGTTGTCTGCCAAATACTAGGCTACCAAATAAAAGCATACATTGTCCTATTCAGTATGTAAGAGGAAGGATATATGGTAGAAACCAAGACTTTAAGGGCCCCTTTGTGTAAACTTTGTACAGATAGAGCAAGCAGGCTTGCATACCAGAGATGAGCAAGTCTGCGTACCAAGGACAAGTAGGCCTGCATACCAAAGATTAGCAAGTAACAATATGTGCTAAAAGGGCAAGATGTTCCTCAATATCGGTATTGTACTCCCCGGCTCTGCTGACTGAATTACAAAATGAGCCAAACCTGGAGAAGTCCTTCATAACTAGGGGAAAGGTAAAAACGGCAGGGGGAAGCATGACCACCGACTCAATTCAAGACCGAAGAAACTTGCCCCCCCACACCCGTAAGGAGCATGCGTGCTAATCTACATCGCAAGCGGAGTTAATTTAAATACGACTGACCAGTAATGAATGAAATGTTTATCACTAGCCAATGAGTATAAACTTAGGCGTGTTTTTACTAATTGTTACTAATTAAATAACTGGATATAAACCCTGTAATAATGGTATGCGGCATGCACGTTAGGTGGAGCGATCCCCCGTGCATCTGGCGCCGTAATAAAGAATGCCTGCTTTCTAAAACTCCAAATTGAGTCTTAGAGAGTTTTTCTCACCGACTTTTACGGTAACACTCAGTGGAGATGAATGGAGCAAGCTCACAGCCCTGTTGCTTGCGTGTTCCCCCTAGCTGCAGGAGGAGCAAGCTGGCCGGGGAGTCACAGAGGCTGGCTGTGCAGACTGGAGTGAGTGGTAAAATACTGCCTCATCTTTTTCTTTCTTTTCTTTTTTTTTTTTTTTTTTGCAATTTAAATGAAGAGAGAGAGCAGAGCAGGCTCTCTGATAAAAAAAACAGAACAAAATTGCAAAACTGTGTCAGTGTTTACTTCTGTTTTCTGTTCATGACAAAGTCATTGGCAGTAAGTTTTGACAGGGCCATCTTAAAAATTACCAAATGAGTCAAAAGATGAAAGTTTTTTAATCCTATATTCATCTGCAATGACCAATAAGTTTCTTGGATGTCAGTGGAGACCCCGTGCAAGCCTGGAGCTTGCTACAGCAGCTGCGGTAAAGGGACTATCACCCCTCTACCACTTCTCTCCTGGGACTTACTGCCAGCATTGCTGCTCGAAGCCTTGTTTACTCCAACCCCCTTTGGCTCAAATAATGCATGTTAGCTGGAGCACTTGTAATAACAGAGTGCTTTTTCAAACAAAAGAAAGTTAGAGTACCCCTCTGCCCGGCTACTGTTGAAGATGGGTTTATTTTCTGGTGAGGGAAAGGAGTGGAGAGTGGTGCCCCACTGGGGCTGGAGGCAGAGCTTCCCCATGCAGCGTAGCTGGGGGGGTGTGGATGTCTGCGGGCTGTGCCTGTGCAAATGTATGCTTCAGACAGTGTGTGTTATCATGAAATTTGTAGTCCGTTGTCTCTCAGGGAGTCCAGTGTTTATATCTTGTACCACCATGTTGTCGTGGTTTAACCCCAGCTGGCAACTAAGCACCACGCAGCTGCTCACTCACTCCCCCCCACCCAGTGGGATGGGGGAGAGAATCAAAAAAAAGTAAAACTCGTGGGTTGAGATAAAGACAGTTTAATAGGACAGAAAGGAAGGAAAAATAATGATAATAATAATATTAATAATGAAATGACAATAATAATACTAAAAGAATTAGACTATACAAAACAAGTGATGCACAATGCAATTGCTCACCACTCGCCAAATGATGCCCAGTCAGTTCCCGATCAGTGATCCGCCCCTCCCAGCCAACTCCCCCCAGTTTATATACTGGGCATGATGTCATATGGTATGGAATATCCCTTTGGCCAGTTTGGGTCAGCTGTCCTGGCTGTGTCTCCTCCCAGCTTCTTGTGCCCCTCCAGCCTTCTTGCTGGCTGGGCATGAGAAGCTGAAAAATCCTTGACTTAGTATAAACACTACTTAGCAACAACTAAAAACATCAGTGTGTTATCAACATTATTTTCCTACTAAATCCAAAACACAGCACTATACCAGCTACTAGGAAGAAAATTAACTCTATCCCAGCCAAAACCAGGACACAAGTCTATCTAATGGGCACAGTGCAAAGGGCTGTCATTGTGGCTGTGTTAGCAGCATATTCATTTTCCTAGCTTCCACACTACCCCTCCCAAACATGTTACCTCCAGTTTTCACTTCCTGTCAGGCACTGAGAAAGGGATTAAATATCACCTCCCCTTCCAGTAGCTAGGCTGTAACAAAATCCCTTCCCCGAAGCAGTGCTCAGCCTCTGGGAGGAGGGAAGGGGCTGGAAGAGGTTGCAGAGACGGAGGGGGCTGCAGCCTCAGTCTGCCCCCCCTCAACCCACTTCTCTCACAGCTCTGCAGAACTAACCCGTTTGTCAACTGTATTTTAACTGCAGTTCATCATATTCATCACATTTCATTATCACTTTTCACACCTTTCCTCTTAGTAACTCCCCACAATCTCACATTTTTGCTGCACACAGAGGTCCTTTCCTTTTAGGCTGGGACATTCAGTTGCTGTTGTTTTCTCTGGTCCCATGAGGTTTCTTTCTTTGTACTTTGTAGGTCATCACCTTGATACTCTCGCACCTTCCACTTCCTTGGTTAAGCACTGTAAAGGATGTCGTTCTTCTCTTTTTGCTGTCCCTAGGATGGGGCAACTCACCTCTACCATATTATGTTGTTTGGAATGGATATGTATAGCAAATGATAAAGGTAAATAGATACATAACAGACAAACTTATTTTCCTTGTGGCGCTGAGTCTCCCAGAAACATCCTCCTCTGATATTCCTTCCTGGTAAACATCATTCAACAGCAAGTATTTTCAACCATGATCAGTGGGTCAGGATCAACTATTTCTTACCATAAAGGGTAACTTTGATGCTGCATTAGAAATAAACCCTTGCAGCATTTATGCAAAAGGATTTTGGCCCCATTCTCCTATCAGAGCATGAACTGGCTTACTCCAGGTACCAGGAGGTGCAAGGTTCCCTCTGGTGAATCTGGATGAAGTAGATATTGAGCATGTGGGATCCTTGACCTGCCTGCTGTACCCCCGGGGGAGGCACCTCTCCCACAGCACAGTCATCTGCAGGGAACATTGCCCATGACAACCGTTGCAATGCAAAGCCCAGCATCACTGATGACACTGCCACCGAAGGTGGATTTGTGCAAAGACGTGGAGATGTGCACTGAAACAACTAATGTTTGGGTGCCTGTTCCCTTCCCCTGTCTCTGCAGAGGAAAGGGGCAGGCAACTTCTCAAACTGCGGAGATGATGCTCATCAGAGAATATAAAAGCCAGCCTAGCATAAATGGCGTGCTGTCATCGCATACTCCTACCCACCCAGATGGGTGTAGCTGCGTTCACATTGACGCTATCCACATCTCTGTACAGGATGGAGTGGGATGATTCACCGTGCGTGTACACAGGTTCTCTGCTGTTCACTGAGCGTGGGGCTGTGGTCCGTCAGTGCAAGGACGATACCTTGCATTGAAGCACCCAGCAGCCTTCCCTGCTGCCTGGAGAACTGCAACCAAGAACAGAAAAATATGGAGGTAAAAAGCTGAGCTGGTCTTGGCAGATGTCAGCATAAGAGAAAGGTAAAAGCAAAAAAAAAAAAAAAGGAAAATACAGCCCAAGTGCCCAGGTGTAACTGTGGGATGGCTCAAGGAGGCCCAGCAGTGTCAAAACTTGTCAAGGCTGGTTTTCAGTGCAGAAAAAGCTGGTGGTCCACTTGCAAAGAGATGAAACCTGGGCCCATATTCTCAGCTGCATCTGCTCAGTGGGGGCAAGAGCATCTTCCACCTGCATTAGAGCTATTTGCATATGCCTGGAAGAGGGACAGAGCAGAGCAGTGCCTGGGCCAGGCAGAGTTTACCACTAACTGCAAAGATACCTGTTTAATCTAAGGTGTCCTGGTTTCGGCTGGGATAATTTTCTTCTTAGTAGCTGGTACAGTGCTGTGTTTTGGATTTGGTGTGAGAATGATGTTGATAACACACTGAGGTTTTAGTTGTTGCTAAGTAGAGCTTATCTTAAGCCAAGGATTTTTCAGTTTCCCATGCTCTGCCAGCAAGCAGGTGTGCAAGAAGCTGGGAGGGAGCATAGCCGGGACAGCTGACCCGAACTAGCCAAAGGGATATTCCATACCATAGAATGTCATGCCCAGTATATAAACAGGGGGGAGTTGGCCGGGAGGGGTGGATCGCTGCTCAGGCATCGGTCAGCGGGTGGTGAGCAATTGCATTGTGCATCACTTGTCTTTTCTTGGGTGTTATTTCTTTTTTTTGGTTATATTCCTTTTCATTACAATTATTATTATTATATTATTATTCTTAGTTAGTATTTGTGATTGAGAGTATTTGCTGCAAGGCAGCTCTCTCCACAGCCTGTGCCAGCTACTGCCCTAATGAGCAAGTTTGCTGACCTAGATCAGAGTTCATGTATTAGGATGCAAATTGTGCAGCATGGACCATTGAACAAGTTCTTTGAGGGCGTGTGTGTGCAGCGAGCTATAGCTATGCCGACGCAGGTGCTCTTCCCCGGGCGATGCACAATGTGACATCTGCCCTCCTGTGTCATGGGTGGAGCCATACAGACCTGCAAGTAGGACACATGTCTTAGGGCCCCAGCATCTCAGGAAACTGCCCCACGCACAACCTCTCTGCTCTGTACCCAGCCCTGGCAGCAAGCACACCTCTCTAGGTACTGAATGCCTTGTGGAAAACACATCTCGAGAAGCGAGGGAAGCAGCTCTTGAACCAAGCGGTGGGGATCTCACACTGACAGCCAGCCCCAGGTGGATTCAGCCTTGACAAATCCCCCCATCTCACTTGCGTGACACATAAAATCCGACGAGCGAACACACTATCTGAACCAGGGATGTACAAGAGCACAGACACACTGCCTGTGAGTCATCTGCTATTCCTGCCTACGATGAGTCCCCTGATATGCTGGTGACATGCTAATGCCAAACCATGTGAAAGAACTACTGATACCTCCCACTCTCTTTTTTTACCTATATCTTCTGGGCAGATATGTGTAGCTTGACAAAGAAAGGAGGGCATGAAGGGAGGTTTATGAAATTACTTTTTTTTATAGGGAGGAAAAATAAGGTAGTGTTTGGTTTTCTGCTTTCTCGCTGTGACACCTGACGATACAAAATATCTGTGAATAGAAGCGGCAGTGGCAGGGCACGGTAAGCATGGATAGCTTCATTAGCCTGCACGGGGTCACATTGGGCTCTCAGGTGTGTGTATGTGCAATACCCACTAAAGCAGTGGGAGCTGTGCCTGCCTGTCCAAGGCAGAATTACAACACCCTCTTGCCCCATTTTTCTCCAGAGTAGGATCATCAGTCTGACCGGAGCAGAGCTTAACTCTGGGTCGCTCATGTCCAGGCCACTTGGTGCTGGCTAGACCCAGCTCTCTCGTGCTGTGGGGAAAAGCTTATTCCCAAGGTGCTAGCCTTCTGGACTAACACCCGTTGCCCAACTTTGCAAACCCTTTTCCCACAAAAGCCTCAGACTTCACTTCCCATAGAAGTGTTGCATCTCAGACCCAAGCTTTTCATTCACCCACACAGAGGACATCCTGGTATGAAAGCAAAAATTGTGCCAGGGACTTTTATTTACAACTTACTCTTATAGCACTTCAAAGTTTTGGGGGGGTTGAGGAGGGAAGAGGCAAAGGCACAAGGATAACGCATAGCCATAAGTCCCTGCTCTTCTGCATGGCTCGATGTTGTGAACAAGCATAAGCAAGCAGATCTTTTGGCTTGACATGTTCATTTTCCTCAATACTCTGCAAAAGCTTGAGGTCTCTGGCTTGGCCTGCACCCTGTCCCCTACACAGCACATTTAGGATGTCGGGAACAGAATGGGGAGCTGAAGCTGACATCTTTACCATGTTCCTGAGGAGGCCATGGTTAGTGCTGAATCCATGCCGTGGCCTGGCAGGACTGCTGTAAACCACCATGTGCACAGTGGCTTCACTTCTGACTGATATCAAAGATGGGTGTGATTCTTCCCCAAAATCAATACAAACTACTACACTGTTCAAAACACCACTTAAGTGGGATGTAAGTGAAGCTCTGGTCTTCCTGGATCCCCCATGCAGGTGCAAATTTCATCTAGCTGTCTTGTAACTAGAATCATAAATGTGCCTTGGAAATTTGGGCTCCTAATGAAAACAGCAGGAACTGGAGAATCAGTATTATAATGTTAGCTCGTTGCCTCTATTGAATCACCTCCAACACAACCAGCATCACGTTGCGTTAAGGCATGGCAGTGCCACCTGATCCTAACCTAATTCGATCAATTTAAAGTAAAAATCTTGCTATGCAAACATCAGGGGGCATGTGTGGAAACAGTTACATACCTAAACGATGTTTTTTCTTCCATTTGAAGCTATGCAGGCCTCATTAGAAACATTGAGAGTTTTAAATGCCTGCCATGGAAAACTGATAAGGCTTGCTTTCAGGAAGCTGATGGCAGTAAATTCATTCATGAAATTTTTCCTCCAAGTACTGAAAATGTGTCCTCTAACATGTTACCATGTGAAAATGAGCTGAAAGCCAAAAAAGTATTTCACAGAATGGTGGTATGAAATTGCATGTTTGTGGGCATGTGAGAGGGTTTTTTCTTCTTTTTTTCCCCCTGATATCTCCAGCTTTTAACAGCTCCTGCAGTAGGAAAACATGTGAGGCTTTCCAGCCTGGCAGGCAGCAGTGGGAAGCCCGGCATGTTGCCCTGAGATCTGACTCGTGCTTCCAGAGGTACAGGTCAAAGTTGTCAGCCTGAAGGAAAATAAAATAGTCCTGAGCCACGGTCAGGTGTGCCCGCTGTGTTTAAATCAAGCTGCACTGCTCCAAGAATGTGCAGCATTTTTGGACTGCTTGAGAATGATAGCATCAGGGGAAATGATTCAGAGGTTTTAAGAGTGTTTCTTCATGGCCTTGTCTTATGTCTTCAAAGTGTGGTTTTTGGAGAGCACAGCTGAATGTCAGGTGACTCATAAATGCCCATTTCAAAGGTAGGCTCTAGTTAGAGTGTCACATACAAACCAGACAATGTGTGAATCCACTGGTGAAAGCCAGTGACATGATCTGATGGGGAAGAAACCGTCAGTCCTGGTGATAGAAACATTTTAGATACTGAAAGTGGAGACAGGAATTCTTTGCGGTTTCAACTTCAGAGTCATTCAGCTGAGAAGAGCCAAAATCCCCAACTCCCTCCTCATTTACTTATCCACAGGCAGACTTTGAGGATTGCAGAATCATTAGATCATGTAACCCAACCTCCTCATCTCTTGGAATCACATGTAGTTACTCAAAGTGGTGTTTGACTAAAAAAATATCTTCTAGTATGATGTCGTGGTTTAAACCCCAGTCAGCAACTAAGCACCACGCAGCCGCTCCCTCACTTCCCCCCCCCCCCACTCCCAGTGGAATGGGGAGGAGAATCGGGAAAGAAGGTAAAACTCATGGGTTGAGATAAGAGCAGTTTAATAACTAAAGTAAAATAAAATACTAACAATAATAATAATGAAATATAATAATAATAATAATAATAATGAAAAGGAATATAACAAAAAAAGAAGAGGGGAAAAAAGGAGGGGAAAGAAAAAAAACAGTGATGCACAATGCAATTGCTTACCACCCGCTGACCGATGCCAGAGCCGCGATCTGCCCCTCCCGGCCAACTCCCCCCTGTTTATATACTGGGCATGACGTTCCGTGGTATGGAATACCCCTTTGGCTAGTTCGGGTCAGCTGCCCCGGCTCTGCTCCCTCCCAGCTTCTTGCACACCTGCTTGCTGGCAGAGCATGGGAAACTGAAAAGTCCTTGGCTTAAGATAAGCGCTACTTAGCAACAACTAAAACCTCAGAGTGTTATCAACATCATTCTCACACTAAATCCAAAACACAGCACTGTACCAGCTACTAAGAAGAGAGTTAACTCTGTCCCAGCCAAAACCAGGACACACTGGGAGCAGGGATGAGCTCTCCCAGGCTGCTCTCGCCACGCCAGGGTGTGAAGCAGGGTGGTAGTTAATAACCAGCATGTGGCTTTTCCACGTGGCTCCTTTCCCTGCCCACGGTGCTCTCCAAGAGGACCCTCTTTCCTTCCCTTTTAGATAACTCCTTGCTCTGGCGCCTTCATTAAGCCAGCAACGACTCCCATCCAGGGCTGCTGCTTTGTTGCCCTTTTAATGCAGCAGGGCCGTGAACTCTGTACGGACCCCCGGAGAGAGGTGTGAGTCTGAGGAAGGTGTTGGTAGTGAATGGGTCTTTACAACACATCTCTCTCTCCCAGGGACACTGTTCAGAGAGAAAGGCTTGACTGGTACTACGACCAACAGATGGCCAAGATAAAACAGGGGTGTAAGAGGGCGAAAGTGGACATGGCAAGTCCCTTGGCTGGTCACAGCAGTCATCCCCAGGAAAAGCCATTGCATGGGGGACTCATGCCTGAAGTGAGTTGCTCTGTCTTGCCACTGTTTCTGGGTTTTGCTTTTTAATACTCCCTGCTCTCTCAGGCAATGATCACTGCCATTGCTATATAAATTAGAGCTGGACTATTTCTCCTAATTGCTTGCTGCAGGCAAATTAAGGCAGGATGTGGATATTTGGGAGCAGAGCCCTGGCAGAGCCAGGCATGGGCAGAGCTGTCTGGGGCTGTGGGCTGGGCCAGGCTGTCACCCTCAGGGAGAAAAGGAGTATAAAAGGAGTCACATCTTTAAATGAGAAGCGATGGGGAGAACTGGGAGGCAGAATCCCATAGCTTTAGTAGATTTTACATGGAACATAAATCCTCCTCTCCCTCCCTCCTCTGTGAGCCCGTTTTTGGGTAGCATCGGCAGTGCCCTTTCCCTCGGCCATCCCTCCCAGCTGCTTTGGCACACAAAGGGCAAGAGCACGTGTTCCTCCCGCAAAACTCTTCAGAAATTAGGTCTGCATCCTTTCCGGAGTCATAAGGCAGCATTGGGATTCATGCCCCATGTGCATCCCTGCTGAGAAATATTTCTGCGCTGTCTGTAACAGAGGTTAAGAGGGGACAACACCAGGCGCCACATGAAGGGAGCCTTTGTGATCCCAGCTGCCTGCCCTGCTGACGCCACAAGACTGGGGCCGGGGGGGGCCACGCTGCTCCCCGGTGAGGGCAGAGGCATCTAGCACTGTCTGTCTGAGCTGATCATCTTCTCACCCTGCCTTCTGGCTGGATGAGTGGGGATTGGTAGGTTGCAATATTTTAGATGCGGGGGATGCAAGGAGAGAAGCAGCCTCTTCTCCCATACAGGAATGGGGCAGGCTCCCCTGATATTTTAGGAGGAGGTCAGCTGAGCATTTGCAGCCAGCTCTGCTCTCTCTCTCAAAACTTTAAACCTCCAGTTAATGTAAATGCCAGCCCAAAGCTTCCAAACCTGGTGGCCCCCATCCTTGGGGCAGATGGGGGGACAGGGAGGATTGAGATATCCACAGCCTCTTCTCGGTGCAGAGTGGGGCCGGTCTGTCCCTGACCACTGCACACCCCCACACACTATACTGCCAACATGGGGGACCACGGGTCAGGAGTGGGCCCGCTTCTCCTAGACAACGAGATTAATAAGAAATATATTTGTTGTTCCTGCTATTTCACTAGTGGGTCTGGCAGCCTTTAAAATTCAGGTTTGCAAGCTTACCTCTATAATAAATGATGAGTCAGTCTTGGGGCTAGGGTTTTAAGAGAAGCCCTAGAAAGCCTGTGAGCTGCAATAATATCATGAGAAGTAGCAGAGGGATACACCATTTTTGCAGACTGCAGCCTCATGTACCACATGCCCACCATGTGGCGAAGCAAAGGTAGCAAGAGATCGTTTGTAGCATGCTAGAGGACATTTCCTATACTCTTGTGTAAAGTTTCCTTGCTTTGATATCTCAGCCTTCCCATGACATGCCAAGATACTTTCTCCACTGTCTGAGGAGAGAGAGGGAGAGCAGGATGCATTAGGCTACAAGGAAGGGGGGAAAGGTATTTCCTATCTCCCCACTGGAATGAGCTTTGCCCTACTCCTATCCCTGGGGTCAGAGGAGGGACAAGAAATGGGGGGATGGACAGATGGACATGAAACCTGTGCTCACACAAGCAGCACAATCTGCATCATGGGCCCACGTTAAAGCTGTGTGTTTCCCTCCCTCTGCAGCAGCTGCGGGTGGGAAGCTCTCTCTGCATGCCAGCCCCTGTGCAGCAGCACCTCCTGCTTCTGGCTGGGTGGCAGGACCTGGATGGGAAAGCCTGTTTGGGTGGCCCTGTGAGCCCACCTGGAAGTGTTGGCAAATGCACAACTAACCCTGCTGTCTGAAAAAATGCAGAAGTTTGGGTAAGCCTCCAAGCTTGTCAATGCTGAGGTGTTCCTGGCTATGGAACCATAATGTCTTGTCTTAAAGCTGGTAGGAGAAGATTAAAGAGTCTCTCAGCACTAATTCTCCAGGGAGTTTCTAGCCCTCAGTACTCAGAGCAAGGCTGACAATGTGGGAGGTGTCAGGGGCGGGTGGAGTGCTGCAGTGATGAGCTCAGACAGGGAGGCAGAGACTGGGGTACCTGCGAGGGGTGGTGGGAGAGCAGCTTTGATCACTTTTCTTTATACATATGGGAGAGCTGACAGCATGAAGTATTTCTCCTTCTTGCTCTTTCTCCCCTCAACTAAGCAGCAACTCTTAACACACTAAACACACATCCCAGATGCACTTGGAGTATGGACAAAAAACCCTACACACCAGACAATAGAAGGGATGAAGCCAATATATTATATAGCTTTTAGGTGCCTATCTCACAGCTTTCCTGGAGTCAGACTCATGGTTTGGGAAATTAGAGGAATGACAATATTGAAAGCTATAATTAAAGACAGAGTTGAAAAGCATCAGCAGCTGCTGTCAGAATGTGTGCTGCTGGCGAAGCAGGATGGGGTCCACGTGGGAAAAGGGGAAAGGGCCGGAGTGGAACAGAAATCTTTCCTACACTTGGATCCGCACAGGTAAAATTAGCAGATATGGTTATCTGCAAGGGATTCAGCAGACGGCACTGGGCTAAAAAAAAGCCTTGTCGCCACATCGTGGCCAAGAGAGGCCACTCATTTCTGGCGTGGAGAAATCAGCCCTTCTCCCTCTTCTTCTGAAAAGAAAAAAAGAAAAAGAAAAAACTAGCTGTACACACACGTAAAGGCAAGCTGCAGGAAATGCTATAGGAAAACATTAGCAAAGTATAAAAGGGGCACAGCAATCCCGGCTGCGTCCCGAGAGCGCCAGCGGGAGCGGGGGCGGCTCTGCCCCCGCGCTGCGCTGGCTCCGGCACTCCCTCTGCTGCCTGCCTCTGCTCCCAGCGCAGCCCCAAGCAGCCTCAAAGCGTGAATTAGCCCCCGTCCTGCTGCACTCGAAACAACACTGGGGAAGAGGAAGGGTTAGGTCGCATACATCAGATATAATCCCTTCTAGATTTAGAGGGGGCTGTTCCTGGGATATAGTAATGCTCGTCTCTACAGGCACTTCTCCAGCAGTCCCTTTTTGGCACATAGCTGTAGGGTAAGGAGGAAGGTGATCAAAGTGACTGTAGATGGTCACTGGCACAGCTGTGTGCATTGCAAGCTCGCCAAGCCCACACTTCAGCTCTTGCTCTGATCAGGAAAGCAGCTCTTAGGTGTTACCCTGAAAGGGAAATTCAAATTATAACTGCTCAGCAGTGGTAATTTGTGACTGAGGAATGTTCTGGCACAGAGGGCAAGAAGGCCCAGCTGCAAGAAGGGGTTAAACTGGCTGAAAGCAGGAATGCCAGAGACAGACTCCTTGCAAGGGAGTGAAGTTTCCCTGGGTGATGAGGTAGGAAACAGCCTCAGCATTGTCTTGTAGCCATCCTGGAATCATAGAATCATAGAATCATTTAGGTTGGAAAAGACCTTTAAGATCATCAAGTCCAACCGTAAACTTAACACTGCCAAGTCCACCACTAAACCATGTCCCTAAGCGCCACATCTACACATCTTTTAAATACCTCCAGGGATGGTGACTCAACCATTTCCCTAGGCAGCCTGTTCCAATGCTTGATAACCCTTTCAGTGAAGAAATTTTTCCTAATATCCAATCTAAACCTCCCCTGGCACAACTTGAGGCCATTTCCTCTCGTCCTATCACTTGTTACTTGGGAAAAGAGACCGACACCCACCTCGCTACAACCTCCTTTCAGGTAGTTGTAGAGAGCAATAAGGTCTCCCCTCAGCCTCCTTTTCTCCAGACTAAACAACCCCAGTTCCCTGTCCTGGTTTCAGCTGGGATAGAGTTAATTTTCTTCCCAGTAGCTGGTATAGTGCAGTGTTTTGGATTTAGTAGGAAAATAATGTTGATAACACACTGATGCTTTTAGTTGTTGCTAAGTAGTGTTTATACTAAGTCAAGGATTTTTCAGCTTCTCATGCCCAGCCAGCAAGAAGGCTGGAGGGGCACAAGAAGCTGGGAGGGGACACCGCCAGGACAGCTGACCCAAGCTGGCCAAAGGGATATTCCATACCATATGACATCATGCCCAGTATATAAACTGGGGGGAGCTGGCCGGGAGGGGCAGATCGCTGCTCGGGAACTAACTGGGCATTGGTTGGCGAGTGGTGAGCAATTGCATTGTGCATCACTTATTTTGTATATTCTAATTCTTTTAATATTATTATTATTGTAATATTATTATTATTATTATTATTATTATTATTATTTTTCCTTCCTTTCTGTCCTATTAAACTGTCTTTATCTCAACCCACAAGTTTGGTTTTTTTTTGATTCTCTCCCCCATCCCACTGGGTGGGGGGGAGTGAGCGAGCAGCTGCGTGGTGCTTAGTTGCTGGCTGGGGTTAAACCATGACATTCCCTCAGCCACTCCTCATAGGACTTGTTCTCTAGACCCTTCACCAGCTTTGTTGCTCTTCTTTGGACACACTCCAGCACCTCAATGTCTTTCTTGTAGCGAGGGGCCCAAAACTGAACACAATATTCGAGGTGTGGCCTCACCAGTGCAGAGTACAGGGGGATGATCACTTCCCTAGTCCTGCTAACCACACCCCCAGGTCCTTTTCTGCCAGGCAGCTTTCCAGCCACTCTTACCCAAGCCTGTGGCGTTGCATGGGGTTGTTGTGACCCAAGTGCAGGACCCGGCACTTAGCCTTGTTGAATCTCATACAATTGGCCTCCGCCCATTGATCCAGCCTGTCCAGATCCCTCTGTAGAGCCTTCCTACCCTCAAGCAGATCAACACTCCTGCCCAACTTGGTGTCGTCTGCAAACTTCCTGAGGGTGCACTCGATCCCCCATCCAGATCATTGATAAAGATATTAAACAGAACTGGCCCCAATACTGAGCCCTGGGGAACACCACTTGTGACCGGCCGCCAACTGGATTTAACTCCATTCACCACAACTCTTTGGGCCTGGCCATCCAGCCAGTCTTTTACCCAGCAAAGAGTATGCCCGTTCAAGCCATGAGCGGCCAGTTTCTCCAGGAGAATGCTGTGGGAAACGGTGTCAAAGGCTTTAGTAAAGTCCAGGTAAACAACATCCACAGCCTTTCCCTCATCCACTAAGCGGGTCGCCTTGTCATAGGAGGAGACCAGGTTAGTCAAGCAGGACCTGCCTTTCATAAACCCATGCTGACTGGGCCTGATCACCTGCTTGTCCTGTACATGCCATGTGATGGCACTCAAGATGATCTGCTCCATAACCTTCCCTGGCACCGAGGTCAGGCTGACAGGCCTGTAGTTCCCTGGATCCTCCTTCCGGCCCTTCTTGTAGATGGGCATCACATTTGCTAACCTCCAGTCAACTGGGACCTCCCTGGTTAGCCAGGACTGCTGGTAAATGATGGAAAGTGGCTTGGTGAGCACTTCTGCCAGCTCCCTCAGTACCCTTGGGTGGATCCCATCCGGCCCCATAGACTTGTGTGTGTCTAAGTGGTGTAGCAGGTCACTAACCATTTCCCCTTGAATTATGGGGGCTTCATTCTGCTCCCCATCCCTGTCTTCCAGCTCAGGGGGCTGGGTACCTGGAGAACAACTGGTCTTACTATTAAAGACTGAAGTCACAAGATCATAGTTTCCGTTGCTCATACTTGGAAGCGACTTTGTAGAGCTTGATGAGGTATCTGTGGTCGTCCATAGACGACCATCCAGGCCCAGCTGCCTTTTCCTGCCGTGGCTTGTCTCTCATCATCATCATGTGCATATGCCATGGCTTATTATTTGAGTGCAGCATTTGTCCACACCTTTCCTGGTATAGTGAATGGTTCTTCTTTTTCAAAAAAACAAGACTCACTTCCCAGAATCCCAGCACTAAAAGGTCACAATTTCTCTTTGGAATGTAAATGGTGAATAGAGGAAAAAGCATCTGTTTGCCTAGCACCAAGGCACTTGGCTCTGCTAAGGCCACTGAAAAAAAGCTCAATGCAGGGGGAAAGTCTGTTGCCAGCACATCTCCAAAATGTAGTTCTGTGATTTCTACAATTTGCTTTGGTGGCACCTGCCATGCTGAGTTAGTGATTTTTGTATTATGGGACTATGGGGGCAGGGATTACCTTTAGCCAAGACTGGTAATGCAAGAGAGAAGGTTTAGCAGGTTAATAAGTTGTCTTTCAGGCTCCCTCTGAAATGTAATAGCAAAGTCTTTATCTGCTAATGCAATAGGAAAAATCTATACTATTATATTTCAGGAAAGTAATTAGTGGAAGAAAACTGTGAGTCACATGCAGAAGGGTAATTAGGCAATTTCCAGACTGAAATTCTCATCCCATGGTCAGGTGCTTATACCCCTTAGTACCAAGGTATGGGAAGCACCCATATAATAAAAATAGATTGTTGTGGTTTGACCCCAGTCAGCAACTAATCACCACGCAGCCGCTCACCCCTCCCCCCTCCCACTGGGATGGGGAGGATGATCGGGAAAAAAAGTAAAACTGGTGGGTTGAGATAAGAATGGTTTAATAACAAGTAAAATAAAATATAATACTAAGTAATAATAATAATATAATAACAATAATAATTGTAATGAAAAGGAATATAACAAAAAAAAGAGAAATAACACCCAAGAGAAGACAAGTAATGCACAATGCAATTGCTCACCACCCACTGACCGATGCCAGAGCAGCAATCCACCCCTCCCGGCCAACTCCCCCCTGTTTATATACTGGGCATGACATTCCATGGTATGGAATACCCCTTTGGCTAGTTCAGGTCAGCTGCCCTGGCTATGCTCCCTCCCAGCTTCTTGCACACCTGCTTGCTGGCAGAGCATGGGAAACTGAAAAGTCCTTGGCTTAAGATAAGCGCTACTTAGCAACAACTAAACCATCAGTGTGTTATCAACATCATTCTCACACTAAATCCCAAAACACAGCACTGTACCAGCTACTAAGAAGAAAATTAACTCTATCCCAGCCGAAACCAGGACAATATCCACCCCTTATTCTATACCATTTACGTTATGCCCAGATCCCACACTTTCCGATACATTTCCAATTAATCACCACCACTTTTCCTGTCTTATAATATATACATATAGATATCATTCCCGCGGTCTATGGGCCATCTCTATCAAATGTCTGTTGAGTTCATTCAGTCCATGACTTTGAGCTCCATCTATCGTAACAGTCTGTCTGGGCAGGAGCGATGGTTCACAGTCCGCTCAGTCGGCAGAACAGGATTGGGCTTCGGTGTGGTGTGGCAGGTGGATGACATTGGGGGAAGCAGGGGGATGGCGTGTAAAGTTGGACTGTTGCATGCTGAAGTCAGTCCTGGTTCCATCACTACTGCACTTCACTCAGTTTTTGTCAAAGTTCATTCTTCATTAATCTAAGTAATTCTTACTGTAATACCATTAATATAGCACATAACAGTTATAATAATGATGACATACAGTGGCAGGATTATATAGCAATTAATAGCATACAATTTAATCTATTGGCTGTTCTCACCTAAAATCAAATCCCCTTGAGGCACACATCGGACTTCCCCATCCTTCCGCATCACCCACCAAGTGCACCCAGGCCCTTGAGCAAAAGCAATCCCACGAATGGGTTTGCCTTTGCCTGAGGCAGGAGTAACCCAAACTGTTTTTCCTAGCAGATTTTTTATGTGCACTACAGGGACCTTATCCCCTTCTACAGTAGGTAAAAGTTCTGATTGGGCAGGGCCAGCTCGATTGGCAGATCCTCTAGTGTTGACTAACCAGGTGGCCTTTGCTAGATGTGTATCCCAATGTTTGAAGGTCCCACCACCCATTGCTCTCAATGTAGTCTTTAACAATCCATTGTATCACTTGATTTTCCCAGAGGCTGGTGCATGATAGGGGATGTGATACACCCACTCAATGCCATGCTCTTTGGCCCAGGTGTCTATGAGATTGTTCCGGAAGTGAGTCCCATTGTCTGACTCAATTCTTTCTGGGGTACCGTGTCGCCATAAGATTTGCTTCTCAAGGCCCAGGATAGTGTTCCAGGCGGTGGCATGCATGGGGCACGGGATATGTTTCCAGCCATCTGGTGGTTGCTTCCACCATTGCAAGCACATGGCACTTGCCTTGGCAGGTTTGTGGGAGTGTGATATAGTCAATCTGCCAGGCCTCCCCATATTTATGTTTCAGCCATTGTCCCCCATACTAAAGAGGCTTTAACCGCTTGGCTTGCTTAATTGCAGCGCATGTTTTGCATTCATGGATAACCTGTGCGATAGTGTCCATGGTCAGGTCCACCCCTCGATCACGAGCCCATCTATATGATGCATCTCTTCCCTGATGACCTGAGGTGTCATGGGCCCACTGAGCCATAAATAATTCACCCTTATGCTGCCAATCCAGATCCACCTGAGCCACTTCAATCTTAGCAGCCTGATCCACCTGTTGATTGTTTTGATGTTCTTCAGTGGCCTGACTCTTGGATACGTGAGCATCTACGTGACATACTTTCACAACCAGGTTCTCTAGCCGGGCAGCAATATCTTGCCACAGTGCGGCAGCCCAGATGGGTTTACCTCTGCGTTGCCAGTTACTCTGCTTCCATTGCTGCAACCACCCCCACAGAGCATTTGCCACCATCCATGAGTCAGTATAAAGTATTGGCCATTTTTCTCGTTCAGCAATGTCTAAAGCCAGCTGGATGGCTTTCACCTCTGCAAACTGACTCGATTCACCTTCTCCTTCTGCAGTTTCTGCAACTTGTCACATAGGACTCCATACAGCCGCCTTCCACCTCCGATGCTTTCCTACAATGCGACAGGACCCATCAGTGAACAGGGCATAGTGCCTCTCATTTTCTGGCAGTTTATTACACAGTGGGGCCTCTTCAGCACCCATCACCTCCTCCTCTGCTGATATTCCAAAATCTTTGCCTTCTGGCCAGTCTGTGATCACTTCCAGAATTCCTGGGCGACTGGGGTTTCCTATTCGACTTCGTTGTGTGATCAGTGCAACCCACTTACTCCACGTAGCATCAGTTGCATGATGTGTAGAAGGGACCTTCCCTTTGAACATCCAGCCCAGCACTGGCAGTCGGGGTGCCAACAGGAGCTGTGTTTCAGTACCAACCACTTCTGAAGCAGCTCAAACTCCTTCATATGCTGCTAATATCTCCTTTTCAGTTGGAGTACAGCAGGCCTCAGATCCTCGATATCCCCAGATCCAAAACCCTAGGGGTCGACCTCGGGTCTCCCCTGGTGCTTTCTGCCAGAGACTCCAGGTAGGGCCATTCTCCCCGGCTGCGGTATAGAGCACATTTTTAACATCTGGTCCTGCCCGGACTGGCCCAAGGGCTACTGCATGAACTATCTCCTGTTTAATCTGTTCAAAGGCTTGTTGTTGCTCAGGGCCCCATTTAAAATCGTTCTTCTTCCGGGTCACTTGATAGAGAGGGCTTACAATCAGACTATAATTTGGAATATGCATTCTCCAAAAACCCACAACACCTAAGAAAGCTTGCGTTTCCTGTTTACTAGTTGGTGGAGACATAGCTGCTATTTTGTTGATCACATCCATTGGGATGTGACGACATCCATCTTGCCATTTTATTCCTAAAAACTGAAT
This sequence comes from Gymnogyps californianus, assembly GCF_018139145.2. Classification (NCBI taxonomy): domain Eukaryota; kingdom Metazoa; phylum Chordata; class Aves; order Accipitriformes; family Cathartidae; genus Gymnogyps; species Gymnogyps californianus. The sequence goes on along the minus strand of NW_026114459.1, from coordinate 241,572 downwards.
CTCCTGTGCGGGTCCCTTCACCTTACTCTGTTTTATGGCAAAACTGGCTTTCAGAAGGATTTGGATTATTTTCTCCCCTTTCTCAAAAACTTCTTCTGCTGTGTTGCCCCATACGATGATGTCATCAATGTACTGCAGGTGTTCTGGAGCTCCACCCTTTTCCAGTGCATTCTGGATCAGTCCATGGCAAATGGTGGGGCTGTGTTTCCACCCCTGGGGCAGTCGATTCCAGGTGTACTGGACGCCCCTCCAAGTGAAAGCAAACTGTGGCCGGCACTCTGCTGCCAGAGGGACTGAGAAAAATGCATTAGCCATATCAATTGTGGCGTACCACTTGGCTGCTTTTGACTCCAGTTCATATTGAAGTTCTAGCATGTCTGGCACAGCAGCACTCAGCGGTGGTGTGACTTCATTCAGGCCACGATAGTCTACTGTTAGTCTCCATTCTCCATTAGACTTTCGCACTGGCCAAATGGAGCTGTTAAAGGGTGAGCAAGTCCTGCTGATCACTCCTTGGCTCTCCAGTCGACGAATCAGTTTATGGATGGGAATCAGGGAGTCTCGGTTGGTGCAATATTGCCGCTGGTGCACTGTTGTGGTAGGGATTGGCACCTGTTGCTCTTCAACCCTCAGCAACCCCACAGCAAAAGGGTCCTCAGAGAGTCCGGGCAAGGTGGACAACTGTTCAATTTCCTCCATCTCCAAGGCAGCTATACCAAAGGCCCACCGATACCCCTTTGGGTCCTTGAAATACCCTCTCCTGAGATAATCTATGCCAAGGATGCATGGGGCCTCTGGGCCAGTCACAATGGGGTGTTTCTGCCACTCATTCCCAGTTAGGCTTATTTCAGCCTCCAATACAGTTAGCTGTTGGGATCCCCCTGTCACCCCAGAAATACAAATAGGTTCTACCCCTTTATAGCTTGATGGCATTAGGGTACACTGTGCACTGGTGTCCACTAGAGCCTTATACTCCTGTGGGTGTGATGTGCCAGGCCATCGGATCCACACAGTCCAGTAAACCCGGTTGTCCCTCTCCTCCACCTGGCTGGAGGCAGGGCCCCTCTAGTCCTGGTCATAGGATTCTCCACTCACTCTTTGTAAAAATGGATTAGAATTCCTTCTCATAGGATCAGGAGTAAGATCAGCCCTTCCACTCTGTCTGGCACACTGCTCACACTGCCCACTGGAGACTGGAGCAGCAATTTTCCTGGAAGAATCCTCATTTGTGATTGTTTTTCCTCGCAACTCACGTACCCGTGCATCTAGGACCGAGGTAGGTTTTCCATCCCACTTTATGTCCTCTCTGTGCTCATGCAGGTAAGACCACAGGGTACCCCATGGTGTGTACCTTCTCTCTCCTCTCTCTTGAGCAGAGGAATACCTTCTCCTAATAGCTGAGATATTGGTCCATGCAGGTGGGAGGCAGAACTTATCCTCAAATCGCCGAAATTCTCGGGACCGTTTCTCGGCTATGTCTGGCAGTTTCTCCACAGCCGAGACGAGGAAGGAAGTGAGACTTTCTTCATATTGCCAGAGTCGGCCAGCCAATTCATCTACTGTTGGTCCCTCCTCGTCTTTCCAGTCCATTACTGCCAATGCGTTGGCATATGACCATGGTGCGCTTTGTACAAACTTCCGCCACATGGGTCGTGTGCAGTGGACTTCATCTGGATCTGTGGGTAACCGCCCATCGTCTGGGTCATAATAAACCATCTCCTGCACAGCTAATTCCCTGAGGTACTGGATACCTCTCTCCATGGTGGTCCACTTGCCTGGGTGACATACAACATCTTCCTTGAAGGGGTACCTTTCCCTCATGCCTGACAGAAGTCGCCTCCAGAGGCTGAGGGCTTGTGTCTTTTTTCCAATTGCCTTGTCAATGCCCCTTCCCTAGAAGGGGAACCCAGCTACTTGGCTTCCCTACCCCCTAATTCCAGGCTACCGGATGATGGCTGAAGTCTTTTCGCATATCTCGCAGCTCACTCAGGGATAGGGATCGAGTGATTACCTCTGGTTCTGCCTCTTCCTCCTGTTCTCATGATGACCCTGGTTCACCTTCATCCTTCACTAAGCGAACTGATTTTTTTCTATGTTTCTTCTTGTGTATAGGGGTGACTGATACTGGCACTGGTTGATTCTGTGGTTCAGCTGCATCACCCATCGCCAAGGTTTGAGTAGCAACAGTGCCTGTCACTGGGGTCTGAGTAGCTACAGTGCTTATCACCAGGGTTTGAGTAGCCACAGTTGTGGGGGTTGGAGTAGCCGCAGTGCCTGTTGTTGGGGTTTGAGTAGCTGCAGTGCGTGTCATAGGGGTTTGAGTAGCCGCAGTGCCTGTCACCAGAGTTTGAGTAGCCACAGTACTTGTTGCTGGGGTTGGAGTAGCTGCAGTGCCTGTCACGGGAGTTGATCTCTGGGTGGTATTTTTAAATAGTTGTTTAACCCTAAACAAGATCTGAATCACATTCAGGAACAGGCTGGTTCCTAGCAATAGGAACATGCTGAGTTCAACATCCCAAGGATATTCAAAATTTACAAACTCCTTCAATGCTATTGCAATTAACCTGGCAGAGAAAGGGAAGATGTGGGGAGATGTCTCCCCAATAGGTTGGCTCCCCGAGGAGAAAAGGTAGAAAGTGCAATTATTAATATTCTCTAGGAGATAGCAACCGAAGTACGGAGATCTCTCCTCCATAGATTGGCTCCGAGGAGAAAAGGTAAAAGGTGCAATTATTAATAGTCTCCCATAGGTGGCTCCCGAAGTACAGAGGTGACAACAATGCTGAGTACAAACACCCGATTAGTTTCACGACCTGCACTTCTATCATATCATAAGCCAGTGTTACAAACAACAACAACATGATAACTCTAGCCCGGTTCCCACAGGTGATAAACAGCACAACAGGGAGCATATACTGCAAGTAAGGTATTACATAATGCAACTTCAAGAACAACCACACCAACTTTGAGAGCAAAAGAGTCCACATTGTAACCAGTGACTATTAAACCAATACAATAAATACTTATAACAAGTTTGTTTTAACACACTCTGATCAGATCTGTCGTTATCTCAACCCTTCGTGCCCCACGTTGGGCGCCAAAAAGGCTGTCGTGGTTTAACCCCAGCCAGCAGCTAAGCACCATGCAGCCGCTTCCCCCTCCCCCCTCCCCCCTCCCAGTGGGATGGGGAGGATGATTGGGGAAAAAAGTAAAACTCGTGGGTTGAGATAAGAACAGTTTAATAACTAAAGTAACATAAAATATAATACTAACTACTACTACTAATATAATAATAAGAAATGTAATGAAAAGGAATATAACAAAAAAAAGAGAAATAAAACCCAAGAAAAGACAAGTGATAGACAATGCAATTGCTCACCACCCGCTGACCAATGCCTGAACAGCAATCCCCTCCTCCCGGCCAACTCTCCCCAGTTTATATACTGAGCATGACATTCTATGGTATGGAATATCCCTTTGGCTAGTTCGGGTCAGCTGTCCTGGCTATGCTCCCTCCCAGCTTCTTGTACACCTGCTTGCTGGCAGAGCATGGGAAACTGAAAAAAATCCTTAAGATAAGCGCTACTTAGCAACAACTAAACCATCAGAGTGTTATCAGCATTATTCTCACACTAAATCCAAAACACAGCACTGTACCAGCTACTAAGAAGAGAATTAACTCTATCCCAGCTTAAACCAGGACAATAGCAACCAGCCTGCTGACCAAAAGCGTAGGAATCATGAAATGAAAGGATGTGTCTGAAATCCTGCGCGTTCTCTGGGTTAAGTGCCCTTCTGTAGGCTTGAAATGATCACCAAGTACCTCTGTCCTGGTAGATGGTCCCCATTCCCTGTGTGGTGAAAGGAGGCTGTTTAACCAGCTTGTCAGTAATGCTAGTGCAGATGTTTTTATCCTGCATAGATGCAAAGCAATATTTGTTGCATGTTGACTTTAGTTATACAGTAGAACCTTAGTGTTTTTCTGCTTTGCCAGGTGGCACGTAGATGGTTATGTGCCCTCATGCAGGGAAGACAACAGAAAACTCATCTTTCTATTGTTAATTACTAAAGAGAGAAACTGCAATTTGAAATGGGCTTTATTTTCTGCACAATTTCTGATGTTGTTCCACAATGGAAACAAAAGAGATGGCTCAAAGGCAAGTTCCACCTGAGACACCCACCAGATGTTGCCTGAGCTGCTGGCCACCTTGCTGCTGCACGGCAAGGCTGGCTGGATGGTGTGCGGAGCAGAGCAAGCTGCACGTGTTGCGTTGCCGACCTGCAAAGGATCTGGTAGTATCGTGGTCAGAGGCTAAGCTTTTTTCTTCCTTGTTGAGTATTAAAGATAACAGTAAAAGTGAAGACATGCGGTGGCCAGCTTTGCTCTTAGGGTACATCTTGAAAGAAAAGCAGGGCATGGTTTTAAAAAATGGCTGCCTGATGTTATATTCCTAAAACCTTATTTAAGCTTTAAAGCTTTAAGAGGCTGGCTAGAGGCAGACATCTTGTGTGGCATCCCCAGATGTTCTAAAACTATTCATAGAGTTATTTTCTAACCACAAGCATTGGTTTGAAGCAAGTACGTATGCACTTCCTGGAGCCTCAGAAAACCCAGCACCCCAGCACGGGCCACAGAACGAGGTTGCTCTGCTATGAGCATGCTTGTGTGTGTTTGGCCGAATTGTATCAGGCTAGCTGCACTGCATCATTAGGAGTTGATAATTTGCCTGCCCAAGGTCACTCTTTGTGTGTGCTTGGACATGAGGAAAAGGCAATATCTCCTCAGGAGAGCATGTTCCTGCTTAGGGGAGGCCCCAGATATCCTCCCCTGGGACAGTTGTTAGGAAGTGTAACACTAGAGTTTCTAACTCTCTAAGAAGATGACTTTTATCTTCCTAACAACAGGGGATTTGGGTGGGCTTTGGCCCTTCCACACCATTTTTCTACTGTTGGAATGGTCTCTGGTCTCATTTTCCATCCCCCGTGGTGGGTCACAGAGCTGCCTGAGCTCACTCTTGCACTTGGTTGCTCATCGGGCTGGGGTGTCTCCTCATCCTGCCACTCCTCCAGCACCTCCAGCTTCTTGAGCCCTGGTGGAGCCTAGATGCATTGGGACCAGACCCTAGGCAGACCCTCTGTCTAGCACATCACGGAGGACAGGACCTCACACCAGCTTCCCATTGACTGTGCCTATCACTGATGACCTGAGTTCACCATGGCTTAAAGCACATCTTTTCCTGATGTCAACCAGTTAAGCTGTAAATCTTCTGGCTTACAGTTTAACTCTTCAGGATCTTGCATGGATGCAAACAGACACACAGATATAGCAAGGCACTTAAGATTTTCGAAGGCACCTTTGTTTTTCACTTTACAGCTCAAGAGTTACACAGATCTGTACAAAACCAACTAACCCTCCTTGCACTTAACTGCCTCGGTTTTCTGATTAACTTGCAGAGTCCCTTCAGTCGGGTGTAAGCCCACAGTTTGTCTTTCTTGATTTTGGTGGATCCCATTGCTAAATCATCCACCCTCACTTCATTGGGGCATTCTGCCCACTTGTCCTTTCTTACTCAAAGTTGGGAATCTTTTCTGTGCCACTTTATATCTCCCCTTTCCAGCATCTTTTCTGACGTCTTTTTCTTTGATGGTTGGGAACTTTCTGTCTCCAGCCTTCTGACTGGAAATAAGATAAAAATGGGTTTTCTTGAGCAAGAAACACCTGTTGTTGAGACAGTTTTTATCCTAGTAGATCACTGTTCTCATCTACCCATCTGTAATTTTCTCCAGTCTAGTTCTATATGTTAAAAGTTCCAACATATTCAAAATATCAGCAATTCAAAAATAGCCTCATTCCAAGGTATCTGTCTGTGCTGGTTTTGGCTGGGATAGAGTTAATTTTCTTCATAGTAGCTGGTAAGGGGCTATGTTTTGGATTTGTGCTGGAAACAGTGTTGATAATACAGGGATGTTTTCGTTATTGCTGAGCAGTGCTTACACAGAGTCAAGGCCTTTTCTGCTTCTCACCCCACCCCACCAGCAAGTAGGCTGGGGGTGCACAAGAAGTTGGGAGGGGACACAGCTGGGACAGCTGACCCCAACTGACCACAGGGATATTCCAGACCATATGACGTCATGCTCAGCATATAAAGCTGGGGGAAGAAGAAGGAAGGGGGGATGTTCGGAGTGATGGTGTTTGTCTTCCCAAGTAACCGCTATGCGTGATGGAGCCCTGCTTTCCTGGAGATGGCTGAACACCTGCCTGCCGATGGGAAGTGGTGAATGAATTCCTTGCTTTGCTTTGCTTGCGTGTGCAGCTTTTGCTTTACTTATTAAACTATCTTTATCTCCACCCACGAGTTTTCTCACAGATGCCAGGTGCCCACCAAAGCCGCTCTATCACTCCCCCTCCTCAGCTGGACAGGGGGAGAAAATAAAACGAAAGGCTCATGGGTCGAGATAAGGACAGGGAGATCACTCACCAATTACCGTCACAGGCAAAACAGACTCGACTTGGGGAAAAATTAGTTTAATTTATTACTAGTCAAATCAGAGCAGGATAATGAGAAATAAAACCAAATCTTAAAAACACCTTCCCCCCACCCCTCCCTTCTTCCCAGGCTTAACTTTACTCCTGATTCTCTGTACCTCCTCCCCCCCTGAGCGGCGCAGGGGGACAGGGAATGGGGGTTGCGGTCAGTTCATCACATGTTGTTTCTGCTGCTCCTTCCTCCTCAGGGGGAGGACTCCTCACACTCTTCCCCTGCTCCAGTGTGGGGTCCCTCCCACGGGAGACAGTCCTTCACAAACTTCTCCAATGTGAGTCCTTCCCACGGGCTACAGTTCTTCACAAACTGCTCCAGCATGGGTCCCATCCACAGGGTGCAGTCCTTCAGGAACAGACTGCTCCAGTGTGGGTCCCCCATGGGGTCACAAGTCCTGCCAGCAAACCTGCTTCAGCGTGGGCTCCTCTCTCCACGGGTCTACAGGTCCGCAGGTCCTGCCAGGAGCCTGCTCCAGCAGGAGCTTCCCACGGGGTCACAGCATCCTTCGGGCATCCACCTGCTCCGGCGTGGGGTCCTCCAGGGGCTGCAGGTGGATATCTGCTCCACCATGGACCTCCATGGGCTGCAGGGGGACAGCCTGCCTTACCATGGTCTTCACCAGGGGCTGCAGGGGAATCTCTGCTCCGGCGCCTGGAGCACCTCCTCCCCCTCCTTCTTCACTGACCTTGGTGTCTGCAGAGTTCTTTCTCTCACATCTTCTCACTCCTCTCTCTCTGGCTGCAACTGCAACTCCCCTGTAACTTCTTTTCCCTTTCTTAAATATGTTATCACAGAGGCGCTACCACTGTTGCTGATATTGGCTCGGCCTTGGCTAGCGGCGGGTCCGTCTTGGAACCCGCTGGCATTAACTTTATCGGACATAGGGGAAGCTTCTAGCAGCTTCTCACAGAAGCCACCCCTGTAGCCCCCCCCCACTACCAAAACCTTGCCACGCAAACCCAATACAACTCTTCCGATTCTCTCCCCCATCCCACTGGGGGGGAGTGAGTGAGCGACTGTGTGGTGCTTACTTGCCGGCTGGAGTTAAACCATGACACTGTCAGAAGTCATCTGTTCCTTCCCTGTTATCCTTCCCCTCTTACCCCTCATTCTCTTGTCTTCCACTCACCCTAGTAGGCAAAGCAAGTACATTAGGGCCAATCTCACAGAGCAATAGCATAAGGAAGGTGGATGGAGAAGACACTAAGTTTGCTGGTAGCTGGGAGGAACGAGGGAGTTTCATTCTCAGATGTGATTCGATGGCAAGAGTTGGTGCCAGAAAGAGAAGCTCTATGAGTGAGGGCAGCGAGCTGCACAGATAGACCCTTCAGCAGAAACCTGCCTAGAGATATGGGGTCCCGAGCAATAAGCTAAGAAGCACTTGGTGTTGAGTGAGAACTTGGCATTAATCAGGCAATGTTTACTCTGCAGATGAGATGTAAATATACTAGAAAAACTGGGGGACTTGACTGAAACACAGTGGAACAATGAGAGGGAACATGAGCTAAAGGAGTTTGCAGGTGGACCCCTGTGAGCAGGAGCTGGGGGGCACAGGGGACAGTGCGACCTGTTCAACAGAGTGGATGAAAATTAGGACTTATGTGAAGGGGAGATAAATTCAGGAGTCGCAGTAGGGTTCAAACTAGCACAAGGGTGGCTGTGTGTCTAGAAAAAAGCAATACCTGGACAGTAATATATCACACTATATGTGTGAACTACCACCCCCACAATTAAGATGGATCATACGGGCTAAGATTGCATGGCAATCTAATAACAGCATCCAAAAGGCACAGACACTGTTTAACAGTTTATACGGTGAAAAGTCAAAAGAAAAAAACTTTACCGCATGCTAAAGGGCCAGCATGTAGGCTGCCACAACACAGCTTTTGATAGGTAAATGTCTAATCTTTCTCCTGCAGACTCCTAGGGCAAAATCTCCAGTGAATTCTGTGGGATGGAGACAGAACTACGACTCACCAGTGCTACTGAGGGGATATTAATGAAATGATGTGGTATCTTTGTCCATTATTTTATCAAAACTGAAGCAATTCTCTCACAGTTTTAGTAAGTAAAAGGAAATAAACAGGGGGAGGGGAGTAAGACCATGTCACCACAACTGAGATATTCATGAATATAGTCTCTTGAATATTTATTGTAATTGCAAAAGGAAAAAAACTTTCAACAAAAAATTAAACAAACAAAATCCACTTGGTATACGGAAGTCACATACAAACAGAATATCCAATGGAATACACACGGTCTCTACTTCCACATAGAATTAAAACTCTGCACATGGATAAAACTTGTACTTCATATTCAGACAAGAGCTCCCATAGATGTATGCAGAAGATTCACAAAATTTGTCACCCAGCAGCATTTTAAACTAACATTTTTTAGAACCACAGTCACTATATTGCAGTAATAGTTGGGGGAGGAGGGACAGATTGAGTCTCACCCCCTCACAAATGTATCCTAAGCAAGTACTTTAACTTTTCTTCAAGAACAATTCAGCAAGTAAGTTAGCTTGAGGGAGCCAGAACAGCTACGTATTTTCAAGGTAAGCATTTATCTTTGTGTATGTAATCACATGTCTATGAGGAATAATAAAAATACTAGGTAAAATTATCTGCCAGCCCTTGAACAGTCAGGTCACATAGCAATAAAAAGTTTAAGTAATGCATCCTCAGTCCTGTAGTAGCCTGTATATCTGTATTTAAGTGGTACCTCATATTATGACTGTTACTTTGTCTGCTGCTTAGCTACAAAGATATCCAGAATTTCCTTTTTTATTAAGCAATCCCAAATTTATCTCCAATACATTTTCATTTCACTCTGGTCTTTATAATTTTGCATGGCAGAAGGTATAAAAACAGGAAGAATTTTAAGGGCTGCTCAGGTCATTGCAAGTACCTTCCTGTGCTACTTAATGCAATCTGGCTACTTTGCTTTTGCAGAGAAACTATTTGATGACATAGGAAAGGAAACCCATGCTACTGGTTTCCAGTAGGCCTTAGACTTTGATTCTTTGTCTGATCAGGATAATTAAAAAAAACAAATCCCAAACCTAAATCATCCTTGTACATTGTCACAAAAATGCATCAGATCAAACTAAAAATCTGGGAACCCATGGCAGATCAGTGATTCAGGGTTTAAAGTCCCAAATGTACCCAAGGGTTTTGCTGAATAGTGATGGCCTTGCTTGTGTGCTTAGAGCATTATTAGAAATATGCAAGGATAACTGGAAAGGAAAAAGAAATTATTGGATGTCTCCTTTTAATATCATGTTTAGGTAATGGGCTGAATTTTGTTTCCATTTATACTGCAGCTTTACTGCTAACAGTGGAGTTGTTCAACATTGAGGGCCATGTAACAGTTGAGTGAAGAGTCTGGGTCAATATATTTAAGGACGTATCTTCCATCTTTAGGATCTAGAAAAGTTAAGAAACTTAATTGGCAGAAGTGACTAATTAAGGTCACCATCCACTGTGCTGGACCATTTTGACTGTGACCTTCAAGCTGTTCCCAAAAATGTTAACTCAGTGCACCAACTGAAGTTTGCCGAGTCATCTGCAAGAGTATTGGGTACTCCTATTTAATATTTCAGGTAAGTATTATGAGTTAACTGTATCAGATTAAAGAAAACATGCTCACATATTATGCAATACAGGCAGACAGAGCATGTAACTGATTCTTTAAGAATAAATAACTCACTGTAACTGCTGAGCTCTAGGAGGTTCTTTTAATGCTTCTAGAGAACATGCTTTAAAAATATAGGCAGATAGTTTAGAAATGGTTACAAGCATCTTCTGACTGAAAGCGCTGTGCCACTAGTGTTGGTGTAACGTGATCATTTTCAAAAAGGACACAAGTCTAAAAGTAAAATTGACATGCAAAATAGCTCAAATGACTTAAGAATAGAGTATTCTTATACTACACCGGTAAAGCATTTACTATATAAATTTTACTACAAGACACATACAGCTACTGGAAATCTTAAGCCACACAGACATCATCAACAGCTTATCACACATACATGACACTTCTCCCTTTCACACAAGTTTATATACACTAAGTCATTAAATATTGCACTTATTGGCCCATGATTCCTCAGTTTTGAGGTATTAAAAAATAGAAAACATATCTATTTTTATAACATATTTTCATGCAACATTTCAGACATTTCAGTTCCACGAACACTAGTATATAGATTACACATTCTGACAGTCCAACTGAGCCACGACACATCTGACATTACTGACAAAATATTAAACAGGAGTTACAGCACAAACATTTCATTTAACGCTAGTTGCGGGTACATGTCAGAATTACTTGAGGAAATTTATCGCCAGAAGTGGTAAGCAATCCCTAGCTTTCATTTCTGCATGTTATGCATGATCCTGAAGTTACTGGAAGATTAGGACTTATGCTTCCCCCCAAATCAAATACCAGGTACCTTATTCTATGAATGACAAGCCATCTACACCTGCTGGAACCATGGATAATAAACCTATGGTCTGCAAATGTAACCCAGCTGATTTCTGGTGCTAATGAGAATTTATGGATAAATTCCACTGTGGCATTTAGGGAAGGCTGCACTGAACATGAACAAGTAGCAGTGGGAACTGAATGAGTGTCAAAGATGTACTGCTGTGTATATGTGTATACTATATGTGTGTAGTTACAATTTCTGCTTCAATGAACATCCATGGATAAACAAAGTTAAAAAAAAAGAAAAAAAGCAAAAAAAGCTTAAATTGCAAAGATGAACTACATTTACCCCTTCTTAATAAAGAAAACTGGTAGAAATCATTCAAATAATTGAACTGAGTTGCCTCTTTAAATGAGACTTGACAAATGATGAACCTTGGAGAATCTGGAGTCAGCATGTACTGAAGATACTATGCGTATGGATTAAATGCTATAAATCAACACAACTCACTCCCCTGTTGGCATAAGTGAAGATCTGTTGCTTTACACCCCCTGAGGGTTTATCTATGAGGATTTACATACTTATAGTCTCACACCGCTAAATCTGTCATCATAAAGAGGAACTAGGCACATACACTGTGTGTCTGAACAGTGAACACAGGCCAAGGAACAGGCCAAGGAGGAATCTGTCCTAACAGTCAGTCAGCAGAACAGTAATTTAGTTGATGCCCTTAAAAATGCAAGTAATAAAACTTGCCTCTCACAAACAAATATAGAAAAGAGTAGTGGGGGGGGGGATTTTTTTTGGGGGGTGATGTTTCTTTTGGAATGCAAATCAGCATCATTCGTCTGCTATTGAAGAAACAAAGGCATCATCATCATATGTAGAATTTGTACTACCATTTTTTTTCCTAAAAATGACAATTAAACTCAAAGCATTCTCAAAGTTAGGATCAAACTCCAGCAGATTTTGTGCACCCTGAAATAGCACTTCATTCCTAAAATAAAGAAGGTGCATGTGGTACAGCTGAATATACAGAGCTGAGCAAACGGGGAAGAAAACTTAATCTTTCAGACTGATGCTCTGGAAAGGCCATATAGATGCAGTTGCTCAGGTAGTTTCTCTAGGCATTACATTAAGTATAAGCACAAAGGAACAAACAGTTCCAGGTATCAGTCACGTACACAGCTGTTCAGAGAGAAAGAGTATTTTTTGACAGAAAATCAGGCTAGCTCATATGTATTTCAAACACCAATCAAACAGGTCTAAATAAACCCAACAACAACAACAAAATCAGTAATAAGTTAGTTGCCCTATAAGGATCAGAACGCTTGTAAAGATGAACTCAAAATTGAAAACATGCATCTGAAGATTCAGCCCAGCAGGGCTTGCTAGCTGTTTGGCCGGTCAGTGCCAGGAGGCACCACAGGAGCCAGTCACATCCCCATGCTGTTGCATGCTCCCAAGGCATTTTCTGAGCACTAGTTTGATCATGCAGCAAGCAAGACACTGTCAGAGCATGATAAGGCTGGTGCATTACCCATGCACAGGATTAGCCTGCTGCTAAAAGCTTTAGTGTAGATCATAACTTGGAAAAGGGGTTTTGTAGTATTAGTTCAGCTGGCACTATGGAGCTCAGGACCCTCTGTCCAAAAGCATCTAATCTCTCATAAATTTAATGTGCTCTGTGTGTCAACTGCTGTATCTCACCAAGTGGCCTAAATCTCAGCTGAAGAGGTTATCTGTGGCTGGACCAATAAGGCTCCATGACATTCAGTCCTATTTCTGTGCTGAGAGTGACAACAAATTAGTGCAAAGTGTGTGAGTACTTTTGCACCAAGAATTATGATGAGGCTGAAAATAGTTTTGGATCTCCTATCCCAGGTTTCAATTTAATGATCCAGCCCTCTTCCATCACTAAAATATATCTCTTTTTAGCCCGGTACTTTCTCTTGCTGGAACTGTGCTACAACAGTGGATAGATCAGGGATCTAACCAAATCCTGCTTGTCTCATCCAACAACTCATAATCAGTGACTATTGGATATGTGTGAAGAATGAGCCATTGATTGTTTAAATTTTGGCCCTTGATCAGGTTGGGATGGGATTTCCAAAAGTGCTCAGTATTAGCCTAGCTCGCATTTAAGAAAATTGCAATTCTGTCACATAAATCAATAGGAGCTGAACTAGATTGTCACAGGCTGCTTTTGGAAATCCTACCCTATGAAACAGGCCAAGGCATAATTTTAAATAGAATGAAAATCCCAATCCTGCTAGTTCCCCCAGAATTCAAACTAAATTTTTAGAATGTTTGGGGAAGGGATAGTAAGTTACTTCCCAAAAGCCTTACTGTCTTTCATGTTTCTCTACAATAGCCAGGTTCCAGCTGAGAGAGGTACTAAGATCATGATGCTTCTGATCTAAATCTGACCAAACTTTATAGCAGAAAACTCAATATTCCTGTGAAACACGTGGCTCCAAAAGCCAACCTGTGATGGAAAATCAAAGCCTACTTTTCCAACAGTAGGTAAACCCTGATTGTTCAGAAAAGGTCTACTTGAACTTCCACATATAGGATAAATCGGGTTCGATGGGACATCAGCAGGTGATCCAGCCCAACCTCCTGCTCAAAACAGTGTCAACTAAGAGGTCTGAGCAATTTGCTCAGGGCTTTATCCAGTCTGATCTTGAAAACCTCCAAGGATTTGATGTGAACACTTTAAAAATTAATCATCTGACTAATTCTGAACTCTATGACAATGTCTGAGTGTCAATACAAAGATCCTAGGAGTTTTTAATCTACTGACTGGTTCTGCTGTTGTACTTCAGATGAGCCTTTTCCTTATAACACATGGCTGGCAGTCTAATGAACAATGTTACTCTGGCAGCTGCTTCCCCCATCCTCCCCATCCCATACAGAAGATCAGACATGTTGGAGGCCTGAGTGGTTAGTTGTCTCAGAAATCCAAAGGAGAGATTCTCCCTCTTTGACTTTGCTATTACTCTTCTGCCCAGTCTCTTGATGCAAAATGAAAAGCAATTAATTAATCTTATTTAAGTAAAGAACTATTTATCTATCACTCAATTTCTTTAAAAAGATATATGCTAATAATGTATTGCCACCACTGATTAGAGTCTACATGGTCATAAAGAGGCAGGGAGGGTCTGGAATTCATTGCAATGGAGTACAAGCAAGGTGTGGCTGTAGCAAATGGCATCTTGGGGTCTTTTTTCCTTGTTACAACATGCACAGGAGATGACCATTTTGCAGCCAGCATCCCAGAGCAAAGCTGGGAGAATATTTGCACTTGTAGCCGTGCTGCATGATCCAGGATATGCCCAAGCTCATGTAAGATGTGACCATGTCCTCCTCTCTCCTTGCCTTGTCTGAGGATGGCTCAGACTAATAATACAACCTAAACCTTTTCTAAAGGACTGGGGGCTGCAGCTGAGTGCTGTCTCAAGGCTTGCCTGCTCCCTTTTCTCCAGCAGGAATAACTGCACATAGCAAGCATAGGGTGGAAAACTGCCTACCATCTCATACAAAGCTTCCTCAGCTTCTTATCACTTCTTTTTCCAAAGCAACTGGTACCTAGTGGGTGAAGAGGTATCAATGAAAGTCTCTCAGCACAGTTATCAACATGCTACCTTAGATGGGGGAGAGAAAAGCAGCATCCCTGGAGAGAGACAGGGTTATGGTTGGGGTAGCACATGCCTCTTCCACCTGGCTGCTCATCGGCCCCAAAGAGGACAGTGCTTTCCCTTCATGGAAGTAAACAAGTGAAGGTTCAGCCTCCATGTCTACTAGGAAAACAAGTGCTTAAGGAAGCTAGCTAACAGGACAGACATTGTTTAAAACCCCAGACTGAAGAAAGAACATTTATTCATTTAAGTTAGGCAGCCAATGTAGCGCCCTGATGGCATATCCATTTCACATGTGTCTATATGCCTTGTTTGAAAGTCCTTTTTACTGTGTCAAAGTTTATGTAGGTTATTTAACCAGTAAAAAAGTGTGACCATTTTCTCTTAGTGCGTTTCAGGAGCTTATATAAATTACCTTCAAAAAAGGTAATGTGCGTAGAGGGATTTCTTTGCAGTTGTGAGCAGTTTGCAGTACCTTGTGTTACTTCCTTTTTTAAATTTGTCTTCCAATTTTTCCCATTGCAGACATTTTAAGAAATGTCAGCCTTGTCCTAAATCCTAATAGGAACAATAAAACAGTTAATGCTTCTTCAATTATGCAATTTAGTTAAAAAAAAAGTCACTGTGACCCAAGTAAAGCAGTTGTACAAAGTACTCCAAGGCACAGATGTAAGAAACTGCCACCAAGTGCTTTTAAAAACTGTGAAATATAAATATTTTTAACACTTTATTAAAAAGAATTTGTGTACTTTATTTTGCTGTCTTCACAGCCTTTTGCTGATCTTATAAATGTATTCAGCCTAACTCCAGAAATGTTGACAATTTTTTATTACTCTTAAAGTTTTTAAAAATCTTGTGAATTTCTAATTGTCTTGTCAAAAAAAAAGATATTCTCATCAAAGTAAAATTGAGGACAAACTCCAGTTCACTGACACCAGCAGCACTTCTGCAAGAGATCTGAGTGAAATACAGGTGTTTGTAGCCAGTGTGGTGATGGTTGTCTCAGTGACTGAATGGGAGATGAAATTCCTGAATGCTTAAGTATGCAGGTTTGACAGCAACATGACAAGACAGTTTTTGGCTATGAACTGAGTGTAATGGATTTGGCTCTGCCAGGGGTAATATCAGAACTGTGTGTTTAATATCTCATGCAAGTAGAAATGAAAAGAGCTAGTCAGCCCTCCAGTACTGGGGCAGGTACTACTGGGATCTCTGTAATGATCCAGTTTCAGAAAGGTATTAGACATGCAGCTCCCATGGAAATGTAAACATACTAGCTATTCAAACAGGATGAAGTACCTAATATCTCTGAGGATCTGCACTGAACACCCACATCCAGTTGGAAACTCACAGGGAAGTTCGGTGGCTTTGGGTCCAGGAAGGCTGGAGGTTTTTCCTTTCTAACTTCTGCGATTTCCAAGTAGCCATGATGTGTAACATAGTGAGCGTAGATTTGCCAAGGCAATACACTCCAGGAAGTGTCCCTTATACAAATGATCTGGACAGAATGAGCGATTGGCTCACTAGAGCAATATTTCTAATTTGATTTTCAGTCAGGAGAAAATATAAGTGACATCAGGAAGCTTATTCTAAAACATCTTGGCCACTACGCTAAGGATTCAACTATATAATTTGAAACCCATGAAGCAAGAGTCAATTCTAGGCAAATATGGTTTGAGGATATGGCACCAGCTGAAGTAAATGTAATGTAAAACAGTAAAAAGAAAAGAGAAACTAATAGCCATCCTGCATGCAAAAGCCAGATGCTAAAAAATGGATCGTCCTTTCAAACTAATAACATCTCTATCTCCATACACATGCTCAACCAGCTGCTGATGTAAAATAAAATACTTTTCTCCCAAATAAATTAATAAGACAGTATAAATAAAGGCATATAGACCATTCATAAATACTCTGTTGGCAACAGAATGCACTGGAGCTGCCTTTGTTGATAGTTGCATTAACAGCCGCAGTTGGGCTGCTGTGGAGGAGGGGTGTCCTTTAGCTGTGTGTCCTGCTTGCCAGCAGCAATGGTGGGATCCATCTCCAGACTTTCCGACATTTTGTCACAGATGATATCCACGAGTCGCTCAAATGTCTGCTTGACGTTAATGTTGTCCTTGGCACTTGTTTCAAAAAATTCAAATCCTAAAAAAATAAACAACACATTTATGTTTGATGCATATTCCAACATCTCCAATAAATATAAAAACTTCTCTTGAGCAAGGAAGAGTGGAGAGACACACAGAAAGGAAATATGAGACCACACATATAAAAGAGTGATATTGCAAGAGCAGTTAAAATTGTAACACAGAGTAACTACATTAGCATTATTTGCTTTATACCAAGCCAGATGAAATCAGGACTGGCCCAAATACATTCCCTTAAACAAATTCTACTTTAAAACAGTTTCATCTAAAAATTGACACCAGTTTGAGAGTGCTATTATTTTAGAAATGGCCTATACATCCAGCCATTGTGAAGGAATAATCTACTGCTCCATCTCTAACTATTATGTTCCTCTGAGCATTATTCAGCTGGAAACAGTCACTTCCATCATGACATTAACCTGGTGCCAAAATAGACAACTGTGTTTGGAAATAACCAGGAAAAAAAACAAGCAAGGCAAGGCAAGATTTCTGCAATTTGATATCTATTTAAGATAGAGGTAAATCTGTGAGAACAAAGGGGCCCCCAACCCTCCAAACCAAATTAATAAACAAATACACAAATGCACATATTTTTCTTCCTTAATTAATTTATATAGAAGGACTTTTTATCTATCCATTCCCAATGACTACCCCAAAGGCAAAAATCAGAGCTATCCTTAACCCAGAAAGGACACTGGAAGCCTTTATGGAGAAAAGCCAGCTTTCCTAAGCTCTCTTCTCTGCCCCCATTTGTCCCACATCTTATCTCCCACATCTGCCTCCTCCATCTGGGCCAGCTTTGCAACTTGCTGGTCAGTCTACAATCCAGCAGGCTTCTGCCAGTGCTGGGTCTTCCCATGTTCTTACTTCCTTTGCAATTCCTTTGTCTTTTTCATTTGTTTGTTTTCTAAGCCTTTTCTGCCATGCTCCATCTTTTCCCACAGTTACCACATTGCTCACCTGAGGGTTCATTGGTAATTTAAAACTTTCTCCTACTTCTGTCTTTCCACTGCCTAAAAGTTCAATATTAAGACAGTTTACAAAACGTCTAATCCACCGGTAATTTTACAGAAGTGGCTTAAACTTTGCAGGACTATTTTGATTCTTTCTGATTAACTCTGAATAACAATGTGCAACTACCACTGCATTTAATTATGAGGAAAATTCGAGTAAGAAAATGTCAGTCACTTGAAACTCTTGGCAGAAGGGAAGAAAAAAGCTTTTTTTAACCTTTTTTTTTTTTTTAATGTTATGTGTGTTTTCTAGTGAATGGGCTAATCTATTTCCAAAGGCCACTTGAAATTTAAATGTAACTATTTCGATAACATTAGTACTATATATTCAATGTGCCATCTAAACAAGATGCAATGTGTACATTCAGTCCTATAACTGCTTACCATGTAGCTTTCGCATGTTTGAGTACTAGCCTAAACTTACAGCAGATAATTATATTTAGCTTGGCATGATATCCCAGAATGTGCTAATAACCAATGCAAAAACTTAATGCTATGTTCTGAATTTTCTTCATATTTTTAATTTACATAAGGTGCCTTGTGCTGAAATGGCACAAAGTGCTAAATTGTTTAAATGCATAGGAGCTAAACACAGGCCAAAGTTAGTGTTCATAGGTAGTTTAGATAATAAGAGATATAAACATTTTACAGGGATTTAGTCATACAACTTCTATTAATAACAGCAAGAAGTGTGAGGATAACCTCATAGGTATGAATATACATTGGCATGAAAACTTTTCCTTCCCACATTTCTCTGGAAAGCAGGAAAACCGTGCATAGTAAAAGACTATATACAGAAATCATATACTGGGAGGCGGTTTGAATCTATATGTCATTGTTTTAGTTTAGCTTGGCTTACACGTCTCCTTTGTTGTAAACTAGAAGGAAAATCGGGAAAGCCAGTGTAGCCTCACTTGCTGGTGGCTTCAGTGCTCCCGCAGAGCTCCATGCAGAAGACTGTTCAGATCTCTTGGGGAGTGCTTGGGGGAAGGAAGATCCTCCACGTTTTCAGTGCTCTGTATTGAAACCCAGCTGCAACCCTGTAGCACAGCAACACAGTCAGATCCTTCCACAACTGTTAGCGTCTGCTCCACAGGAAGCAGGAGGAAAGCTGTCATTCCAAAGAGGAACAAGCAGGACCAGAGGGCAGAAGGGTTAAGGGACAATGAAGGGATGCCTGAGAACTGGAACACCAAAGCCTTGGAGAAGATGACAGGAAGAAGAATGAATCTTAAGGACATTTCTGAGGGGAGCAGATTTAAAGATAATAAGACAGAATAACTGGCACATGAGATGATCATGAAATGGCAGATATGACAGGTAGATAAGAGATCTGGACAGAGAAAAGCAGAAAGTGAAAGGAAAAGAGTCACAAAGAAGAGAGGAGACTGATGTCAGGAAATACTGTAACATGGACAGGATCAAGAAAACAGGTCCACTACCACGATGAGGACGTTCTGCATAAGAACACCATGAAAAACTGAGGCACCCATTTTCCAAGCAAAATAGGGACTTACAGAGTGTTCAAGCACAAATATATTTATTCAAATAAAATAAAAAATAGACAGTACAGCTGTGGTCAAATCTATGGAATTTCAGTTACGATTTTGATATAAGAAGGAAATTGTAGTCACAGTAGTGGTGTAGCTGGGTATCAGGCTATGCTTGTATACACATCTCATCGACTTATTCATTAATTCCCTGGAAGATCCAGGACCTCCCCGGCTAGACTCTGTGCAGATGAGACAATGCACTGATTTGAGACAATACACTGACCTGTAAGAAGGTGACTGAACTCTCAGTTGCCTCCACAACAAAGTATTTGCCTTATTCTTTACAGGAACTCTACAAGTGAGAATTTTGGACAGTCCTGGAGTTTCCCCCAAGCAACCCCTGCTGTGCATAGGCCAGTTGATAGGCACTATTTATATGCTTAAATGTGCTGATAAACATCCTGAGTGGAGAATGTGGACATGCCAGTGGGCTCCTCCCAAGCAGTTTCTGCTGTAGAATGGATTCAACTGCACACAGGTAAGACACTTGTAGACACTTCTGTAGAAACTGTTCTTGCAGATGCAGAAATGGTCATGCAGAACAGTCTTTTGAAGCCAGTTAAGACAGTTAAGAGATGCTTTGTGCACAGTTTAAAATAATCACTGCCAACGGATCATGGTATGTATTGGAGTGGGCACATAGGACCAGATGGATTACAAGAATTCAGCAGAACAGGAGTTCAGAGAGTCTCACCTGATGCAGCTGAAGACACCATTGCAAGGACCCTTTCAACAGAGGCTCCTGTTGCCATCCAGACAGCAAATGACTGTCCTGTCCAGGGGATTCAATTCCCCACGTGAGTGTTACCTTATGCAAAAGATCCCAATAAATTAGGGTGGTGGTGTTTCTTTTTGTTTGTTTAACAGAAACTCTGTCTGTGGAACAATTTCAAAGAGATAGGGAGAATTTTTCCTAGCAGAGTGTGTCTGGAATCATAGAATCATAGAATCATTTAGGTTGGAAAAGACCATTAAGATCATCAAGTCCAACCGTAAACTTAACACTGCCAAGTCCACCACTAAACCATGTCCCTAAGCACCACATCCACACATCTTTTAAATACCTCCAGGGATGGTGACTCCACCACTTCCCTGGGCAGTCTGTTCCAATGCTTGATAACCCTTTCAGTGAAGAAATTTTTCCTAGTATCCAGTCTAAACCTCCCCTGGCGCAACTTGAGGCCATTTCCTCTTGTCCTATCACTTGCTACTTGGGAGAGAAGACTGACACCCACCTCGCTACAACCTCCTTTCAGGTAGTTGTAGAGAGCAATAAGGTCTCCCCTCAGCCTCCTGTTCTCCAGACTAAACAACCCCAGTTCCCTCAGCCGCTCCTCACAAGACTTGTTCTCTAGACCCTTCACCAGCTTCATTGCTCTTCTTTGGACGCACAATAAATACATCAGAAAAAACGGAATGATGTAAAACCTCCTGAATTCTGGCTGTTTTCCATTTTGTTATGGAATATTTTGCAGACCTTTTTCCCAGTGACCTCGCCTCTCCTCCTGACTCATCTTGCAAATATTTTACTAATAGTGCTTAGAGACCCTAAGGTTCTAAAATGCCTGTGTATGACAGCCTCAGATCTATGCCTTTGTGGTGGGTTGACCTTGGCTGGATGCCAGGTGCCCACCAAGCCGCTCTATCACTCCCCCTCCTCAACTGAATAGGGGAGAGAAAATATAACAAAAGGCTCATGGGTCGAGATAAGGACAGGGAGATCACTCACCAATTACTGTCACAGGCAAAACAGACTTGACTTGGGGAAATTAATTTAATTTATTGCCAATTAGAAGTCAGAGTAGGATAATGAGAAATAAAACCAAATCTTAAAACACCTTCCCCCCACCCCTCCCTTCTTCCCAGGCTTAACTTTACTCCTTATTTTCTCTACCTCCTCCCCCTGAGTGGCACAGGGGGATGGGGAATGGGGGTTGCGGTCAGTTCATCACACATTGTCTCTGCTGCTCCTTCTTCCTCATACTCTTCCCCTGCTCCAGCATGGGGTCCCTCCCACGGAGACAGTCCTTCACGAACTTCTCCAATGTGAGTCCTTCCCACGGGCTGCAGTTCTTCATGAACTGCTCCAGCATGGGTCCCTTCCACGGGGTGCAGTCCTTCAGGAACAGACTGCTCCAGCATGGGTCCCCCATGGGGTCACAAGTCCTGCCAGAAAACCTGCTCCAGCATGGGCTCCTCTCTCCATGGGGCCACTGGAAGCCCAGCGCAGGCTTCCCACGGGGTCACAGCCTCCTTCAGGTATCCACCTGCTCCGGCGTGGGGTCCTCCAGGGGCTGCAGGTGGATATCTGCTCCACCATGGACCTCCATGGGCTGCAGGGGGACAGCCTGCCTCACCATGGTCTTCACCAGGGGCTGCAGGGGAATCTCTGCTCTGGCACCTGGAGCACCTCCTCCCCCTCCTTCTTCACTGACCTTGGTGTCTGCAGAGTTGCTTCCCTCACATATTCTCACTCCTCTCTCCCAGTTGCTGTCGTGCAGCAGTTTTTTCCCCTTCTTAATTATGTTATCACAGAGGCGCTACCACTGTCACTGCTTTGGCCAGTGGCGGGTATGTCTCGGAGCCGGCTGGCACTGGCTCTGTTGGACATGGGGGAAGCTTCTGGCATCTTCTCACAGAAGCCACCCCTGCAGCCCCCTCCACTACCAAAACTTTGCCACGCAAACTCAATACAGTCTTTTAATACTTTCTTCGGGTTTTTTTCCACTGCTTGTTATTAACTGAGAGGAAAGATTTTCCATGTGAGTATGAGCCTGAAGTGAGGCAACTCCCTGGTGATGCTGAGGGCAGCAGAGCTCAAAGAACACCATGTTCCCACCACCAGTGATGATCTGTACTGCAGATGTGGATGAGACCAGGCAGAGCAGATTATTGCAAAGATATGACAAAGCCCGAGAGGCAAGTGGGTAGGTAAGGCAGAACAGAGCTGAAACTGAAAAAATCCAAAATATCCATGTGCTGCCTGAACATATGAATGCTGTGTGTGGAAGATGCATCAGGATATTCTCATTTAAATTCCTTTTTTGTGTTTTGTACAGTTTTCCCTTTGCTGTCGTTATACTATGTCTCTTTCCCTTTGCCTTCTTCCTTCTAGTATTGACTCAAAGAAAGCTGGCAAGCTCTCAGCAGCCGCAGCAGAGCACTACAGCAGCAAGGGCCAGTCAGGACACTGGCATGGTGCTGTTGCTCACCTGGTGAGCTATAGTGCACACAGAGCAGTTTAGATAACCACCCTGAAACACATAAGCAGCCTGAATTACTAACTTTGTTCCCTCTCTGCCTCACACTTGCACTGGCTCTAAAGAAGCTCCTTCATCAATGCTCATTAACACTTGTTTATGCCTGCTTTCAAAAAATAAGGAAGAAAAAAACCAGAAATGAGAGCCATATGCAAAGGGAAGAACATTGTGCACCTTCTCATCTTCCTGAGAAAATGCGACACCAAGAGAACACACTAGCTAATGCATTTTAAGCACAATTCCACAGCCAGTACAGACAAGAGCTATGTTAATGCTTCACCAGCTGATCAGGAAGACCTTCTGGTTTCAGAGTGTTTGTCCACAACCAAGACGATTTTATTTACCACCCGTGATGTTATAGTTAACAGATGTCCTCAAGGGTGTGTTCCCGCAATAGCTATCCTTCCTTGAAGACAAAGCTTGAACTGTGATCCTTAGTGCTGCTCTTGCCAGTGCCTTGTTCAATCCAGTATTTTGAGGAGTAGTAGGAGACTGCAATATCAGAGCAAGAAGCTGCTCCCTTTGTAACACAGCAATGTACAAAAGGCAAAGTCTAGGAAGCCATGGGAATGAATCGTTTAACAATGTCATAGTATATAAAGGAGAGGAGCTAATGATGCCTTATTTTCTTGGATTTGCATCCCGTGGTCAGTTCTGAGGGGACACTGACAGACACTCATCTTCTTGCCTGCTGTGAATAGTATCTAATAGGGTTTGCATTCACATTGCAGGCTGTCAGTCAAGGCAACTGCAAGACCTTTCTCCTCTGCTCAGTTGTCCACTTCCTCAGAACTGTTAATATCTTTGAGATCTCTACCCCTCTCTCAAATAGAGAGACAGGCACACATGGCATGATTGCAAAGGTCATCTCTCCTAAGAAACTGGGCTGAAAGTAGCTGGTGACCACTGTTCTGCAAAGTTGTACTGGTTTTGGCTGGGATAGAGTTAAATTTCTTCATAGTAGCTTGTATGGGGCTATGTTTTGGATTTGTGCTGGAAACAGTGTTGATAATACAGGGATGTTTTCGTTATTGCTGAGCAGTGCTTACACAGAGTCAAGGCCTTTTCTGCTCCTCATACCGCCCCACCAGTGAGGAGGCTGGAGGTGCACAAGAAGTTGGGAGGGGACACAGCCGGGACAGCTGACCCCAACTGACCAAAGGGATATTCCACACCATATGACATCATGCTCAGCATATGAAGCTGGGGGAAGAAGAAGGAAGGGGGGGATGTTCGGAGTGATGGTGTTTGTCTTCCCAAGTAACCACTATGCGTGATGGAGCCCTGCTTTCCTGGAGATGGCTGAACACCTGCCTGCCCATGGGAAGTAGTGAATGAATTCCTTGTTTTGCTTTACCTATTAAACTGTCTTTATCTCAACCCTCGAATTTTCTCACTTTTACCCTTCCGAATCTCTCCCCCATCCTGCTGGGGGGAAGTGAGCGAGTGGCTGTGTGATGCTTAGCTGCCTACTGGGGCTAAACCACCATGAAAGTATATCCTGCAACTGCAGCTATGGTAGTAGATCTGGTTACACTGTGCTGTGCTTTGTAGACCAGCTGGGTTAGACCTGTGCTGTCCAAACAAACTCAAGGACTAGACTACGTTAAGAAAAGTATGAAAACTACATTAAGCCCCAAAATAGGACTTTGCTATTATTATCTCAGCAAAGAGCAGTGCTTTATCACTATTCTGGATAGAGCTAATGTATACATTGTTAACAGAAAGGCTAAGTTATTTATCCATCCTTTAGGGTGGCCAAATTAAATATAAAAAAAAAGCTAAAGGGAGACTCTCAGCTGTGACAGAACAGACAGACATGAGAGGCAGTTACTGGCAACACGCTAGCAAACACCTCCTTTTCCAGTCTTTCAGAACAGAAGGTTTCCATATAAATTCCAGTTGTACTGATTTTGTTTGTGGCTTCCAGATACCTTTTGAAAGAGTGCATTTGGGGAATAAATTAGATTCCTGGCAAAGAAATTTTTGTTTGTTTGTTTGTTTACATGAGACATTTAGTGAGCGAAAACAATCCCTTGCTTCTCATTGTCATTAAGTAACTTTCCTGTAACGCAGCTCCAAGTGCGTGAAAGCAATGGCAGGTTGGCATTTCCCCCCTGTAAAAAAATATCCTGGGGACAGGAGCCTTTAATTGGTCTGCCAATACCCTGTGTGTGTTGTAACTAACCAGAAGACTCTGGTGTTTGTCAGTGCTGTTAGTCTGTCTCCTTCCTCTGGCACTAACCTTTGCTCTTTAAAAAGAACTAAAAAATGGTGAAGGGTGGAACTATGAACAGGCATGTTCCTGCACAACCCAATTATTTTCATTTTTTAATGCAAAGTTAGATGCAGCCATATGTCCGTGCTCTTGAAGCTGCTGGTGATCCTGCCTTCTGCACCATGGCCTTCAGCCAGCCACAGAGGCAAAACAGAACCTGCTGTTCTAGCAAGCTGTGTGCTGAGGTGCCAAGTCCCACTTGATTCTCAATTTAGATGCCAAAATTACAGCCCTAAAAATGCCTCTTCAGTTGCTGCCTAAACTCACAGATGCCTAATACCCCCAGCATACCCATAGATGCCTAATGTACACAGATGCCTAATACCCACAGAGCTCATACCCCAAGGCATGTGAAGGTTCACCCCAGTCCTGATGCTGCAGAGCTGCTGTCTCGTGCCCCAGCCCTGGCAGGATTCAGAAATCAGTCATGTTCCTGCCCCATCTCAGGAGCAGGCCTGGTCTTGCAGGCTTGGTCAGATCACACAAGTGCTGGGTGCCAAATTAATTACACCCTGTATAAGCACACGGCACTGACAAACGCTCTGTTTTCAGGCTTGCTGGGGTGCTAAATGGGTTTAATTTGAAGAAATCTAATCACCCCTGAATCGGGTCTCTGGCATCTCCCCAGCACGACCATTATGTATATACATGCCTGAGCCAAGAACAAAATGAAAACAAAATAGGCAAGGCAGGCTGATTTTGGTTTGAAGTGAGAAATTTTCTTCTTGTTTTTTGGTGGAACATATTTTCAAAGCACTGGGAATCAAGAGAAGGAAAGAAAGAAAAATCTGAAAATAAAGACTTTAAGGAAGAAATGGCACAAAAGAGGTGAGAAGAGAAAGGATGGAGAGAGGGGAAAAAAAGACCCAAAATATGCAAAATAAGGTATGTGTTAAAATCTGAGGGATAAAATGACCACCTCTGTGAGTGACAAGCTGTGGAGACACACTGAAGCCCTGGGCACTGCTGATGCTAGGGCACGTAGCATTCACAGCCCTTTGCAGGTGCCCTGAATTCAGCATGAGGGCTGGCTTCTGCCTGCCCTTGCAGAAGGGAATGTGAGGGCTCACCCAGAAAGGGCCCATTTCGTTTTGTTTTCTGACATCGGTTGGTGGCCTCTGGGAGAAACAGTGTGCCAGGATACATTTGCAAAGCAGGTGAGCGCACCCTAAGACATGCTCAGAAGTTCTGGGTGCTGCCAGCCCATGGGCGACCCTGGGTGGCAGACAGTAAGCACAGAAAATCTGACGGGAAGGGCGCTGCCCTGAAAACTGCTTGACAGAACATAGAGTCAGAGGTGGATTTTAGCAGGACATCACACTAGATGATCACCAGAGGTCCCTTCCAACCAATGTTTCTATGATACATCAGCTCCATTTCCCAGAGCCTTAACCAACCTGAGCCAAAAAGGTGGGATAGGACAAATGGGACCTTACAGCAAAGATGGACAGACATTTGGGGCAGATCTTGCAGTATCCCCCTAGTATCTGGTGCAGCATGAGCACAACAGGCATAGTTTGAATCTATGGCAGGATTTAACTTCTGCAGCAACCTTGGGGGGCCCTGGTCTTAAAGATATACCCTGTAATGACAGAACTTGCAATTAAAAACTAATTAGTGTTTAAATAATTTGTAGCATACACATAGCAAATAGGAGTTGTACAGAAGCACATGAACAACCAAAGGCAAGAAAGCATATAAAATTATGTACCTAATTTGCAGGCACAGCCAAACAGCATAAATAAATGGGGAAACTGTATGTCAAACTATATATGCAACCATCCATTTGCGTGTGCAGTTATTCAGTGTCTATTCAAAGCTCTGCACACACCTCTGCCTGCTAAGCCTTTGCCAGAACGTAGATCACAATATATCATGCAGGCCACAAATAAAAGGAACCAAGAAATTCATGCCATCTGTGAGTCATTCTTTTTATTTCTATTCTGACAAGTGACACTAAACTTTTATGAACGTATGAAGCTTTGAACTCAGCTGAGATGCATGAGATGAATGTTAGAAAAGCTGTGTGAGTAATGCAGCTGGCAAGTGTGCATGCATTTTGCTTGCAAGAAGTTCCAAGCCTTTTTTACTAAAATGCTTTAAAGCAAGTAAGTGCTGACTATATTGGGGTTTCACTTAATAGCCAATGCATGTAGTGCTCAGAGTAAACATTCATGAAGTGACAAAATAGCATAAGCATTATGTTCCACACCCTTTTTTTTAGTGATTAGTGAATAAACCTGTTTAAATGTGATTGCTGTGATCCCCACATCAATTACCATTATGTTAATTTGTTCTCTCTACTGGCTTATTTGTCACATTTCTATATTTTCTTGGTGTGATATCTCTGTGAGGTAAATTACATGACTCAGCTGAATTTATTTGATCCTGTCTGTTTTCATCTCATTCTAACATTACTCTTTTAATGACGCTAATATGTTAAACAACCATGAACTAATTTCTCAAAAAAAGATGTACCACTTACAAAAAGTACTGAATAGGGTGACAAAGAATGGCTAAGGTGTGAGATGGTCTTTGTGTCTGGAATGATGAAATAGTCTGGGAATTTCAGCCTGGAGAAAAAGGAGGGGTATGATAGAGGTCTCTAAAACCAACAGTGGTACAGAGCAGGTAAGAGGAAACAATTGTTCACTGCTTCTCAGAATATAACAGTTAAGAAACATCAAATAAAACTAGCAAGTGGCCAATTCAAAGCAGAAGCAGATAACTCAGATAAACTGTGTATATTTAAAGGATGTTGTGGATGGTAAGACTTTATATGATTTCAAAGACATCATTGGACAAGTCCATGGAAAAAAATCATGAAAGGACTATTGAATATGAAGATATTGCCCGCGAACATAATTTGCTACAGTCTGGGAAAGTATCACTATATGTTTGCCCTTTTATATCTTCCCAAGGCACCTACTTCTGGCCATTACTGTAGGTAAGGTTGTATGCTGCTTGCAGCTATGATCTGTGGTCATATTGCCATTGTTATGCTCTATGTCATTAACAACAAACTTTAAAAAAATGTAAAATGGAAATGAGACAAATTCTGTCTTCATAAACATTCTGTTAATTTCCCTTCAAGGTCAGATCTGGTTTTGTTAACCATCCCTTTTCTCTTTTGTGAACTCCCATTAGTGTTATGAGGAGAGCTACTCAGAGCTACCACAGGATACTTGACTAGTTTAGCCAGACTTTAGCAGGTAATGAGACCTATTGCTGGTTGATCTAAACCACTTGTTTGGGGTTACACTTGAGAAATAAACCAGCACTGAGATTTAAAGAAATGATTGATTATGACTCCTCAATAAAATTGAAGGCCACACTTTTCAAAGAGGTCAGCAGCCACAATTTTCCAGTAACGCTGTTCTCAACAGGACACCATGATTCCCAGAGGGCTAAATGCCCAGTGTTCTTTTTGACCTTTTGAAAACCCTGCCCAAAATGTACATGTATTCATTTTCTTAGTGACTTCAAATAAACCAGGGCTAAAAATAAAACCACACTTGAGAACAGAGCATTTCACAATGTGTTCTTTGTACATCACTCACATGTGTTGTGCTTGCTTGTAATTGCAGCTGTAACCAACATTGCAGACAATGGCATTCAAAGGGCCCACAGTCTTAAAATGTCTTGCTGGACACAAAAATCTATATTATTATTTTTAAAAGTTGTCCACAAGAGATGTTATCAACTCACTTGATAAAGACAGTCCCAAGTGTTTGACACAACTCATGCCCTTCAAACTGGCCAACATGGCCAGAGCACTTACTACAATTCAGGGAAACTCATTCTTCTGCTTTTCCTGACATCACCTCCCACAATCTCTGAGCAGATTTAAGAAATGATTGCAGCTGTACAGAAAACATATAAACGTTTCTGTGTGCAGTCTGAGTACAGTAATTGACATACTGGATCAGAGCCACAATTTATCCAATACAATAATCTGCCCTTGAGATAGCCACAGGTTGTATATCTGAGAAAGGAAAACCCCAGAGCAGATAAAGATAGGAATAGAGGATAATCTGCTTCCATAAAGACTGAATTCTAAATCCCAGGAGTTAGAGTTTGCTTTAAAGCCTGAAACATGAGTTTTGATATCTATCTCATTACCCTTTTTTTTTTTGCAAGCATTGGTTATTACACCTGAGGATTCTTGACTGTACAACATGCAAAGTTCCTTCTCGTCCTGATAAATTCATGACCTTGGGGATTGCTTGTCAACTCACTGCATTAATCTTTCTATAGGAAAATAGTTTGAGGAATAGAAATGCAGATTAGTTATGTGACTTTAAAAAAATTCTTCAAACTCTACATTGCATATTTACAGAGTGCCAGGTATTTTAGTGCCTGGTCTAAATTTGGGGTAAAAGTATACAGTTACAATTTTTGGATCTCTTTCTCCATTGAATACACTTTCCTAGCTCCTATTAAAATGAATAAATATTAGAAATGCTCACAGAGGGAAGAACAGATTATAGAAATATATATAATGTGATAGGTATTTCTGCAAAGAAAAATATCCACTGTTAAAGCAGGTGCAATGGCAACCATTTTGGTTTTGTTGCAAACAGTTTTAAAAAACTCAGTTCTTCACAAATGTTGGCAATTTTTCTGGACATAACCTGTTAAATCTTTTCTGTCACCTTTCAAGGACTAATTTATGGTTATTTTTAATGGATACTTCTGAGGTGTGCTTTTACACATATGTAATGCTTATTTAGACAGATGCGACAGAAAGATATGTTATTCTGATGAAATTATTTACCAGGACAAGCAATTGTACAACTAGAAAAATTATTTTAAAAAAATGAGGTCAGTGAGCTATGAAAATACATAAATTAAAAAATACCAGCATGGGATTAGATCCAGCACAGGTGGTATATTGTGAAATGTCACCATTTCTTTCTGTTTCCCATGCAGTCATTCTTATAATACTCTTTCCCCTAAACACCTATATAAGAACAGTGACAAGGAGACCTTAGTTACTGTGGTGGGTTGACCCCGGCTGGATGCCAGGTGCCCACCAAGCCGCTCTATCACTCCCCCTCCTCAGCTGGACAGGGGAGAGAAAATATAACGAAAGCCTCATGGGTCGAGATAAGGACGGGGAGATCACTCAGCAATTGCCCTCACAGGCAAAACAGACTCGACTTGGGGAAAAAAAAAATTAATTTATTATCAGCCAAATCAGAGTAGGATAATGAGAAATGAAACCAAATCTTAAAACACCTTCCCCCCACCCCTCCCTTCTTCCTGGGCTTAACTTCACTCCCGAT
Source organism: Gymnogyps californianus (assembly GCF_018139145.2). NCBI lineage: Eukaryota > Metazoa > Chordata > Aves > Accipitriformes > Cathartidae > Gymnogyps > Gymnogyps californianus. The sequence continues at coordinate 211,418 of NW_026114459.1, read as the reverse complement.
TTTCTCTACCTCCTCCCCCTAAGCGGTGCAGGGGGATGGGGAATGGGGGTTTCGGTCAGTTCATCACACGTTGTTTCTGCCGCTCCTTCCTCCTCAGGGGGAGGACTCCTCACACTCTTCCCCTGCTCCAGAGTGGTGTCCCTCCCACGGGAGACAGTCCTCCACGAACTTCTCCAATGTGAGTCCTTCCTACAGGCTGCAGTTCTTCATGAACTGCTCCAGCATGGGTCCCTTCCATGGGGTGCAGTCCTTCAGGAACAGACTGCTCCAGCATGGGTCCCCCATGGGGTCACAAGTCCTGCCAGCAAACCTGCTCCAGCGTGGGCTCCTCTCTCTCCACGGGTCCACAGGTCCTGCCAGGAGCCTGCTCCAGCATGGGCTTCCCACGGGGTCACAGCCTCCTTCAGGTGCATCCACCTGCTCCTGCATGGGGTCCTCCAGGGGCTGCAGGTGGATATATCTGCTCCACCATGGACCTCCATGGGCTGCAGGGGGACAGCCTGCCTCACCATGGTCTTCACCAGGGGCTGCAGGGGAATCTCTGCTCCAGCGCCTGGAGCACCTCCTCCCCCTCCTTCTTCACTGACCTTGGTGTCTGCAGAGTTGTTGCTCTCACATCTTCTCACTCGTCTCTCCAGCTGCAATTGCTGTTGTACAGCAACTTTTTCCCCCTTCTTAAATATGTTATCCCAGAGGCGCTACCACTGTCACTGATTGGCTCAGCCTTGGCCAGCGGCGGGTCCATCTTGGAGCCGGCTGGCATTGGCTCTATTGGACATAGGGGAAGCTTCTGGCATCTTCTCACAGAAGCCACCCCTGTAGCTCCCCCGCTACCAAAACCTTGCCACACAAACCCAATACACTTACACACATGTTCACCAGAAGCCAGACTGAGCCTTTACCACAGTCAGTTTAAAAAATAATAATAATAACAACCCCATGCCCAGTACAGCACAGAAATTGACCTCCAATGATGCCAGGGTTTGATTTGCACAGCTGCTGAACATGCTCTCCAGATATCAGCAAATTTGGAGAAAAAAAAGAGGCCGAATAGTATTATTATGATGCTCTGGAGCTTTTCCATTACAGTTTGGCCTGTGTCACCTCAAAAACATTTCATGGTATGAAAGGATATCACTGCTGGGCAGAAACAGAAAGAACAGAGACGTTCACAGCTCCATAATTTTCTGTGTGGACAACATTTGCCTCCTAGAGGGAGACTTTATGAAACAGAGGTTCATCTTATTTACACCTGTGTAAATGTGCAGTAGGTGAACTGATAGCAGTGGGAGTTGGATATTGGTGTCTTTCTGTTTTGGATTATTAGTATTGGAAATAACAACCCAAATGTTCTCAACTTGCATAAAGGTCTAGTTCACATTTTGAGTAAACTGTTTCTTCAGTCTCTCCTCTCCTCTCCTTCTCCTAGTTTTTTTTTTTTGTTAGTTTGTTGGGGTTTTTTAAATTTTTCCCTGGCTGGGACGTATCTGCCTATGGCTATAACTACTTAAACATATTGTATATATACATATGCATGCCTAATCTTGCTGCTTATCACAAAGGACATAATGTACTTCCTATCTAAGGAGCAGCATAAGGAATGCTGTATCAGATATGTCTTTAGTCTAAACCAGCCTCTGAGCCAGCACTGGTCTTGTGGACACTTTTAGATGACAGACATGTCACAGCTCTGCATAAGGTCATCCCTAGACACATGTCCATTCTAATGATGTTACAGTTTTAGTGATATCAACAAGGACAGTTCAGACCTCAGCCTAAAGAAACAAAAGGGAGGTGGTATATGACTATTTCTTTACAGTGAGTGTATCACAAACATTTCATTACAAGTACTGTAGCAATTAATGACATCATTAATTTGTGCATTCTCACAAGCAATCATAAAGCTTTTGTAATTTCTTTTCTTACCAAGTTGCTCTGCTAAATGTTTGCCTCTCTCAGTGAAGATTACCCGTTCATCCTCCATGTCACATTTGTTACCGACCAAAATAACCTGGGCATTATCCCAAGAGTATGTTTTGATTTGAGTTGACCTTAAAAGAGAGACAGAGAGAGAGAAGTCAAAACAAAGCAAATTCCCCTTAAATCAATTTCAAACAGAATTGCAACAAGGCAAAAAAGACAATACTGATTTTGACATCTAGGGTAACATGATTCTGTTTAATTCTGGATTTCAAATAAACTAAGGATTATCTGTCAGGAATTATTATTACAGGAATAATATCAACACAGGTTTTACTTTTGCTTGTTAAAACAAGACAGTCTTTTAGCATTTTCTCCTGCTATCAACATTCTTCCTATATTTTTAGAAAGAAGCAGTGACACTTTCTCCCACACAATTAAAAAAAGCATTTTCACATTTTAATGCAAACCTTATCATCTAAACCCAGAGCTTTGAAACAAAATCAACAGCTTATTCATTTCTTATCTTTCACCTTTTAAAATTAGGATCTAAATTTATCAGTAAAACTTCAAAGTCATTCTGTCTTCTTTCTGTTGTTTCTCTCCAGCACATTCCACTATAGCTCTTTGATCTACCAGGATGACATTTACATTGTACATTAAGCCGTGAACAGGGGCCGAGTTTGAACTTTAGTTTACCTTCCATTTAAATTATACAAGCCCTAACTTTGACTACAGCTGAATTGAAGTATCCGAGGCCTTGAAACACCATGGGACCTTGAGTGCTGGTGGTGAAACAGCTCACCCTACAAAGTTCTTTTCTGCAATTTGAATGTGATGCAATAATGAGCAACTTAGGAGCACGCTTGTAGAACCTCTCAGCTGCTGACTGCCACCTGCTGACTGCTGATACTCAGACCTGCTCTGTAGGAAGGAAAGATCCACGTCCTGGCTCCAGGCTCAGCCAGGAGTGATGCTGCTGGCTACCACCTTCTAAATACCCTTGAAAGTAACACAGGGTGCAGTAAGCTTACTCTAAGCACTTACACTTTGCCTTGGACTTCTGACTATGCCTGGCTTTAGGCTCTGACTCAAGTGCTTGGTAGGATATGAATATCTCTTCTGTCCCCATATGATCAATGGAGAGAGAAAGAGATGTAGAGAATATCTCTCTCTTTCTCTCTCTACTTGGACAATACAGAGTGCTTAGGAAAACTGCACTGGTATAGAAACTAGCCTGCTTAACTACACATTTAGGAGAGAATACCCTGGAAGGGAATCCTGTTGTGTATCAGAGCCCTAGATCTCTGTGGGAAAAGATGAAATAATAGCTTCAAAAATCTGTCACCTAAGTGTTTTGGAAGCTGGTCTGTGTGGGTGTTAAATTCACTAGTGACCCCTTCTCGTAACACAGCCATTATCTCTACATATGCAGATCCCTGTCTGCAAAATGCTTCATGCACAAAAAAGACCATGATGTAGTCCGACAACCATTTCTACTGAAAGACAAAAAATGGATCAAATAATAGAATCATAGAATCATGGAATCATAGAATGGTTTGGGTTGGAAGGGACCTTAAAGATCATCTAGTTCCAACCCTCCTGCCATGGGCAGGGACACCTTCCACTAGACCAGGTTGCTCAAAGCCCCATCCAACCTGGCCTTGAACACTTCCAGGGAGGGGGCATCCACAACTTCTCTGGGCAACCTGTTCCAGTGCCTCACCACCCTCACAGTAAAGAATTTCTTCCTAATATCTAATCTAAATCTGCCCTCTTTCAGTTTAAAGCCATTACCCCTTGTCCTATCACTACATACCCTTGTAAAAAGTCACTTTCCAGCTTTCTTGTAGGCCCCCTTTAGGTACTGAAAGGCTGCTATAAGGTCTCCCTGGAGCCTTCTCTTCTCCAGGCTGAACAACCCCAACTCTCTCAGCCTGTCTTCATAGGAGAGGTGCTCCAGCCCTCTGACCATCTTCGTGGCCCTCCTCTGGACTCGCTCCAACAGGTCCATGTCCTTCTTATGTTGGGGGCCTGTATTGAGTTTGCATGGCAAGGTTTTGGTAGCAGGGGGGCTACAGGGGTGGCTTCTGTGAGAAGATGCCAGAAGCTTCCCCTATGTCTGATAAAGTCAATGCCATCTGGCTCCAAGTCGGACCCGCTGCTGACCAAGGCTGAGCCAATCAGCAACAGTGGTAGCGCCTCTGGGATAACATATTTAAGAAAGGGAAAAGAAGTTACAGGGGAGTAGCAGTTGCAGCCAGAGAGAGAGGAGTGAGAATATGTGAGAGAAAGAACTCTGCAGACACCAAGGTCAGTGAAGAAGGAGGGGGAGGAGGTGCTCCAGGCGCCAGAGCAGAGATTCCCCTGCAGCCCCTGGTGAAGACCATGGTGAGGCAGGCTGTCCCCCTGCAGCCCATGGAGGTCCACGGTGGAGCAGATATATCCACCTGCAGCCCATGTGTAGTGGGTTGACCCTGGCCGGATGCCAGGTGCCCACCAAAGCCACTCTATCACTCCCCCTCCACAACTGGACAGGGGGAGAAAATAAAACGAAAGGCTCGTGGGTCGAGATAAGGGCAGTTTAATAAAGCAAAAGCAAAGGTCGCGCGCGAAAGCAAAGGAAAACAAAAGATTTTATTCTCTACTTCCCATCAGCAGGCGATGTTCGGCCACTTCCCGGGAAGCAGGGTTTCAGTACGCGTAGTGGTTGCTCCGGAAGACAAACGTAAACAAAACGAATGCCCCCCCTTCCTCCTCCTCCCCCTAGCTTTTATACTGAGCAGACGTCATATGGTATGGAATATCCCTTTGGTCAGTTTGGGTCAGCTGTCCTGACTATGTCGCCTCCCAAGATCTTGCCCACCCCCAGCCTACTGGTGGGGGGGCAATGTTGGAGAGACAGCCTTGATGCTGTGTAAGCACTGCTCAGCAGTAGCCAAAACACTGGTGTGTTATCAACACCTTTCTAGCTACCGATACAGAGCACAGCACTACGAGGGCTGCTGTGGGGAAAATTAACTCCATCTCAGCTAGACCCAATACACCATGGAAGACCCCATGCAGGAGCAGGTGGATGTGCCCTGAAGGAGGCTGTGACCCTGTGGGAAGCCCACTCTGGAACAGGCTCCTGGCAGGACCTGTGGACCTGTGGAGAGAGGAGCCCATGCTGGAGCAGGTTTGCTGGCAGGACCTGTGACCCTGTGGGGGACCCACGCTGGAGCAGTCTGTTCCTGAAGGACTGCACCCCATGGAAAGGACCCATGCTGGAGCAGTTCATGAAGAACTGTAGCCCGTGGGAAGGACTCATGTTGGAGAAGTTCATGGAGGACTGTCTCCCATGGGAGGGACCCCACACTGGAGCAGGGGAAGAGTGTGAGGAGTCCTCCCCCTGAGGAGGAAGGAGCGGCAGAAACAACATGTGATGAACTGACTGCAACCCCCATTCCCTGTCCCCCTGTGCCGCTGCAGGGAGGAGGTAGAGAAAATCGGGAGTGAAGTTAAGCCCGGGAAGAAGGGAGGGGTGGGGGGAAGGTGTTTTTAAGATTTGGTTTCATTTCTCATTATCGTACTCTGATTTGACTAGTAAGAATTTAAATTAATTTTTCCCCCAAGTCGAGTCTGTTTTGCCCGTGACGGTAATTGCTGAGTGATCTCCCTGTCCTTATCTCGACCCATGAGCCTTTCGTTATATTTTCTCTCCCCTGTCCAGTTGAGGAGGGGAGTGATAGAGCGGCTTTGGTGGGCACCTGGCATCCAGCCAGGGTCAACCCACCACAGTCCTTTTTGGCGCCCAAACAGGGACATGAGGAATTCGAGATAAGGATAGTAATTGGGAGAGGTAACGGGCAAAACATGGACTGAACAATGTTAGAGAGTTGAACACAGTACTCCAGGTGGGGTCTCACGAGAGCAGAGTAGAGGGGGAGAATCACCTCCCTCAACCTGCTGGCCATGCTTCTTTTGATGCAGCCCAGGATACAGTTGGCTTTCTGGGCTGTGAGAGCACATTGCCAGGACATGTTGAGCTTCTTGTCAACCAACACCCCCAAGTCCTTCTCCACAGGGCTGCTCTCAATCCACTCATTGCCCAGCCTGTATTTGTGCTTGGGATTGCCCCGACCCAGGTGCAGGACCGTGCACTTGGCCTTGTTGAATTTCATGAGGTTCACATGGGCCCACCTCTCAAGCCTGTCAAGGTCCCTCTGGATAGCATCCCTTCCCTCCAGCGTGTCAACTGCACCACACAGCTTGGTGTCCCCAGCATACTTGCTGAGGGTGCACTCAATCCCACTGTCCATGTCCCCAACAAAGATGTTAAACAGCGCCGGTCCCAATACCGACCCCTGAGGAATGCCACTCGTCACTGGTCTCCACTTGGACATTGAACCATTGACCGCAACTCTTTTGAGTGCGACCATCCAGTCAATTCCTTATCCACCGAGTGGTTCATCCGTCAAATCCATGTCTCTCCAATTTAGAGACAAGGATGTTGTGTGGGACAGTATCAAATGCTTTGCACAAGTCCAGGTAGATGATGTCAGTCACTCTTCCCATATCCACCAATGCTGTAACCCTGTCATAGAAGGCCACCAAATTTGGCAGGCACAATTTGTCCTTTGTGAAGCCATGTTGACTGTCACCAATCACCTCCTTATTTTCCATGTGCCTTAGCATAGTTTCCAGGAAGATCCGCTCCATGATCTTGCCAGGCACAGAGGTGAGACTGACCAGCCTGTAGTTCCCCAGGTCTTCCTTTTTTCCCTTTTTAAAAGTGGGGGTTATGTTTCCCCTTTTCCAGTCAGTGGGAACTTCACCAGTCTGCCACGACTTCTCAAATATGATGGACAGTGGCTTAGCCACTTTGTCCGCCAGTTCCCTCAGGACCTGCAGATGCATCTCATCAGGTCCCATGGACTTGTGCGCCTTCAGGTTCCTTAGATGGTCTCGAACCTGATCTTCTCCTACGGTGAGCGGTTCTTCATTCTCCCAGTCCCTGCCTTTGCCTTCTGTGACTTGGGTGGTGTGGCAGGAGCACTTGCCGGTGAAGACCAAGGCAAAAAAGTCGTTGAGTACCTCAGCCTTCTCCATGCCCCGGGTAACCAGGTCTCCCGTTTCCTTCTGGAGAGGGCCCACATTTTCCCTAGTCTTCCTTTTATCACTGTCATACCTATAGAAGCTTTTCTTGTTGCCCTTGACGTCCCTGGCCAGATTTAATTCTATCAGGGCTTTAGCTTTCCTAACCTGATCCCTGGCTGCTCGGACAATTTCTCTGTATTCTTCCCAGGCTACCTGTCCTTGCTTCCACCCTCTGTAGGCTTCCTTTTTGTGTTTGAGTTTGTCCAGGAGCTCCTTGTTCATCCATGCAGGCCTCCTGGTGTTTTTGCCTGACTTCCTCTTTGTTGGGATGCATCGCTTCTGAGCTTGGAGGAGGTGACCCTTGAATATTAACCAGCTTTCTTGGGCCCCTCTTCCCTCCAGGGCTGTATCCCATGGTACTCTACCAAGCAGATCCCTGAAGAGGCCAAAGTCTGCTCTCCTGAAGTCCAGGGTAGCGAGCTTGCTGTGCGCCCTCCTCGCTGCCCTAAGGATCTTGAACTCCACCATTTCATGGTCACTGCAGCCGAGGCTGCCCTTGAGCTTCACATTCCCCGCCAACCTCTCCTTGTTGGTGAGAACAAGGTCCAGCATAGCACCTCTCCTCGTTGGCTCCTCCATCACTTGGAGAAGGAAGTTATCATCAATGCATTCCAGGGACCTCCTGGATTGCTTATGCTCTGCTGTGTTGTCCCTCCAACAGATATCGGGGTGGTTGAAGTCCCCCATGAGGACCAGGGCTTGTGAACATGAGGCTGCTCCTATCTGTCTATAGAGGGCCTCCTCCGCTCGGTCTTCCTGGTCAGGTGGCCTGTAGCAGACCCCCACTATAATGTCACCTGTCCCTGCCCTCCCTTTAATCCTGACCCATAAGCTCTCGGTTGGCTCCTCATCCATCCCCAGGCGGAGCTCCATGCTCCCTCCTTGTCTCCCCTGCCTGTCCTTCCTAAAGAGCCTGTATCCTTCCATTCCAACACTCTAGTCATAGGAGCCATCCCACCATGATGCCAATAAGATCATAGCCCTGCAGGTGTGCGCACATCTCTAACTCTTCTTGTTTATTCCCCATGCTACATGTGTTTGCATAGAGGCATTTAAGTTGGGCCCCCGATGAAACTGACTTACTGGCTGGAATGGCTGGAATTCCTTTGTGCTGCTCTTCAGATGCTCTCCTGCTGACCTGTGATCCCTCTCCAGGCTCTGGGCATCTATTGCTGGCACTGGCATCAAACTGGTAGGAGTGGGATGGATTGAGGTTCCCCTCCCCCAGCAACTTTAGTTTAAAGCCCTCTTCATCAGCTTGGGAAGCCCATGACCGAAGATGCTCTTCCCCTTCTCTGACAGATGGACCCCATCAGCCCCCAGTAGACCAGGTTTCTCAAAGCGAGTCCATGGTCTAAGTAGCTGAACCCCTGGCTGTGGCATGAGTCCCGTAACCATTTGTTGATTCGCCAGATTTGACTGGCCCTTTCAAACCCCTTCCCTTTGACCGGGAGGACTGATGAAAAAACTACTTGCACTCCAGAGTCCCTTACTGCCGCTCCCAGGGCTCTGTAATCCTTCTTGATACTCCTCAGACTACTCCCGGCTGTATCACTGGTGCCCATGTGAAACAACAGCAGTGGATAATAATCTCCCCAGCTGGCTTTGCTTAGTGCAAGATCAGAGGGATGGACACAGGCAAAAACTGCTACAGGCTATCTTTGTACCCTTGGGTCCAATGCCAGTGCCCACAGGCCCAGCCCCCCCGGCATGAGTCAAAGCAGCCTGCTGTAGTTTACCTTTAAGCCATGTGTGATGGGTCTGCAGTGCTGGGCAGAGGAATTTTAAAGGGAAGGATCACACTGCCTTTAGGGTTGTTTTATTTCATCAGAATGACCAAAAAGAAGCTGAAGCAAGCCCCAGGCATTTTGTGCTGTAGATTGTTCCCTTGGGCCTGTCAGGATCTTTCCTTCAAGAAATGGATACTGTGCTATTTTAAATCTGTTTAAAAAATTATAGTAATTTGAGTAGGCTATCATAAGGTACTGTGACCAAAGAGGAGGTCAGACTTCCCTTTACACTTATATTTTACTAAAGATATAACTGCTCTGAAAAAAGGGCACGGTGCATTCATTTTGGCAGAAATGTATTTTTGGAACCATGCTGAGTTCTTCTGGAATTCGTGGTTAAGCAAGATAGGATTATTACTATTTTTTAACCAGAACTATATTTGTCACCATAGCAACTTTGCAAATACTAGTAATTCAAATGTCAGAGGATGTTAGTCCATTAAGGACACTAAAAGAGCTTAGCTTTGAAAAATTATGAGTTGAGGGTCAATTGGTTCCCCTTATGTCAGCAGGATATTGAAGATGTTTGAAAAGCAAAATATACAGTAAAAATATTAAGCTTCACTGAAGGAATTAATTGCGTATTCTCCAAAGGTGAAATATAAGAAATTGATGAATGAAGAAATACAACTTGGAGAAATATCATCACACCAGTGTAAAGAGAACTCATTCAGCCTTGTTTTGCAGACTTTTGCTCCAGAGCCTTACCAGAGTTTCTTTGCTTAAGAATGTAAACCCCTTCTTTTTACTGCAGCCAGATGTGATTTTTCATTCTATGAACTATGAATCTGTGCATTCAAATGCTTCTCATTACCAAAGCCACTTATTTTATACTTAGACTTTTTTATCTGGTTTGCTTATGTCTCATCTTCTAGTTATAAGGATTTTTTTAAGCAACAAGAGAATAAATCTTGTCCTTGATAACGATTCCAAAGGCTTATGTTTTGCAAAAGACTCTGTAGTACAAAAATACAACTGACTGACTTTGAAAATCAGTCAAATGTATCCCCACCCAACCCCACATCAGTAGGAGCTTGGATTCAAAGAGTATAATGGGTTTATCACTGTTATGTTTTCTTTTAGACAAACATTTCCACAAATGGCTTCTATAGATTTTGATTCCCACAATTCTCCACAAAAGTCAACACACAGGTCATTTAAAAAAGAGATTTTGCTGTTCCTTGCATACGTGACCTTTCAAATGACCGAGGCTTTTGATTAATCCAAAACACATAACATTGTCCTTGTAAAGAACTTTAGCCTCAGGAAGACTGAAGACATGAAAAGTCAAAGCTGATGTTTGCAGTAAGCTGAATACAGCAATTCTTGATCAGTCTCATTGCCCTGGTATATGTCAATAGCAATTTACCCTGTAAATCTTTCACATTCTAGTTGTATGGTAGGCAATCTGCAACATGCTTGAATTTTTATAATGTATAGACACCAGAGGGGCATTAATGCAGGAATTCAATGATCCATTACTTTCAGGGATCAACGCAAGACTCGTTCTCCCTGTACATATTCCTTGTCAGAAAAGAGCACTTGCTGAATGCTAACTAAAGCAATGCTATTTTCTCATCTTAAAACAGTGCTGTATTTTCCAGTACTGGTTCAAAGTACTGTACAGTTACATCAATAAATCTCCAAAAGAGTTTTGGACTATTATGACAGAAGATTGTCAAAGATAATATGTAGGCTTTTTCCTTTGTTTGATGGAATGAAACATTATGTGAAAAAATGTTCAAAACACAGTTTTTCAATCCTACCTTCTTTGAAATGAACCCTGAAGAAAAGGCAAAGTTGAACAGTTCACACTGGCATATTGTATTGAGTTTGCGTGGCAAGGTTTTGATAGTGGGGGGGCTACAGGGTTGCTTCTGTGAGAAGCTGCTAGAAGCTTCCCCTACATTCGATCGATAGAGCCAATGTCAGCCGGCTCCAAGATGGACCCGCTGCTGGCCAAGGCTGAGCCAATCAGTGATGGTGGTAGCACCTCTGTAATAACATATTTAAGAAGGGGGAAAAAGTTGCTGCGCAACAGCAACTGCAGCGGGAGAGAGGAGTGAGAATATGTGAGAGCAACAACTCTGCAGACACCAAGGTCAGAGAAGAAGGAGGGGGAGGAGGTGCTCCAGGCACCAGAGCAGAGATTCCCCTGCAGCCCCTGGTGAAGACCATGGTGAGGCAGACTGTCCCCCTGCAGCCCATGGAGGTCCACAGTGGAGCAGATATATCCACCTGCAGCCCATGGAGGACCCCACGCTGGAGCAGGTGGATGTGCCCGAAGGAGGCTGTGACCCCGTGGGAAGCCCATGCTGGAGCAGGCTCCTGGCAGGACCTGTAGACCCGTGGAGAGAGAGGAGCCCATGCTGGAGCAGGTTTGCTGGCAGGACTTGTGACCCCATGGGGGACCCATGCTGGAGCAGTCTGTTCCTGAAGGACTGCACCCTGTGAGAAGGACTCATGTTGGAGAAGTTCATGGAGGACTGTCTCCCGTGGGAGGGACCCCATGCTGGAGCAGGGGAAGAGTGTGAGTCGTCCTCCCCCTGAGGAGGAAGGAGCAGCAGAAACAACATGTGATGAACTGACCGTAACCCCCATTCCCCATCCCCCTGTGCCACTGCAGGGAGGAGGTAGAGAATTTGGGAGTGAAGTTGAGCCCAGGAAGAAGGGAGGGGTGGGGGGAAGGTGTTTTAAGATTTGGTTTTTATTTTCTCATTATCCTACTCTGATTTGGCTGGTAATAAATTAAATTAATTTTCCCCAAGCCGAGTCTGTTTTGCCTGTGATGGTAATTGGTGAGCGATCTCTCCCTGTCCTTGTCTGGACCCATGAGCCTTTTGTTATATTTTCTCTCCCCTGTCCAGTTGAGGAGGGGGAGTGATAGAGCGACTTGGTGGGCACCTGGCGTCCAGCCAGGGTCAACCCACCACACATATGTCCATATGCACACTGCTTTAGTACTAGCGTGCTACCTAGTTCTGCTCCTAGGAAATGCCTTGTAATACTTGTTACTTCACAAAATATTCTTCTGAAAATTTTGCTTATTAGTTCAATAGTGTATAACGAGATTTTGTATTGCTGCCACTTTTAACACTGTCATTTACTGAAGTAGAGAATAAACCCAGTGTTGCCTAGGCAAAGATATCCTCTGTTACCTCATCTCTCATGAGCACACAGGTTTCAAAGTGAATATTACAATGCTTAAAATGGTGAACACACCATTATAAAGACCAAAGACACTATTATCATGCACTACCCCCTCCAAGTCTGCCAAAAAATTAAATGTCAGTTCTGGTTATAACCAAGCATAGTGAAATGCTCCTTCATGACAGAGGTGAAGCAGTAGGTAAAAGGTCTATGTTGCAGCACATTATCTTTTGGGAAAAGTTCAGGTATGAGCTTAAAGGGCTGCATCTATTCTCAGGTAAGACTCTGCTTGAGGTCTATAAAAGAATCAGTTGAATAAAGAACTTGGTTCTAGCAGGGAGACTGAAACCAACCATGAAAGAACAAAAATTTCAAAGAAGCAGGAAGCTAAACTTCATGCAGCAGTGTGGTCCTGTACCTCTGAACATGCAAGAGCTTCAAATAATTGTCCAGGCAACAATGGTGGGGGGTGTGTGGAGGTGTGTGTGTGCTCGTGTAGGCAGCTTACAAGGAGTATTGCACAGCACGATGGAGTGGGATTCAGAAATACCCAGCCCTAGCTGGCTGAGGTAGCTGAGATGCTGGAAGCCAAGGTAGCTAGCACAGAGCAATATGGGAGCACTGCTGTGATGTTACTGTTGTGCAAGCTAGCTTGTTCACATTAAATTATGTGATAAAAACTCATCTGCACATCCATAAAGGAGCACAGAGAGACGATGGCAGGTGAGGGAGCCCAAATAATATCCTGGCCCTGGCTGCTTCCAGGCCTATCGCAGGAGCCATCAGCCTGTCAAAGGCCCACTTCCACAAGTCCAGAGGAGCACGGGTGCACAAAAGCAGGAGAGAACCCAAATTAAAGACTCAGAAGAAGGAACACCACATCCAGGCCCCTCCCAGGGCTGTCCCAGGAGAACCTCAGACTTACTGTCCAGGCATAAAAACCATCACCATGAGTCAACACTGGAGCACCTTTTGGAATGAGTTGCTGCCTAGGGGTACAGGACACATGATGGGATGCAGAGGAAGAGCATTTCAGAATTGTACAGGACATTATGGTATGTTTAGGGGAGGAATCAAAGGCAGGGAAAGGGAGGGATTAAAGTGGAACAAGTGGATTGGAACAAGTGTGGGAAAATAGAGCAGTAAGAGGATAAAATGGGCCAGTTGTGTGTAAGGAGTTGGCTGGTCAGTACCCTTGTCTGGCCATGCCTTGCGCCTGATCAGCACAGGCTGTCCTATCTTCTTATTAAATTCCTTTCTAAGGGTTTCTTTAAGGGTGAGACCATGGGGGAGTTGCTACTGTGGAGCAGGGGAGTCCCGGCCAGCTCTGAGTGTGTGTGTGTGTGTGTGCATGTGGGATGGTCTGTACCAGTGGCTGGAGTGGGGCTGTGGCCTCAGAGGCTTGTATGTCCAGGTGCCAGCAACTGGGGAGACTGGGATCCAGGGGCAGCTACAGGGCAGACTGAGTGTTTGAGCCCAGCTGATGGAGGGATCCATGCTGTATATATGTCTACACACATATATATTCTTGCTAGCAGACCTCCATCCTGCTCTGCCGGGGAGGGGAGCAGGATGAGGCTGTTGGTGCTGTTTGTGTTTGTGGGAGTGCTCTGTGTGTCTGTCTGTGATCTCTGTGACTGGCCATGTGATGTATAAGTGTGCATTGTGTGCATGTACCTGCTAGGAATACATCTTCAGGCTCACTGCTGGTTGGACCTGGGGCACAGAGCCACAGCAGCCTCGCCTCTCTCGGGCTGTCAGATCCAGCGTGATATATTTTCCCCTAAGAGTTCAGACTTAACTCAGCTACGCCTGGGTAACACTGCATTGTACCGTGGAGAAACTGCTACAGAAGCCAAATCTGCTACTTGTTGTACTTGATACATTTCAGGTTGCACCCACTGATTGGCATATCTTAGTATCACTTTTTATTAACTCTTATATGTCCAGAACAAACATTAATCTAACCTGTAATAGTCTCTTTATATTCTCACCCACAGACAGCAAAGATGGCAAACAAATATATTAGATAAAGATATGCCCATATAGTAAATACATCAGGAATATGAACTTTTAGAGACAGTTGCAATCCACATGCTACTGTTTGGACCCAGAGCCCTCCAAGGATGCCTACAATACCTAGAGGGGCTGGTTTCTATGGGCTTTTTAGATGAATTATGTAGTAAGTCACATGCACAGACAGCAGAGAATCACCCTAATGAAAATGCTCCAGAGGGGGCCATGTATAATGTTTATTCCAGCAAGTTCAGGGAACACATTGTACTTCTGATCTGGTTTCAGAAAGGAGTATGCAATTAACTGGAGTGCATCATCTTGCCAGGAAAACAAATAAAACAAAATTTAAAAACCTCAACCCCAGCCCAAATAAACAAAACCCCAACCAAAACCTTTTTTCTTTTTTTGAAGTTACTGTTATGTTGAGTTCACTGACTGGTTGATCCTAAAAACTATCTCATCTCTGTCTCCAGCATGATGCCTCCAAAGCCCTTTAGCTGAACTATCAGGGGCTGCAGGGTAGTGATGGGACCTGCAGTGGAGTCCAGGTTATCTATTCTAAAACGTTCTCAGTTTACTGAAGAATTTGGTGAAGGGGAGTGTCAGAGAAGCAGCTACGAGTTTGGAGGTGTGTCCAAAAGCATTCGGTGCCCCAAGTTGAATTTCCTCCCTTTATTTGCAGGTGAGAGTGCCAGATGCCTGGCTACCTCTGAGCAGGAAGGCTGGCTTTCCAGCATTTTCAGGAGACATAGTTTTCCTTCTGTAATTGAGGCAATGGAGGGTATCTTCCCCCACTTCCCCCAGTCCCCTTCTAATGATGTGGGAAGGTATGGCACAGCCCCCTCCAACCCCCAACACAGACTGAGATGGTAAAGGGAAGATCTGCCATTCCCATCTTTTCAGGGGATTAGATCGTGTCAGGAGCCCTTTCCCACCCTCATTGTCTGGGAGGAGCTCTGGCACTCTCCCCATTCAAGCCATCTTTTCCACGGGGTTAGTCTGAGGTGTCCCTCATACTACCAAGTGTCTTTTAGACTTCAGTGTGTACCATATGCTCTTTTCCTTTCCCCATGCCCTCCTTTAGGTCTCCTAAGCCCTTATTATTCCCAGCAAGCCTGATATGTGCCTTAAGAATGTCCTTATATCTTGGAGTTTTCCCATCTCCTCTCTCTATCCCACCCACCTTGGGGATATGATAGAGATGGAGCCTATAGAGGATTATTCTATACAGAATCATAGAATCATAGAATCATAGAATCATAGAATAGTTTGGGTTGGAAGGGACCTTTAAAGGTCATCTAGTCCAACCCCCCCTGCAATGGGCAGGGACACTTTCAACTAGATCAGGTTGCTCAGAGCCCTGTCCAACCTGACCTTGAATGTTTCCAGGGATGGGGCATCTGCCACCTCTCTGGGCAACCTGTTCCAGTGTTTCACCACCCTCATCATAAAAAATTTCTTCCTTATATCTAGTCTAAATCTACTCTCTTTTAGTTTAAAACCATTACCCGTTCTCCTATTGCTACAGGCCCTATTAAAAAGTCTGTCCCCAAGCACATTAATTGATTGCAATGCTCAACCTTGGTGGCCATTTGGAAGCTGGTTCTGTACCAGCTGCTCTGCACTTGGCGCTCAGACCCTGCCGCAGGGAGGGCAAGGAGAGAGGTGGCCTCAGGCTTTCCATCTGTTCCCCAGAATAATCCACTGTTAGTGGGAGACGAGCCATACAAAAATATATAAACCTACCATCCAAAAACCTCAACTCAACTTTCTGATTGGGATTTTGAAAACAGTGCTAGAGGTTAAAAATTTGAAGTACTCTGAGCAAAAACAAGACAGAAGAGTCCTGGCTCTTCAGGCTTTTGAGTGCTTATTTGAATACTAGACTTTTTATGGCCATGATTATTGGCATAGTAGGAATATACTAGCAATAATTAGTAATAACATCAGTAATAATAAAAAGATCTTAACATTTGTCAGATTTTAGTTGAACTAATGAGCAGCTGGGGGAATACACAGCCCCAAGAAACAGAACTAGCTTTGAGAAATAGCTCAGGATCATTCCTCCTTCAATTACTGATGACACTCGTGGTTTAACCCCAGATGGCAACTAAGCACCACACAGCTGTTCGTTCACTCCCCCCTGGTGGGATGGGGGAGAGAATCGGAAGAGTAAAAGTAAGAAAACTCATGGGTTGAGATAAAGACAGTTTAATAGGTAAAGCGAAAGCCGCGCATGCAAGCAAAGCAAAACAAGGAATTCATTCACTACTTCCCATGGGCAGGCAGGTGTTCAGCTGTCTCCAGGAAAGCAGGGCTCCATCACGTGTAACGGTTACTTGGGCAGACAAATGCCATAACTCTGAACATCCCCCTTCCTCCTTCTTCTTCCCCCAGCTTTATATTGCTGAACGAAAAAAATGGCCAGTACTGACTCATGGATGGTGGCAAATGCTCTGTGGGGGTGGTTGCAGCAATGGAAGCAGAGTAACTGGCAGCGCAGAGGTAAACCCATCTGGGCTGCCCCATTGTGGCAAGGTATTGCTGCCCGGCTAGAGAACCTGGTTGTGAAAGTGCATCATGTAGATGCTCACATACCCAAGAGTCGGGCCACTGAAGAACATCAAAACAATGAGCAGGTGGACTAGGCTGCTAGAATTGAAGTGGCTCAGGTGGATCTGGACTGGCAACATAAGGGTGAGCTATTTATAGCTTGATGGACCCATGACACCTCAGGACATCTAGGAAGGGATGCAACATACAAATGGGCTCGTGATCGAGGGGTGGACTTGACTATTGATGCCATTGCACAGGTTATCCATGAATGTAAAACGTGCGCCATAATCAAACAAGCCAAGTGGCTAAAGCTTTTTTGGTATAGAGGACGATGGCTGAAATATCAATGTGGGGAAGCCTGGCAGATTGACTATATCACACTACCATGAACCCGCCATGGCAAGCACCATGTGCTTACAATGGTGGAAGCGACTACTGGATGGTTGGAAACATGCCCTGTGCCCCATGCCACTGCCCAGAATACTATCTTGGGCCTTGAAAAGCAAGTTTTATGGCAACACGGCACCCCAGAAAGAATTGAGTCAGACAATGGGGCTCATTTCCGGAACAATCTCATAAACACCTGGGCCAAGGATCATGGCATTGACTGGGTGTATCACATCCCCTATCATGCACCAGCCTCTGGGAAAATCGAACAATACAATGGACTGTTAAAAGCTACACTGAGAGCAATGGGTGATGGGACATTCAAACATTGGGATCCATATTTAGCAGAAGCCACTTGGCTAGTTAACTCTAGAGGATCTGCCAGTCGACCTGGCCCTGTACTGTGGAAGGAGATAAGGTCCCCGTAGTACATATAAGGAACTGGTTGGGTAAAACAGTCTGGGTTATTCCTTCCTCAGGAAAGGGCAAACCTATTCATGGGATTGTTTTTGCTCAAGGACCTGGGTGCACTTGGTGGGTAATGCGGAAGGATGGGGGAGTCCAATGTGTACCTCAAGGTGATTTAATCCTGGGTGAAAATAATCCATGATTTGAGTTGTATGATGGCAGTGTTACATGATGCTGTATGTCACCAATGCTGTGGCTGCCATATATCAAAGGTATTATAGCAGGAACCTCTCGCTGCTAGCCAAGCTAGAGGCAAGAGGAAGAATTCATTGCAATGTTAAAACTTAAGGCCTAGTCCAAAGGGACCAGAGGTGGGGAATGTAATGGATATATTTTTAAATTGTTGTAACCCATGATTTGAGTTGCATGTTATAGGAATTGCTATAGCAGGAACCACCTGAACCAATGGAGGACGAATCTCACAAGAAGCAGTGCAAGTGCAGCAGTGACCCGACCTGAGCTGGCTTTGGTGCCCAGTAACTCCACGCAACACACCACCTCTCCTGTCCTGAGTGACCACCATAACAGATGGAGCCCAAAGTCATGGACTAAATGAACTCAGTGGACATTTTATGGACGTTTTACAGGGGAGGTCCATAGACTAAGGGAATGATATCTGTGTATTATACCAAAGGATGGGAAGGGGAGTGGTGGTTAATGAGGATGTATTGGATAGTGTGGGACCTGAGCATGATGTAAATGGTATGGAATAAGGGGTGGAGAATGTGCTGGTTTTGGCTGGGATAGAGTTAATTTTCTTCATAGTAGCTGGTAAGGGGCTATGTTTTGGATTTGTGCTGGAAACAGTGTTGATAATACAGGGATGTTTTCGTTATTGCTGAGCAGTGCTTACACAGAGTCAAGGCCTTTTCTGCTCCTCACACCACCCCACCAGCGAGTAGGCTGGGGGTGCACAAGAAGTTGGGAGGGGACACAGCCGGGACAGCTGACCCCAACTGACCAAAGGGATATTCCATACCATATGATGTCATGCTTAGCAATAAGACTAGGGGGGAGGTTGGTGGGGGGGCTGCTGCTCGGGGACTGGCTGGGCATTGGTCGGTTGGTGGTGAGCAATTGTTTTCATTTGTGTATTGGGTTTGTGTGGCAAGGTTTTGCTAGCGGGGGGGCTACAGGGGTGGCTTCTGTGAGAAGCTGCTAGAAGCTTCCCCTATGTCTGGTAGAGCCAATGGCAGCCAGCTCCAAGACGGACCCGCCGCTGACCAAGGCCGAGTCAATCATCGACGGTTGTAGTGCCTCTGTGATAACATATTTAAGAAGGGGAAAAAGTTGCTGTACAACAGCAACTGCAGCCGGAGAGAGGAGTGAGAATATGTGAGAGAAAGAACTCTGCAGACACCAAGGTCAGTGAAGAAGGAGGGGGAGGAGGTGCTCCAGGCACCGGAGCAAAGGGGAAGCTTCTAGCAGCTTCTCACAGAAGCCACCCCTGTAGGCCCCCCCGCCACCAAAACCTTGCCATGCAAACCCAATACAATTGCTACTTATTTCATCATTCTGTCATGCTCCAGCTGAGGGCCATAAAAGCTCAATGATTATGGCCAATAATACAAATTCTTTTACCTCTTGCCTTCATGAACCCCTTTGTAATTATTGAAGCAGTTAGTGAAAACCAAGAAAAGCAATCAATAAAAGAAATAATTATAAAAATATAAAGCTGAGGTAGATGAACCTGTGACAGGAATGGGGAAATTGCACAGAGGTATGCTCTTCTCATAGAGGATTTAAATCTAGTGGGCATCCTAGTATCTCCCCTTCTATTCAGAATAGATGATGTATACTGCATTTGCGATGCTTATTTTCAGTGATGGTACCAGCACCTGCTGACTGCAAGCGCTTATTAACATATGATAGTGAGTAGGCTAAGATGTCCCAGCAACACAAGAGTATTGAACATGGATGGAGGGGGCAAAGAAGGGGGAAAAAATGAACAAATTAAATTTTTTCCATCCTCAGTATCACAAAGCAGCAAGGGAAAAGGATCCAGGGAGAAGTGGATGTAATAGCAAAAATGGGATATACTAACCTCTTTACTCTTGCAACAGTCTCAGATACATGAATATTGACCAGGACTGACTGTATTTGGTGTGCCAGTTATTGTTTATACAATATTATGTTTTCTGTCTGGATTGAAGGGCAAATGAATTGAAAAATGCCTTATGATTGTGAAATAAGCTGATATTGAAGAAACCAGAAGAATACCAATGACTCACCACTTCCTTCTGACAGGCTTTATCTTCCTTGTGCAGAGCCAAAGAGTGCACACCATGTAATGAAAGGATACACATTTAACCTTCCCTTCGAGGAAGATAAATCGATGATGCAGAAGCTGCATGACAGGTGTGACACTAATAAATTTCTGGTTCATTTACAGCCAGAAGGATAGTCAAAATCAGCATTACCCAGAGCATCACAGGTTTTCAGTGTTTCAGTAGGAACTGGGTCTACTTTAAGGAAAATAAATTTAGCTTTGCCAGTGAACAAAACACAAAAGCTACCTTAACAGAAGACTCCACTACAAGTTTCTGAGGCCATAACTTTGTTTTAGAAAAATACATGCCACATTTCAGTTTTGACAGGTTATAAAGATAATCAAAATGAATCCAGTTCTTTTGGAGGGTAAAACTGAGCTAATCTTTAATGTATAATTTTTTATAACATTATGCAAGGAAATATGACATATCATTTTGCAAAAAGTTGTTACTCAAAAAAAAGAAAAAAAAGGAGAGAACAGGTAAAGATGTAGGAGCTGATATTCTCTGTGTGTTTATGACATTTCTTCTTATGTAAGTAACTTAGTGATAATCCATTACCATCATTGTATGGAGGAAGTATATGCTTGCTCAATAATGTCCACTCTTGGGAATGCCCTGGGTCTCTATTTAACACAATGCAATAAGAACTGACATGGCATTGATAACTATAATTCTGCGTGGTGCCTAAGATGGGAGATAGGCATCACAGAGATTCATCAATCAGAATTTTCTTTCTTTTTAATCAACCATTTCTATCCATTCTTACCTTGCACACAGAAGTGCCTTCCCATCCACAATCCTCTGCTGAGTACTTTATTGAATTACATTCCATTTTTAATGTAATATACAAGTAATTTTCTTAATAGTCAATGAATTAGGTTTGGTGCCTTTTCTGTACAGTGTTGTTTCAAATAAGAGCACTAAGTGTCTGTTGTTGTCAGAAGATTCTTTTCTGACACTGAAATGCAAATCCACTGGATAATGGTATATGGTATCAAATTAATATATTGTGGGCAAAAGACATTCATGTTGAAACTGTAATTCTTATGTATGTCCCTTTAGTTGGAGTTACAATGAAGGACTAGAAGCCTGCAGGGCATACTTAATTTGTATTAATCAGGTTGCAGATGTCCTTAATTTTTGCATCTTTGACACAATCTCTGCATCCTGCTTTCTTCCCAGCTGTCAAATACACCTTGAAACTACTTTCCAATTCCAGTGTAGCAGGAGCCCAATTATGCACTTACTACATTAAAAAAAAAAAAAAGAAGAAAAAGACTGTGCTCTAAGTTAAAACTATACTCTGTATCCCTCCTCCCCAGTAACTCCTCTGCCTGAGCTCTAATGGTCATCTCTTTAGAAGAAAAGCCCACCAGGTAAGGTGTTTTTCCTGTACCTGTACAGCCAGCATGCCGCAGCTGGCACTTAAACAGCTGACAGTAAGTCTAAGAAGAGCGTTAGGCAGAGTAAGGTCCCTTCAGTATGTCACCGTGACATTGCGCACCCTGGAGGCTTTTTTGTCGTGGAGGAAGATGACAGAGTACTCGTATAGAAGCTCCCAACCTGCTCCCAGGCAAGGTGGACTTTACTGAAGGTGTGCAGAATTAATAAAAGACAGTAAATTCCCTGTCAAAGTCAACTGTATTTCTTTCCTTTTCTGATGTGTAGTATATACTTCTTTTCCAGGCTTTTTGTTTAGAAAAGTTGAACAGATGTTTACACAGACAGTGGAGAAGAGACAATAAGTACTGTTAGACATTAAGGGCAGAGAGATCTTCCAACCTACTTCCTTGTATTTTGTGTCATGATAAAACAATATAAAATACATTTCAATATTTAATTCTTAATCCTACAACAAGGTTTACTTATGAGCAGACCAACTAATATAACACATTTTTCACAGTGGGACACAGTAACGATACATGTTAATGAAGTGGTTTTACGTCATGTATAATGTCGCAAGCTGTGTCATACTGTGGGAAGTGATTTAGCAACTCACCACACAGACAAAAGGCTGTATATTTTAATTTTCTCCCCACTGAGAAACCCACCATTAAATTATCATCCTTCAAAGCTACTACTAGACATGCACAGTGCACACAATCATCAAAAATTAGGATTTGAAAGGAGATGGAAAAAAGTATTTACAGGAAAATAATATTCATGGAAAGAATAAAAGGCAAAATACAGTCTGCACTTGCACATCTTTTGACTATCCCCATGGTTTCATGTTCCAGATGCTTCCAAATAAATGATCCTGTTAATCACCAATTTATGTTGATTGCACAAACTGTCGCTGGAACTCTGAGTAATGACCCTAATCGATGCAGCTGATCCTAACTCTGGTATCTGAAAAACATAGCTGTGAAATAAGGGAATACTGAAGTCATTTACTAAAGCAACTACAGCATCTGTTTGAGTATATTACACTTTTAAGTAAATGAGCAATTTGCTGTCACTTTAAAATATTTTTTTTGCTTGCCATTTTGTATTTATATATATATATCAGGAAACAGATACAGACACATATGTGTCCTCACATTTGCTGTTTTTCTTTCTTGCAGTGATGTGCTTTTGATAATTAAAAAAACCCCCCGATGATAGTTAAGCAAGCAATATTGATGCTGAACAAGTCCTTTTAGTCCTACACACTTGTATCTAATACTTCTCTCCTCAGTGCACCAGCAATGGTCCCTTAACCCTGGACTGCACTACTCTGCCAAAGAGCCTCTCTTGCACTTCTGAGGTTACCTATTAGCCTCCCCCTTCAGCCCCACAGAGCACCTGCACAGCAATGGCATTTTGGAGGTAGCAAAGATTTTACAGGCAAAGTAAAGTTCTTTTGGTTTGTAACAACACTGATAGTCCTGTAGCTATAATTTAGCTTGGTCACATAGGTGACCAGATTCATATTTGCAATATATATGGCAAGTATCTGGCAAAAAGATGTCCCTGTTTCAGGGAATTTCTCATTAAACAGTTCTCTAGAATTCTGGATTGACTCTGACTTTTTACTGTCATATCTCAGTATGAAATTCGTTGCATATTTGTGGCCATTAATCCCTTTTTGTCTGTTTTGCCAGGAATGCCTTCCAAGTTTCTCTCATTTCTCAAATTCACTGCTTTGGATTTTATTTCCTCTATTGTTTTAGCTTTCTTTTTTTTCAAGTATAAATGAATTCTACTATTGCCTCTCTTATATCTGATCTTGTTAGATCATTTTGGGTTATTTTTCTCATTCAGTATTTTGCACAACCTCTTTCATAAACAACTCAGTCTTATATGCACATAAATTGTGTTCTGAAATGCCTGTGTCCATGTTTTAATGAAGGGGTTAAAACTTACTACGTCATAGAAGCCACCTGTGATAAATTATCTTGGACTATCCTTGTTAAGGATTCATCCAACTTGCAAGCCATGTGTCAGGGCTGTCATATGAGTCATTTTACTTCTCATCGATAAGATAGACAGCATTGTTTTACTATAACATCAAGGATATGTTACTTTTGTAATACTACATTTTACACCAGAACTGGTATAAATCCTATCAGCACTTATCTTATCATCTCCTGGAAGCAAAGCAAAGAAAATATTCAGAGCTATACTTGAACCCTAGACATAAAAATGTGATTCCACCATTGTGTCCTTTCACCAATACCTGTTTGGAAGTAATTTCCCTACATGGCTGTACACTGCAAGCACAAAAGATTTGAGGTCTGAAATTTTGAGTCAGAATATGTGTGGCCTAGTTTTCATCTGAACACTTGAGCTTCTGCCTTTCTTTTTTCACAGATACCTGAAACTGGATTGGCAAAATGTCAACTGCCTTAATCCCACTGTTAAATGATACTGGTTAATCAGATGAGTATGAGTTATATAATTGTATCTTTCTTTTTTTCTTTGAGGCCCTGAAGGTAAGTTTTGAATTACTCTGGTCACACTTTGCTTTTGAGACACTGTTGATCAAAATTCATTTTGTGAGGGCTGCCAGGAGCCAAAGACAACAGTAACAACCATTTCACTGTCTACATCCTGCCTGGCACAGGGTGTCAGGATTGTCCTGCTGACTCACCCTGCGAGCAAGTAAACTGCAGGTTTATTTCTGTTGACTCACAGAGGCTGATGGGAGGCATTAGACTTTAGATTTTATTTCTAGGATTAAAAATAAAGCAAGAAAAAAATTGTAAAAAAATGAAAGTCTTGTGTATTCATTCAGAATGTCAGTAGTGCTGCTACCTGATTCACAAATCAAAAGACTGTGTATATATATATGTATACACATATATATAGTTGCCTCTCAAGCCCTAGCTTTTATATATTTGAATTTTGTTCTCCATCACAATTCTTAAACAAAAGTATAGTGCTTGTCCCTGACCCCAGAAGCCAGAGCTAAAAGGAAATCCTGAGTATAGCGGAAGCTGTCAGCAACATATGCAGGCATGAATACAACTTTTTAGTAAAAAATTTGGAGATTAGCTTTAAAACTTTCTAACACTTTTGAAAACTGAACATAGATACAGCCTAAACCTCTCCTAAGGCTCATGTTGAACTTTCGTAAATTAAAGTTTATCTCACTCTGCCTGTGAGCACTTTAAAACATACTGTTTAAACCATGTTAGCTAACACATTTTTAAGGTTACAGCTTCTCTCTGGTGATAAAAATGAAGTGTTTAATATTGTCTTATTGACACTTCATCATTGACTTCGGCAGGTAGAGACCTCTCTCAGAGGACATAACTGTGTGCATCAAACAAGTCCTTGGGTAGACAGGAATCTTTGGATAGAAAGCTTAGAAGGGCAAGCATCACAAAATCAGAAGTTCATCAGTTAAATTGTTCTGTATCCCCAGCATGGTAGAGGATTACAAAATAATGAGATTCCTGAAGTAATGTACTGGAAAATCAAGAGGATAAAACATTTCCTATGCACTGTTCCAGAAATGAAAGCCTACAATTGCAAACAAGTAAGCATGAGTGAATGAGTTGGACATCAGGTCTTTATAAGGCATGGAGTACAGGAAATGACTGTGCTTTACCAGAAAGTGTTTCCAGTGTGGACATAACTATATCAACAAAACTGTATTTTGCCCTGGAATGTAATAAGCTATCATGCACTGCCAACTTTGATCCTACAGCAAATCAAAATAAAGCAGTAAAACTTTTGCCCATATAACCACATCTCTATTAGAGATGTCTCTTGGCAGAGCTAGACAGGTTAAGAGTCACAACTCCTCACAGCTCTGACATAGATGGGCTGGCAGAGGTCTTTTTGGGTGCAATTCATCTGGTCTATTCTAGACAACTACTTTAGAATGAGATGAGTAATGAGCTAAAAGTGTCTGTTTCTTGCCATTGACCAAAAGGGATCCTCATGTGTTTAATTTGGATATGGATGTCTGCAATGTAGCAGCTAAATTTATTCTGAGGAGTCTCATCCACAGCTTTGGATGTTGTCAAGGTCTCCAAGGTTTCAGAACTCACTAATAGACTACAAGATTTGTCTACAGAACAACAGTATCAGGTGAAGGTTTCCCATACACCTCTACTTTACAGATATAAACTAGCAAACACATCCAAGTAGACTTATCTCATACCAGAGAGAGATTTCTGTGGAGCTATAACACTCAGAAGATCGTTTAGCTAATGAACTTATATAAGCTTTTTTGGTATGAAACATTTCTAGCCAAGGCTGATCCCCTAAGGCATGTTCACTATCTGTAACTCAAGAAGGAAAAACACAGGGCTTAGCCTGTGGCAGACTACGAGAACAGCTGAGTACACCTGTGTATGTATTGCAGAACTGCAGAAGGGTTACAGTCTGGGGCAAGACGGCACCATCTCCTGCCATCCAGCTTCCTTTCCCCCTTTCCCACACAATCCCCACTGTCTGATCTCTTTCTCAGAAGGAGCAGAGGGCCTCTCCTCTTTCATCTCTGCTGCAGACAGAGTATTATTCTCCTCATATTCCTTCATATGGTTTCAGTCTAAACCAAGAATCCCCAGGGAAGGTGGAGAAAAAAAGTGATGGGTGGACATGAAGAATTCTGAGGAGGTCTGGGTGCATTTCCTAGGCTGAGCAGACGAGAAATGCCAATGTGACAATCTTCTGTCATGTGGAAATCCTATGGACATCATCCTGACCCTGGGCCAAGTTGCAGACCCAGCTTTGCCTTTTCCTCACCATTAGAGATGCGTAGAAACTGCAGTCTGGAGATAGAAGTACAGTGGGTGCAGGGACCTATATTTCCCACAAACCAGGTGCTGGTAGGGACTCTGACTTAATTAAGAAAAATGGGATTCTGTGGATCACTTAAAATCAGTAAGAATTCCTTGTGAGAATCCTAAATGCTGCAGCAATTAGCTCTGTATGAATCATTTAACTATTTATGTCCAGAAAGAGCTGTTAAATAAGCACTAAACACACTCAAATGTAAGCACATGTATTCAAAGAGAAGGCAAACTGTCTGTCTTTTTTTGTAAACCCAAGAACTAACCCAACTGCCACAAAACAGATCTGGGAAAAAAAAAGAAAAAAGAAAAAGAAACAGAACATACTGATTTAAGAGGTTAACAAACCTCTTATTTCTTCCCTTGTGTTTAGTTTGGCTATATCAAGCCAGTAACCACTACTTAAGATGCAGTGACTCTACTCATTGTTTCTGAAACTTCAATTTGCTATGCAGAATCTCAGCATTCATTATTTTCTTAAAAAGGTAAAACTTTAACCAACAGTTGTTAAAACTCCTGACAATAGAAGGCAAAAGCAATGCTACTTCTTGCATATGCAGGGGACCAGAAGCTCAAGTGCTACTAACAGCCTCACTCACCTCTGCTGGATGTAACTCAGAAAGGTCTATTAGAAAGTCCATGGGGAGGAGAATTCCTCATCTGACCATTTGTCTGTGAATGGCGCCACATTGGACTGTGATCATATTTGGGGGATAACCATCTGTTTTCCTATGCTGATCAGCAGAGCTAAGAAAGGTTAAAAGGGAGGAGTGATGTATCTGAAAAGCCTGATGGTATTAACCACCGGGTCCCACAACAAAGAGAGGTCATGGCTGTCTTCATCTAGGAAAGTTCCTAGATTTCACTGAAGCTAAATTCTGTATAGCAACATTTGAAAGTGAGGTCTCTGTTGTTCACAGCTGAGTGGGAGGTTACAGCAAACCTGGCTTCATTTATACATGCCTTTGTCAGCATCTGATGGGACTAGAGCAAGAAATCTCTCTGGGTATAAAACCTTTACACCTCAGAAACTTCAACTAGCACTCATTGTCTTCTTAGCAACGTGTGCTGCTCTGAGCTCATTTAATCCTATGGACATGAGGGCTGCAGGTCAGAGTCACAAAAGAGATTTAAGTGGTTAGTTCCTAGCTCCGACAAATTTTACTGTGGTCTGAGTGTTGATCCTTTTTTTCGAGATTTGTCCAAGACAGCTAAAAGATCATCTCCAAATTGTCATCTAACATGAGGACTTTATTGATAGCTCTGCTCACAGACATGAGGTGTCCTCTGTAAGTAGGCTTTTGTACTGTGGATTGTGGACTTGCAGATTGGGGAACTGCCAGTGGGACCCATCAAGTGGTAAAGAGAAGGTCAGTGGTACTCTATTAACAGAAAAGAAGAAGAAATTTCAAGCAGGTGGTTCAATCTCATCAGGGCTTGTGTTCAAAGACACAAACAATGATTACCTCTCAGATAGACAGTCCATAAAAAGGAATGTATGCAATCCAAGGCCAACTTGAAGCACAGATGTGGGAGACTTGTTGGGGAAAGCAGAATGAACTGCAGTGCAACTGAACTGCTCTCTTTTCTTGAGGGCCACAGAGTCCCTGGGGAACATGCAGAGAGCTTCCAGAGGAACAGGGCTTGTCCAGTGGACCTATGCTTCCCACGGCAATCCCATGACCTCCAGGTGAGCATCGATAGCTTCAGTCTTCCACACAGAAGTAGAGAAGAGAATTTGGACAACAAGGTTTAAATCTATAGTCTTTTCTGATTCGTCACAGCAGTGCTGAATAGATCAATCATTTCATAAACAAATTTTAACTTCTACCCTCTGGACATCTGGCAGTGGAAGGACTTAGAATGGAAGAGAGGATGTGGCTGAGAAAGAAATTATGAGTTATCTGAAACCAGTCCAGTAAAGTGGGGTATGCATGAACAGATGCTAAGGGATAATCAAGTACCTTTTCTAACATT
Organism: Gymnogyps californianus; assembly: GCF_018139145.2. Lineage (NCBI taxonomy): Eukaryota > Metazoa > Chordata > Aves > Accipitriformes > Cathartidae > Gymnogyps > Gymnogyps californianus. The sequence continues at coordinate 183,515 of NW_026114459.1, read as the reverse complement.
TGTGGCAGATAATCTCTGAAGGCTGAAGTGCCACACTGTCCTTAAACAATTTAGAATAGGAAAGTAAATCAGATAAAAACCAGAGACCACCGAAAGTGACACAAAAGGTTCTATTAATTTGTTGTAAACTGCATGTTACATATTTATATATAATGCATGAATGAGTCCGAGAGAATAAACAAACAACCCTAATCTTACTAAAGCCCAGAACAAATATGCTATATTTTTGTTAATATAATATGATTGCTAAATTAGAAAATCTTTCCTCCCTCTCCTCAATTTTACCCTGAAGGTTTTTTTAAAATTTTTGCATAGTATTAGAAAGCCCTCATTGGATTCTAAACAATGGCTGCTTAAAGAGAAATCTGATGAATAACCGATATTAAGCAAAAAGAAATGTCTAAAGGCAGAAGACACCTATCAATTATATAAATCCTTAATATAACCAAAGCTCATTTTGCCGATTCACTTCCCACTTAGTCACTCAGAGCTAAAATAAATATTAAAAAGCAAGATAAATTAAGAACATGCTCTCAGTTGGTGTGAAAAGAACTTAAAGATAAACAACTCACCTGAAGAGAAGAGATATATGAGAGGGAGGTAGCTGCTACACTGCACACCAAAAAGGAGTTGGGCCTATAGCATATATAAGCAATATGCACAAAGCCATCTTTGGCTGCTTTCAGAAGAGAGGCAGGGGTGCTGCAGGAAGATACCACAGAATCCTTATATGGAAAGAAGACAGTGTGGAGCAGCATGCAAAGCAGGATGAATTAAATGTGCTGATTAAATGAACAGTTTGCTTTTTGTACTTCAGTGAAGTTCAAAGCTTTCTGGCCAACCACTTTAAGCATACCTAGCAATCAAATAAATGACTTATGTTATAAAACCCTCATGCAGAGAAACAGTAGGTAATGCAAAATTGATCTCTTTATATGTCTCTGTCCCTCACCTTTGTTCAGGGCTTTAAAAAGAATACATAATACTTTTAAATGCAGGTATAAATGCTAAAGGCTGAGGGAAGGGAGAGACCCTCCACTATATCACTGTAGAAAGAAGCTGAGGACAATGCCCTCTATCCTGACTCCTGGAAGATGGGGCAAACAGATTTTCCCAAAATTATACCTCAGGCATGCTGCAAGCCCATTCCTTGTGTACAGATCTTTAGCTAAGGAATTCATGGTAGAACAGTCAGTGTTGCCTGCCCTGTGAAGTGTATCTCTCTAAGCAGCAGGACACCTGGGCTCTAATCCTGATTATAAGAGTTTTACTGCTGACTGCAAAGCCACAGCAGGGAGTAAGGTGGCACAGGTTGTCCTGAGGACTCACTGTGAAGAGCAGGAGGTCTAATACCTTTGATTAGAGGGGACAAAGGAAAAGCAAACACACCAGAACTTGACTTTTAATTCTGAGACTGAGGACAATAGGAAGAGAAGTATTTTTACTTGTAATCTGATACATAAATCACTGACATATACTAACTGTAGCATCCTAGAAGTTTTTGGTTTGGTTTGGTTTTTTAGCAGTCTATTTTGTGCTGTAACATTTCAAAGCTGATGACAATGATTTTCAGAGAAAGGACATCTAAAATTTGGAGTCACACTGTCCTGAGCTTTGAATTTGGGTGTTGAGTTCTATTAAACTAGGTTGGTTGTTCAAGTGCCTCAATATGGATTTATGAGTCTATTTTTGGACTGTCAATTAGAATAGTCACAGAATGGTTAGAGCTATGCTCTGCTTGACCTTTCACAGATACACTAAATGGATGCAAACACTAAACTGTCCTTTCTGAGCTTGCCCACAAGCCATGAGAAGAACTGCAAGCCTCTCGTTTTCAGTGCCTCCTAAGGGTCTCCAGCATAGTGTGTGATATTTGGATGTCAGACATCCACATATTTGATCTTGAGGTCATCTTGACATGATCTGGCTCATTCTTTCAGTACCAAACAAAACAAATGGAATAAAGCTGCTGTTTCTTTCTCTGAAACCCCAGATTACTGCTTCTGGTTGGAATACTTCTGTACAAAACCCCTCATGTTTCCCATATTTCATCACGCCACCAAACCTTACCGTTGCATTACTGATAACTCCAGCCTGTATGGCCAACATGTTTCATTTTTCTAACAGTAACCTCCACACATTCTCCCAAGCTGTCCTTTGTAAAAAGCAGCATGATGTTATTCTCCTTTAAATCTCTGCTGAAAAACAACCTGTGTAGTGATGTCTCTGTTTAATGAGTAGCCAGCTGGTGTGCTGTGAATGAAGTTATTACACTAATTCTCACTGTTTCACTGGTATCCTGTGTTTCTTTGTGTTGCCTTATATCTTTATTCCTTATGCTTCTGCTCATGCTTTACTCATACTTCTTTGGTCATGGACTTTTAATTTTTTTTTTTATATTCATGTACAGTGATTAAAACAATGGTATGTCACATACTCAGACTCGACAATAACAAAGAGAACTGCAAACACTGAAGGAAAAACCCAAGGACTAAGCCAGACAGCAGGCTAGAGCAAAACACTTGGGATTACAATATAGTATTGGTTTGTAGCTGTCTCACTCTTGAGGCCAGAAAAGAGCCAAGAGAGGAAACCAAACCCAGGCCTAGATGAAGGATGAAGACATGAGAATTTTATGGACTGATACACATGAAGACCTCTGGCTCCTGTTTGTTTCTACTGTGTCAGGGAAACAGGATACTGCATGCTCATTTGTAAATGAAAAAGATTATATTATATCTGAATAACATAATAAATTTCTCCATCACAAACAGCTGTGCTAAAGGCTGAATATCAGCTAACTGCATGCACCAAGGAAAAAACAAGAATGATATTAAAAGAGCAATGCATCTATATTTAAAGTTACTCCTAATTATTGCTATAATGACAGAATGATGTAGGGTGCTTTACAGGCATCATGAAATACCCCTCCACACACACACTTCATAGCATTCTCAGGCTTTGGTAATAAAATAAAAACAGAATATAAACTCTTGATGTTTATTGTACTTTCAAGGATTTTATGTGTAATTCTACAAGGTCAAAGAGAATAACATTTCTTTTGCACATAAATTATTAAGGAAAAATTGTACTCTGCTCAAGTACTCTGAAGAAATGTTTTCTATAAAGCTCAAGAATTGTTTTCCTCTTAGTTGTGAACCAGTTGGTTGACATAGTTTATTTGGACTGTTAAAAAGTTTGAAACTCTTTTTTAAGAAGCTTGTAAGGAGGGGGATTTGGACACATGCACTCCCAGTTGTTTCTCCACTCTTCCTGCTGGAGTTTTAGTGTAACAGACTAAACATGATGTCTCTCAGATATTTACATCGACAGCAACATACAAGCTTATCTGATGATGAACTATGGCTCTGGGCTGCGAGCTGGTTGAGAAGCAGGTATATGTTTTATTTTGCTGAGTTGTGTATAGCAGCAATAATATGGAGGAAGAACAGTCACAGATAGGTGAGTGTCGTGGTTTAACCCCAGCTGGCAGCTAAGCACCATGCAGCCGCTCGCTCACTCCCCCCCACCCCTGGGATGGGGGAGAGAATCAGGAAAAAAAACCCTCGTGAGCTGAGATAAAGACAGTTTAATAGGACAGAAAGGAATGAAAAACAATGATAATGATAATGATAATGTGACAATAGTAATACTAAAAGAATTAAACTATACAAAGCAAGTGGTGCACAATGCAATTGCTCACCACTCGTTGACCGATGCCCAGTTAGTTCCCGAGCCGCGATCCCCCCTCCCAGCCAGCTCCCCCAGTTTATATACTGGGCATGATGTCATATGGTATGGAATAGCTCTTTGGCCAGTTTGGGTCAGCTGTCCTGGCTGTGTCCCCTCCCAGCTTCTTGTGCCCCTCCAGCCTTCTTGCTGGCTGGCCATGAGAAGCTGAAAAATCCTTGACTTTTAGTATAAACACTACTTAGCAACAACTAAAAACATCAGTGTGTTATCAACATTATTTTCCTACTAAATCCAAAACACAGCACTATACCAGCTACTAGGAAGAAAATTAACTCTGTCCTAGCTGAAACCAGGACAGTGAGGCAGGGAAGTAACATGTCAGGCTATTGCAGCTGTTTGTCTAGTAAACACAAGTAGAAAACTAAAGTATAGGACAAGCACTAAAATATCATCTAGAACAGGAACTGGCTAAGAGACACAAGACAAAGAGGGAAAGAAAATCAACATTTAATTTGATGAAAAAAGAGCAGTAATGCCTCCAATTTTTGTGAAACAGTAAAAATAATAACATTCTGAAAAACAAGGTAAAATGATAACACACGGACATATCAGGATAGTCAGGATGGAAGATGACTGAAAAATTTCTGCAGGAGTAAAGGAATCTAAATGAAGGAAAAAGTCATTGCTGCTAAAATTTAGTACTGATAAATTTAAAATATGCATATTAGAAGGGATAATCTGTACTTCTCTGATGAAGTCTAACTACAATCGCTTAGGAAAAATCTGAAGTGTCATTGCAAGCTGCTTAATGAAAACTGGTATACCATGTGCCACAACAGTTAAATAACCAAGAAAAATGTTGGCTGCATGCATAACATGATTGAGTAGATGTCGTGGTTTAACCCCAGTCAGCAACTCAGCACCACGCAGCCGTTTCCCCCTCCCCTCTCCCAGTGGGGTGAGGAGGAGGAAAGCAAAGGAAAAAAAAAGTAAAACTCGTGGGTTGAGATAAGAACAGTTTAATAACTAAAGTAAAATATAATACTAACAATAGTAATAATGAAATATAATAATAATAGTAATGAAAAGGAATGCAACAAAAAAAAGGAAGGGGGGGGAAGGAAAAAAAACAGTGATGCACAATGCAATTGCTCACCACCCGCTGACCAATGCCCAGTTAGTTCCCGAGCCGCGATCCGCGCCTCCCGGCCAACTCCCCCCTGTTTATATACTGGGCATGACATTCCATGGTATGGAATACCCCTTTGGCTAGTTCAGGTCAGCTGCCCCGGCTATGCTCCCTCCCAGCTTCTTGCACACCTGCTTGCTGGCAGAGCACGGGAGACTGAAAAGTCCTTGGCTTAAGATAAGTGCTACTTAGCAACAACTAAAACCTCAGAGTGTTATCAATCAACATCATTCTCACACCAAATCCAAAACACAGCACTGTACCAGCTACTAAAAAGAAAGTTAACTCTGTCCCAGCCGAAACCAGGACAGTAGAATACTGAAAAACTCCTTCTTGCCCAAGGTTGTTAGCCATATTTAGGGTTTTGCAGGCAGGGTTCTTTGGGGGTTTTTGTTTGCTTATTTGTTTTTTAATTTTTGTGGGAGAGTATCACACATATCTTTGATGCAGTTCTCTTACATACAAAAAATGTGCTCAAAGCTTAGGTCACAATAGAAATTAAATAGGAGATAGTAATTTTTCTCACAATTCCCAAACCTCATAAAACCAGCCTATTCCCCAAAGAAATCCTTGCACAAAGAACTCCTTGCATCTTCTCGGAGGAGCTGTGGTGGTGCAGACCCTCTGGGCCATGTTGCGATGTCAGGACCAGCCAACATTGTGTTCTTGTTTTGGCTACAAGTGCAGTGAGTTGGGACAGTCTGGTACTTTCTTGTCCTAGCTACGGTACAGTGAGTTAGGACGATTAGGCACTCCCTAACCGTACCTGAAACTCCTGCTGCCTGGATCGTGGCCCACCCTGGAAGGTGCCAGAATTACCGGACAAGAATTGTGGCCAGAATGGAAATATACTGACCAAAGTCAATCATCTCGCGATCCTATAAATAGCGATCCTAAGTGAGACCCTTTGAGCTCTCTGGGATTGCAGCAGGCTGTGACCCAGTATCTCCCCCTGAGTTGAGACGCCTCTCAGGGTAGATTTTGCAAGGATTTCAAAGAGTAGATTTTGCGAGGATTTCCAAGATCATCCGCTGATAGATGCCGACGAAGGAGAAGGGGTCAAAGATCGTCTGCTGACAGATGCTGATGAAGGAGAATAGTGAGTAATTCACTACAATTAGATTTCATGAAGTTTCAAAGATCATTTGGTACCAATAATTTACTACAATTGGCAAAGAGAGAAAAATCTTGATCATAGGTTAACTTCTATATCTGTGTATGTGTGTTTGTGTGTGTGTGATTCGATTTAGGAAACTTTGTAGTGTTGATTATAGCAAATTTTATTAAATCACTCTGATAATTGGCTGATGATTAAGTATTGTTAGAAATCATATAACCTAATCTTGTGATTTACCATAATAGTGCTAATACATCTTAAATTGCTGCTACCTCAAAGTTGTGTAGGATCTATAATCACACATTCCCTGACAAATTGGCACAGTAATTCAACAGGAGATTTTCCTTACCCTTTGTATCCCTTCCATTAGGCATAAACCATTGACCAAGTCTGGGACTAAGATTGGATCTAGCTGCACCTAAGCTCCATCAGGAGTTTAGAAAGCAAGGGGGTCCATTCTGAACCTCGTGACTCAATGGGAGGTTTTCCTTACCCTTTATATTAATTCCATTAGACATAAACTGTTGACCAAGTCTGTGACTAAGTCTGGATCCAGCCGCACCTAGACTCCTCTCTGAGAAGGAATTTAGAAAGCAAGGGGGTCCATTCTGAACCTCGTGACTCAACGGGAGGGTCTTACCCTTTTTGCATCTCCAGTCTCTGTGTAAATCATTCTAAATCGATTCTAACTCGATTTTCCTTTGTATGTTTCTTCCATGTAGTAAGTAATAGAGTGAACCTTGCCGTCGAACTCTGTTAAGTTGCACTTTTACAAATTCACATTAAAAATCACTTTTGCTAATATCTTTGACGGTGATTATTTAAGGGATCTAAATCACTCATTTCACCACAGGAGCATATTTCATGTTATTTTCTTTTTGATTTTTGGCTGTTTCTCTATCTTCTGTCTTTAAATACATAGAATAGGTTCCACCTTACCTAACCTGAGACATTTACAGTGTAAGTGTCCATGACTGTGGGTCAGTCACTGCTGACTCCCTCACTGGAGAGAGAAAGGCACTTTTAGGGCACAAATCACACAACCCATTTTAGATGTCTGTCTTAGGATGAGACAAATCATGTGACAAAAGTGCCCAGTTCTCTGCACTGGCTGTAAAGTGAGCCTAGAGTAACTAGCACAGGGCAGATGCTGACATCTTGTCAGATGAATGCCAGCCTTACAGATCATCAACAGCTCATGATCCCAGCTCATTCATAACTTTTTTCTTTTTGTTTTTTTTTTCAAAATACTGTGTGTAATATATATATAGGGTAGAAAATTTCAACTTTTTAATGAGCTTATTCCAAAATGGGAATTTTTACTGGTTCTTCCATTTGTTTTTAATGACATACAGCCATCATATCAATAGCATAGTTTCACCTGACCTTCATCATAATAATACAATAACTCCAATATATAAATTGTTTGCAGAAGCTTGCTTGGAACAAGATGCTGAGTTCTAGTCACTCTGGCAAAGAAATGTATAAATAAAAACATCCTTGAGATGTAAATAAGACATGAGAAAAAGCATACTGTATGATATGGAAATTGGAATTTTTATGTCCTGTGAATAGTCAGTGTCCTATGTACCTAAAACGAATGATGGCTTCATTTACATTTATTTTTGGTTCAGACAAGTGAATTTGTTAGTTTCACTGATAGAAACATGTAGTATTCATTCTGCAAAACTGTTCAGTTATTTTTTAAATTTAAAAAAAAGTACTAAAAAGTATTTTGTTATCTTATAGTGGGCTGAATAACTGAGTACATTACAGCTGCCTGGTACTTGGATGGAAGCCTGTCCTGGGGTTTCAGGTGTCATAGCTGCAAGCCAGAGTTATGACCAGTTTAAGGCACATGAACACAAGAAGCTGAAAATCTTCATTCAGTTTGTTGTAACTGATGGATGGAAATAATAAAAAAGAATCTTTATTTAATAGGTAGCAGATGGAAGCCAAACAATAATAATTTTATCTGAGAAAAGCATATAAGACTTACAAATTGTAGGCCCCAAAAAAGAGTATTTAAAAATAGTCTTTCCAGACCTCAGCCCTTTACATGGAATTAATTCTATTCTTCATGCTCAACATCTAATTTTTCCCATTAAATACAATAACGATTGCCATACACAAAGTGGAGATGTTTACTTGGGTACAGTACTGAGTAAATCAAGGCCTTCTGGTAAGTATAGATAATAGGGATGCTTTTAACCCTCCCTTAGCCCAGTAGTTCTTATAAAAAAACCAAAGCACTGAAGGGACAAGTTTGCAAATAATTGTGGGTTAGTAGAACAGGCTTTATAAAAACCTTTGAATCTATACACAGCAGAAACCTGATGTTCTCTGAATATGTTAGGAAGGTGAGCTTGAACAACTTGCCATGATAAAAGAGCTAGAGGGCATGAAGTTAATGCCTTCTTCAGATGTCTCACATCATAGATAGCTATGGGAGTCAGAGAAACACAATAAAATCCATCCTGCAGGGACTTGTTCCGTGCCAGCATACTTTTAGGATATTTTACAGCAAATAAATTGAATAGTGGGAGAGGATCTTTCTGATTTAATGTTTATGTAAGTAGACAAAGTATGGGTTGTTTTTTTTTTTAGTTTGCCAACCCTTTCCTTTATAAATATTTATAACAATGTTGTCCATTTTAAACATATCTATTTGCATTCTACCTTACAGCAGCTTGAATTTAGAGTGAGTCAGGCAATCCAAAGCCTTCTCCGCAATTTTCAAATACACTGAGTGGCTTAATAAAAATTAACACCTTTACATATTGATATGTCTCTACTTATGTCTTTAGACCATCACAGTTACAACAACACTTGTACCATTCCCTGTGAATGCTGGAAAATTTGGTTTGTGATGTGTGTATAAAAATGAAGGATTTGCTCAGACCTTCCTGTCTTTCAGTTTTGACACTACAAGTAATTCTACTAATTATGCAAAGAATTAGGGAACAGACAAATGCATAAATAAAACAGGTCTTCTGTAGGAGTGTCCTGGTTTCGGCTGGGACAGAGTTAACTCTCTTTTTAGTAGCTGGTACAGTGCTGTGTTTTGGATTTAGTGTGAGAATGATGTTGATTGATAACACTCTGAGGTTTTAGTTGTTGCTAAGCAGTGCTTATCTTAAGCCAAGGACTTTTCAGTTTCCCATGCTCTGCCAGCAAGCAGGTGTGCAAGAAGCTGGGAGGGAGCATAGCCGGGGCAGCTGACCCGAACTAGCCAAAGGGGTATTCCATACCATGGAACATCATGCCCAGTATATAAACAGGGGGGAGTTGGCCGGGAGGCACGGATCGCGGCTCGGGAACTAACTGGGCATTGGTCAGCGGGTGGTGAACAATTGCATTGTGCATCACTTTTTTTTTTCCTTTCCCCCCCTTCCTTTTTTTGTTGCATTCCTTTTCATTACTATTATTATTATATTTCATTATTACTATTGTTAGTATTATATTTTACTTTAGTTATTAAACTGTTCTTATCTCAACCCACGAGTTTTACTTTTGTTTCCTTTGCTTTCCTCCTCCTCACCCCACTGGGAGGGGGAGAGGGAAACGGCTGCGTGGTGCTGAGTTGCTGACTGGGGTTAAACCACGACAAGGAGGACTAAGATATTTTGAAATTACTATTTTGATGTAACATATGTAGTCTTTTTCCAAAATTATTTTTGTTTAGGTTATGACATTCCTACACAGAGAAACTGGGGGAGGTAGAACCGTTAAGTAGGATGAAGAGAGATATGGCACCAACTTCAAGTCTGTCATAATGGGTATGTAAAAGTCTTCAAGCATTTTGGCTGAATTATCTTTGTTAAATTAGAAATGGATGGAAAACTATGCAGACCTATGGAGGACTGCTCAGATGTGTGAGCAAAACATACTAGTCAAGACATTGCTCTCCTCCCCACACCCATCACGCATCAGTATTTTATGATATCCCTTGGCAAGAGGCTTTGAAGCCAGTCATCTCAAAGGTTTACCATTGTGCCAAGAATTTATGTACAAAGTATGATCATTGTGTCTAGTCTCAGTCAAAAATCAGTATTATTATATGCATTTATTCCATTCACATTTTTCTGTGAAGAATATCTGATAATATAAAACATAAGATTCAGCGGATAGGGTTGTTTTACAATAAAAAATGCATATTGATTCACAAAATAGCAGAGGAGGTGACTCAGTCACTCAAACAGTTGTTAATTGACCAACCAAGTACAGTACAGGGTTCCTCATCTACCCAATTGGCATTTGTGTCTCTGAAGACATAAATTTGACCTTAATTTAGGTAGTGCATTAAGACCATTCTTTGAATAAGTTTGCAGTAAATACGTTTTGGAAGGAAAGATTAAATCTGTCTGAATCTCCTGAAGGGCTCTAAGAAGCTTAGTTATAAAAGCTAGCATTTTCCATCAGGAAACTATTTTGTCCCTGAGGAATAAAACTTAAGACAGAGAATACTCCAGGTGAAAAAATTCCTAAGTGGGAGTATCAGGAAAGCATCTACAGAATGTCAGCTGCATACAGGGAGACTGCCCAATGAGGTAGTATCTTTTATTAGGCCAAGTGACAGAGCTGGGAAAACAGAAAAGCTTTCAGCCACATATATCCTTCTTTAAGTCTTCAGGAAAAAAGCCTAAAATCTTGTCTCTTTATTCCATCTGTATTACTTGGTCCAATAAAAGCAGATTTTATTTGCATTCAATTGTAACTTGATTTGAAAGTTTCCTCATCTAAGGTGGAGAGGAATCTAAAAACTGAGATCCTGGTGCAGCTTAATAAAAGTGCTTAGCTCCCCAACATGTTTTCCAGAGTACTCAAAAAGTAAGAGAATATATTTGCACAGAAACTGCATTTGCGGAAATGCCTTCAAGTGATTGGTGATAAGCAGAAAGGTGTTTTCCATGGTACAAAGCTATGAGTACCTACCTGAATCCTTCCGGTTCTGTAGGAATCTGATTCTTACAAGGAGCAAGAGTTATGTCTCACACAATTATGAAGGGATATAAAAATAACAACATTCAAATAAAAAGGTCTATATATGCATTAGAAGTAAGCTGGAAAAAAGGGGAAATATAGATCTGCTGACTGAGTGGGGAAGAATTATGATGGCTTGGCAAAGTCCAGGTGTTCAATATCCTGTACCTGATACCTTATTCAGTCTTTAAAATAAAGATTGGTTTTCATGCATAATGCAAGTTTAATAACAGGAGAGAAGTGCATGCCAAAATAGCAAAGATGTTAATGAATGTTCAGGCAATTTAGACATATTTAAGTCAGCAGAGCCTGATGCTTCCTAAAGCATTACGGAAACTGTTGAAGTAATCTCTAAACTATTAGCGATTGTCTTTGAGTATTTGTGGAGCAGGTCCCAAGAAATTAAACACAGTGTGGGAAAATAACGGAAGATTGTCGAGGAGGATTGTAAACATGCTCAAGTGACTTGCAGCTGGGGTGTAGAAAAACACATATATCATACTAATCATTGTTTAGCCTTGTGTATTTGACAAGTAGAACATCTGTGTTTAGATAACATAGGCCTGTGATAGACTTAAAGGCACCCTACTGAACATGCTTGAGATTCTTGCCCTGCTGTGGGAAAGATCAAAGCACAGTGGTAAATTATGCCTGCGTGAATCCCTGAAATACAGGCAAAATCAGCAGGTTTGGTGATCCTCTAGCAAGGACTGAGCTCCGTGGTGCCTGCATCCCTGCTTGTGTGCCTCTGCCTGGGTGCTGCTTTGGGGATTCCCCGGTCTGCGAGGTAATGAAAATAAATTTACTTTTTGCATTTCATCCGTGGTTTTGTGGTTGTTCCTGCGCCCTGCCTGTGTCGGCTCACACACAGAGGAAAGCTTAGAACACATTAAAAAAAACCAAACAAAAACTTAAAAGCAGAAACTGAGGAATTATAGATCAGTAAGCCCACTTAATGGCTGGAAATATTTAAAACCAGAACAGTTTCCTGGCTCCTTAGGTATAACAAGTTCATAAGACATAGCCACCATAGATGTGTTACTGACATTGCTATGTCAATAACAATGTCAGACCAATCTAGTTGCCTTCATTGATAGGCTAACTAGCCTGGCAGGTACAGGGGAGAAAATGAATGAGATTCCTCTTGATTTTAGTAAGGTTAACATGCAATAGGAATTTTTGATACAGCAGCAAAGGAAATATGTGGAAGAGAAACAGAACAAAATTAAAATCTGCCCTCAGATTAGTTATGAATGATTCACTGTCAAGCTAGAAAGGCACTCTGAATGTGGTCTGTCATTTCTATTTGCTGCTGTATTAATGACTTGGATGACAGAATAAGGAAGACACTGATCAAATCTGAAGACGCTAAGCTGGAGGGAAGTATTTGCAAGTGCTTCAGAGAACAGGATCAGAATTCTAAATGGTCTTGATAGACTAATGGAGCATTCTGGAATAAATGAGATGAAATTTAATACAGACAAGTGCAAAGTGCTACCTTCTGGAAGAAGAGAGCAAATGCATAAATATGAGCTTTGAAATAACTGACTAGATGTTGTTTCTAAAGAAAAGGAGTCTGGGGCTGCAGCGACCAAAAACTCAATATGGGTAACGCAGTGACAAAACAAATCTGACTCTTGGCAGAGTTAAGAGGTGTTATAAAGAACAAGGATTATTCACTCAGCATTTGCAGGACTTTTGCCCTGTTTTGCATGCTACACTTTAAGAAATGCACAGACAAATTAGGAAGATTGTAAAGGAGAGAAACAAGACAGATCCGAAGTTTAGAAAATATCATTTGTGAAAAAACATTAAAGGATTATAATTTTAATTTAGAAAGGGTGGTAGAAGAAGCAACATAATAACAGTAGTCTAATACTTTAAAAAACAAAGATACAAAGAAAAATAAATGATCAACCTCAACTGGAGACAGATCAAGAAACGATTTGCCTAATTTGCAATGAAGTAGGGCAAGCTTTCAAACTGTGAAGGTAGACAATGAATGAAACAGTCATGGAAGTTATGGGATCTCTTCTCTAGTGACTTTTAAGAATAGGATAGATGATAAACATTTTTTCAGGAAAGAGCTAGCCCAATGATTCCCTAACTCTAGTTTGGGGCTACAATGACAAATTATATAACACTAGGTAACTATGTCAAATGTTTCACTGCTAGCTTGTAAAAATAGATTACTTCAGCATGCTTAAAGGCTGGATGATAAAAGTTGCATAGCCCATGAGAAATTGTGAGCACTGACAGTGGCTCATGGGGAATATCTAGCATAGGGCTATGAACTAGACACTATTCTGGGATTCCCACAGCCCCTGTTGGCAGGGAGCATTTTGATTTCATGCCACTTCTTTCTTAGTGATGTAGTTGACAAGCTTGGCTTACTATGGTTCTGAATATCCTTTTCTATGGCAAAACAGTTTGCTGCACTTCTTATTAGAGTCACCCAGGCATACATCAGCATTTCTCTTTGTGCTTTGTAGATGTGCTATGTGCACTCTATTACAGAGAAAATTCCTTTATATGCACTACGGCACCACATTTGAAAACATGATGAGTCTCAGAATCCCTCAAACTGTCAAAGTCCCTTTATTATAAAATTCTAACAAAAGATAAAACCAAGATATTTGACACAAATTGAGGGTCCATGCTCCAAGTATGGAATGATGTGGTAAAGTGTATGAAACAGCCCTGTGCTCCCAAATCCACCCACAATGGCTTTATCCATGAACAGCTATTAAATGAAAACTTGTTTAGCTAGCTAGTTAAACACTGTGTCTTGACATTTTGATCCTGAATGTCCACAATATTTTTACATGACTTCTTCATGGAACAGTGAGCAATCATAAGTCCAAAACAAAATACAGCAAGGCTAGGATTCAGCACTTTTAACTTCAGCCTCTGAAAGCCTAGGCATCCACTCTAAGTCAGTTGCTTTGGCTCCTTCCATAGTCAAAGCAAAGGCACAGGACCTGGCAGAGAGCAGTTCATTCCACTGTATAATGACTGTGAAAGTCTGGTAGATGAATTTCCCCTCCCAGGTTCTAATTTCTCTTCTTTGATTATAAATAGAGCCTTGGTGACTGGCTTAGACTAATACCTAATTTAAAGTTAGGAGAGATTGATTCTATTATAACTAACTGAACATATTGCTTAGTCATCTATATTTACACAGATCTGAAGGGTCAGACAAATGAACATTGATTAATATGTAATACATATAGAAAGTAATCAGACTTTTAAGAAGTTGAAGATGCTAGATATGAAGAGATAGAGAAAATTAACTTTGGACTAGAAATATAGAGATCAAAGGTAAAAAAAAATCCAGCAGTGACCTGAGCAATTACCAAGACATTTACTGACAAGCTCCAAAACTCCCCCAAAGTAGGAATTTACTGAACATGAAGTACATGTTCTGCAACATCTGTATAATCAAGATAATAAGCAGTTTTCAAAATAACACAATTAATAGGCCTTCTCTTGTGACCAAAATGTTAAAGGCTATTAAACAAGACCTAAACAGGATACTGCTATATCAACAACTTTAATTAAGGAATATTGTAAAATAAATACTTTAAAAATAAATATGCCCATGCACAAAGGATGCATTTTGCTTTCCTGATGATTTAGGCAGAAATGACCTATGATGTGTTTTGTGCTGATTGTTATAAGACATTTTCCAGAAGATGCAGTTAGAGAAACACTCACAACTTTGATGATAAAAGAAACATGAATCCATTTCACCACTTCTCCTTGAACTGTGCACCATGCACTGAGACTCTGCAGAATTTCCATTACAAATGGAAATGCTTCTGAAAGTCACCCTCGCTAGAGTCACCCAAAGCAATCACAAGCATTGAAGTTTACTCATTACAGTAGTTTTCTTCTTCTAATTCTGACAATAGAAGACTAATTACAACACTGTCTCAAACTGAAGTTTAAGATGATCCTTGGTGTTACAAATTAAATTGAAGGCATGGATATTTGAACAACACTGTATTCACTCATATATAGTTGAAGAGACCTTGACAGAATTTTATTTGGTGAATCACCCGTTTCTTTTATTTGAGACACTGTCACAGGTAGTATCTTTTATTAAGTTGATTTATCTAATTGATACAACTGGCCACTTTTCAGATAACAAATTAAATTTTCAAAAGCTAAACAGAAAGTGTTTATCAGACTGCAGGGAAGTATATTATGAATGACTTCAGGCAGTTAGACATTCTTTGATTAATACTAGTGAATTATATGATTAATAGATTACTAGATATAGAGCATTTCTATCGGATTATTATACAGAAGATCATGTTTTATATCATTATTAAGTCCTCTATTAAAGTGAGCTATAGATTTGATACATCTATTGTGTCAGAACAGGAGCAATTTCTGTTTTGCAGCAATTGCTTTGTTTTATTTTACTCTGAGACCCATTTAGGAAATTCTAAATTGCTTGTATGGTCAATATTTAAATAAAACAAAAGCAAAATAAATTATAATTGGACATGCTTTCTATAAAATACTGGCAGCATTCAGAATGTCCTTAATGAGGTATCATTTCCCTGCTTTTTTCCAGATAAAAGAAGATATTTTCGCAAGGCTTTTTTTCATTGCCTCCCTCCACTCTGTACTTTTCCGTGCTCTCCTGCCATACATTTTGTGTTCCAACCCTCCCAAAGCCTTACTGTCTCAATAGAAAAAAACATTTTAAGAAAAAAAAGAATGATCTTTCAAACCTTTCACAGGAAATATTTTAATGTGTGTGGAATGTACAAAGAGAACTCTCTAAAATGAGTGTTCTGCCTTTACATGCTATTATCAGATGTGTGGAGCAACTACCTAATGCAACAGAGAAGATAGCAATTTATGCATTAAATGGTATTATTGAATATCATTTGCCTCTATTGACACATCATCATTACTCTCTATAAAATACAGTACCCTTCCTAGCCTGTGTAGAAAGCAGAGAACAAAGGAAACTACAGTGACCTGACATCCAGATACCCAGGAATTCATCCAAAATTAATCTGCCTTTCCTGTAAGAGCAATTTGTTCAAGTGCTGCTTGGCACCACTTACAATACCTCTAAAAATGTGCTACTGAAACACCTGCATTAACAGTTTAAATATTAACCACCTCCTATTTACTTTTGTTGTCTCCTTTGTCACAGTGGAAAGAAAGCAGCATGTGGTGTGTGTGTACATGTGTGTGTTAAAGTTCAAACTATATCTCAGGAAATGAAAAAAAGCATTCAGCTTCACAAAACAGGTGGAAGCACAGCAGAGATTTATAGAGGATGGGATTGGTTACCTTGGAAACAGGTTTGAATTCTTTCATCAAACAACAAGATGCTCAGTGTTGACCTATTTCCAACTGCTGTGTATGGATTTAAGGTGGAACTTTTTGCAAAGTTTATACAAAAAGGTCTTCCTATCAACATTGAGTATTTGTGTACTGCTTAAATGCATTACTTTGTTTCCTCTACACTTCTAAGCCTTTAAAGCGAGGAAGATATTTGAGAACAGAAAAGCAAAAGTGTAGAAGTATGTGATAATCATCTCCTTGACAAGAATTTGTTTCCAATGTATTTGAAGTACTTGTGAACACTTAAAAACATTTTGGCCAACATATTATCTTCTTTACAATAACTACTTAATTAATATAGGTGAAAAATTGTTTATGGAAACAAGCCACCCCCCATCCTATTACAGAACTGACAAACCTGAGACAAAGTTCCCCCAGATATTTAGCATTATTTTGTCTTCCATGACCTCAGCTCCAAAGGTTTGTTTTATTTTTGTAAGAACTGACATGTTACATGGCATTTTTGCATGAAGCCTATTACAGCTGGCACTCAGTTCTGATAAGACTTTTAATGCAGTGCATTAACAATAGAAGGGTGTGTCTAAAAAATCTACCTTTCTCAGCATATCCTATTAAACTTCAGTGTATAGGAAAATGAAAACAGAAAGGATCATTAATGTAGGGATGATGATACACACACAAACATACAGATGGAGAGCATGTGTACAGCACCATGTGTTACTAATTTAGGGATCCTCCTAGGTAGTCTGGATGGCTAAGTGGTACAATGCAACACAGCATCACACAAAGACATGACATCAAATCCCAGAAGCAGTCAGTAATGTCTGGTGCATATGCCAATTATCATCTGGTCTGAACTATTTTGGGGAAATTTACTCTCTGTTCCTTGGCATCATGGAAAGCCCAAGTTGGGGAATGAGCAGAAAGAAAGGAAAGCCAAAACCTCACCAACTGAAATTCAACTGAACCTGATGAAGGAAGAAAATAATTGAGGATTGCATAAAGCAATACTGTGCAAATAGGATTGGGCTAATGTACGGTTAGTTCATATCATCATACCTAAGTGATAATGTGATTTTTAGAGCCATTCTTAAGGTCATTGTATATATCATATTTTCTGAAGTCTTCCATTTTTTAATAATTTCCAGGGAGAACAGATGGATTTGTTTGTGCTAGGGCGTGTTTCTTGCAAGGAAATATATTAAAAGGTTATATGTTTGCAGCATTCTAAATGCCAAGATTTTATTTCTCTTAAAAATTCTCATAAAATTCAGCATTTTCTTTGAAATATCAGCTCTTGAGATTGTGATATTGCATGTAATTTTAATGTAATTTTTTTAAAAGCAAACAAGGGATATTATTGGCCCTCATGGTCCTTGGTAAAGGTCTGAAAACATTTAAAACACCAAAAAAAGGTGTAAAAGTACCTCAGAACCTCAACTTACTACAGATCATATTAACTGTCTTGGATTCAAGAGGCTTATCTTCACATGCGATACTTCTGTCATTCTTAGCAGTGAAATGAACTTAGGTTATGAGACTGCTTAGGTTTTATATTCTGGCTGGAAGACCACTTACCTTTTGGGGGAGTAGTGGTGGTGATGGAAACAATTTGGAGCACAATTCTCTTCCAACTCAGTAGGTAGCTACTCCAGCACTACTACTATTCTGGAATTAAAAGACACTGAACTCTTTTCAGAGAAAATATATAACCATGGTCCTGTTTGTCTGCGGCATTTAGAGTCCTATGGTAAATGTCTTTGCACATGCTTCCTGTTCTGAGCAGAACTGTATTAGTTTATTTGCCTAAAATAAACCTGAAACATTTAGTGGTTTTTCAGGTTTGTTGAATAGCCTTAATTATAAAGACTTTTTTTCAGATTGAATTCACAAGCCAACAACAAGGAAGACTCACCTCTTTTCTCAGGTGAACTGTTAGGGTTATAAGGGCACCAGGGTATAGGCTTTTATTTTCATTATTTGATTCTCATAACCCAAAAATATATATTGAATGCATCTTATAAAAAATCACATCAACTTCTACAAAAGGTATGAAAAAGACCTTCAGAATATCCCACAGTACGACAGTTAGGACACACCACTGAGAACAGTAAGCAATGTAGGCTCAAAACCTCTCACATATAGAAAAGGGAATTAAATCCAGCTGCCTACATGAGTTGCAAGTGCTCTAAACACTGGCCTCTATGGTAAAAAAGGATCCCTGCCATTGAAATTGTCAGTTTGGGAAGAGTGCCTAATTCCTTCTCTTTATTTCCATTGCAAATGTACAGGTGGAAACAAAACAAAATGGAGTTCTTTGCAAGCCAAACAGTCCCCTTCACCACAAAGTCTTACCAGTTTTAAGAGAGAACAAAATATTTTCTTCACTCTGATTTTTTTTTTCCCTCCAGTTCTTGGGTAATAATATTCTTTTGGAGATAAAAGAGAAGATTTTTGGACTGACTGAAATATTTTGTTTTAGTTTGGCCACAGAAACAGGATTTGCCCAGCCCAATGATTTAGCCAGCTGCAGATCAGATAGGATATGCTCCCTACCTGTATACAGGAACCTACTTCTTGTCTTTAAAATGCTGGGCACGTATCTGGCAGAGCATAGCTGAAAATGATTATCAGAGCATTTATTTCTAGGTCCTTCTTCAGTGTATACTGTGTTCAGATCAGATAATTATAGACACTCTTACAATAGAGTTTAAAAATCCATCATAAAAATCATTCATATTGACAAAGTGTCAACAATTAGACTATAATCTCTTTGCAGTTCATAATGCCCCCAAAGTCCAATTGTCTGCTTTTCCTGTTATATATTGACACACAAGTATAAGTAATATATTTTACAGACCTCATTCTCATATTCTTCCATTATTCTAATTAACTCTGTCTAGTTGAAGATTAACACCTTCTTTCCTAGGACATCTGTCAACTGTGTAACATCACAGATCACATTTTACCTAAACCAGAAATCTTTTGTAAGTTAATACTTTCATGTTTGTGACTCCATTCTTCCCTAGAATTTTTTTTCTTTTTTGGTCATGGCTCAGTAGAGATCAGCAACATCAAAAATCAGGTTGAAATGTATGTGGGAAAACTGATATTGGACATGCTGCTCATCTACAGCACAGTTGCTTAAGCTGAAGAGCTGAAACCCAACTATTTCTTCAATTCTGAATCTTTGAAAAATGATATTCTACTGGTAGATCTTCCAAGCACTCCTTTAACAGTCATACACATTTGAAAATTACAATAAAGCACTGTGGCTATATCATTTGTGTGAGGTATAGTCAAAATAATTACACATTATTAATGCTGATCTATAAACGAGCTACTTTAAGTCTTAATTTGCTCAAGGAATACAGTGGCAATGTCCTTTTAATCACCACGAGAAGCAACATGCTGGCTGCAGGTTTTTTTGATACTTTAAAACCCAGTGTATCTGTCTTCTTTAATGTGTGTAAGACACCAAACATTGGTGCTTTGCTCAACAGACACTCTGGTGTTTGTTATGTTTCTAGTTTATACTATATTTGCCACCTGCTCACTAAGTTACAGATACATGATTACATAGAATTGTGTTTAAATAAATGGATATTATGAATTAGCTGCTGCAATGAATTAATACACCAAGCAAAGCAATAAATGTCTGGAGGAAGAAACAAGCTCAGCTCCAGTGTATTTTATTTTCATTTTTCATCTCCACAGTTTTGTACATGTCAGGAGGCATACATTTTGACATATTTTTACTGTGAACATGACATTTTGGCTTAGAATATGTCTGGAATTTGTTTAAAACTTGACAGGCTTATATTCTTGAACCCCATCCCATGCAGGTCTAAAGCTCTGCTGACAACATCAAGGACACCGGTGCTCCAGGAAGCTTGCCCAGCCTTGGCATGTGCCCTGGATGAGCAGACAGGTTCCTGCAGCTTCTAAATAAACAACTTGCTCTGGCTTTAAACTGCCCCTGGCCTGGAGGCTGAACACCACTTTTGCGTCACAGTGAGCTAGCACAAAATGTGCACCACTTGTCAGCCGTCGGTGAAGACATGGGGAATTTCCCAAAATGGAAAATGGCTGGAATGAGTACAGCCAATGCTCCTGACTTGATGAAAGCCCATCAGAACCACTTCATTTCTCAGTTCTCTTTCTTCAAAAAAGTGAAATGATTCTTTTCTGTCCTTGAGCACAGTATCTCACTGTTCAGATTCCTAACCCCCCTTTCTTATAGCCATTTAATTTGGGCCTTTTATTTTGCACTCATGCTATTTTCTACTTTATTATATAGTCGTCTCTCAAAAAGTCAAAGCCCAAAGAAATAATCTACATCCTGAAATGTCCTAATTTATACCTTTAAGTGCCCAGAGAACAAGCAGGAAAAAACAACAAAATAATTAGTCACTTGATTTAACAGAAAAGATTCCATCTCATTTTCTTCATGCCTTTTGCTTCTTTCCCCTCTATCCAAATCCTAAGCAAACCTGAAAGACATTCCCAGCAGTCTTCATTCCTAAGGCTCAGAAGGAAACCATGTACTCCATGGTAAGGTATGTATACATTCTTTTCAGAAATTCTCTCTTTCCTCTCCCTTGATTTCCTTGGGGTTTTTTTATGAATGCAGAATTCAATTAAAAAAAAAACAATAGGAAATGGTAATCAAAAGGAATGCTATAAATGCTAATTAATTGCTGAATATTAAATAAGCAATATTCCAAGCATTCATATTTCTCAAGCACTTAATTAGGAAGGACTTACTGATTTCATCCTTGATAGCCTTAGCTATATGAAAATGAGAAAGCAAAAGACATTTAAAACTTGATTTTTAATAGTGTGGAGGACTTCAGCTCTCTGCAGCAGATTCTTATGTGTATGATATTGGCCATGGCTGTAAAAAAAGGAAAAAATAAAAAAGGAGAGCAACCAATGTAATGAATCAATAGTTTTCAATTAAGTATACCTAGGAAAGTACCACAGTGCCTTCAGGATAAACAAAAAAGTCCAGAAACCAATACAGTAAAAATGAAGGTAATGAAATCTGTATTGACTGATTGACTTAATAATGCTTAAAAGTGAATCCAAACACTTGTGTTTATGAGCATTTCCCCCCCTAGGATTCCTATGCAGAATGTATTGAGTTTGGTTTTGTGTTCAAATCTTACCACATAGGAAAGGAGTGCTGCATTTCCTGGAGTTTTTAATTAATAGTCATATCAGTGATCTCTAATAAAAACAACTTAAATATATTCAAATATTGAAATAGTTATTTTATGATGCCATTCACCTCCTTGTGACTTTTACTACTAGGAGAAGATCCTTTTTTTCAAGATCGAAATCAGGATCTTTATTTCAAGTCAGTCCAAGTCTAGGAGAGAGCGGTATTGACTCCATTACAAGATAGCACTATTAACAGGGTGAATAAGCATAGGAAATATAGAAACAAATTGGATGTGTACATGCATCATGGAATAAGACAGTTAATGATTCAAGTATTCTACTAAATAAGAATGAGCCTACATTATAATTTCCCTTAACAGGTTTTGCAGCTTGTAAAGCGTCATTTTTATTCATTTCCTCCAACATCTTTATTAAAGAAAATGAAATCTAGAAACTGGTTTCAATATACTGTATTTTGGTGAGACTGCTGCACATCACAGCAAGCCTGATTAAAGAGACAGAGTGAAAACTTGGTCTCACTGAAGTCAGAGGGAGTTTTCAATTTTGCTTTGCATTCAAGTCAAAGAAAAACTTGCATGGGGCTAGGATCCAGATACCCTGCTTAAAAAACTTCCAGGTTTTGTTAAGATGAAAACAAAAAGGGGTAGATACAACAGAAGGAGACAATAAAACAGAAAAGGACTGGGTGTCCCACATGATCTCAGCTATGTAAGCAATATTCCACTATGAAAACAGCAAAGCAAACAACAACAAATTCAGAAGATTTACTAGAATATGAAAGTAGATAATTACTCAGGGGTAACAAGATTATTAGGGCAATGGGAAGCTATGCCACTATATCCCAGCAAGAAACCATAGAAGACCTTTGCCATTACAAAGGCAAAAACCATTTGCATGTAATAAAGCTGTGACAGGGACCCATGCAATCTGTAGGATTCTACAATAACATTTTAATCCAACATGCACATACAGTGCAACTTTACACTTCAAAACTCTCCCTCAGTTCTGTCTGGCTAGGCACAAACAGAGGCTAGTAAGGTCTGTCCATGGCTGGGGAATAAGCGGTCCACATATGAGGCAGCTTTAGTCTGGAAGCCATAAAAGCAAACTTAAGCACTTCCTCTATATATGATAATAGGATGGAGGAACATGGGAGACAGTGTCCAGCACACCTCATGGAAATATGAACTGCCTTAACCTACCCAGTAATTTGACATAAGTCTTTACTTTCATCACCTTTCTGTAACTCATGGGATGAACTCTAGTACTTGAACTTCTTCCTTCAGAAAACAGTGTGGGTTACCAGCCACACTCAGGGAGAAGAGCTGACTATGTTCTTACAGTAGGGTGCTGCCCATACAAGTGGGGATAACTGTGCTTTTCCAAGTCATCCCAGCACTTCTTCTTGGATAGCACAGTTCTCTGCTGTTTTAAGCTGAGTGTGCTTTGAAAGTGCATTCTAGTCCTTAGTGCTCAGGAAATGATTTTGTGGAGAAAGGGCTGTCATTATCAGCTTCAGCTTTGTGCTATGAATATACCAGATCAATATTGAAACACCCTTGTTTGGTCTTTTGCTACATTGTTCTCAAGATAACCTTTGCTGTCAGAAAAATAAACTTCAGCAGTTTATTATATAAAATCAGACTGAAATGCAAGAGAGCTGCTTCAGAGACTTTCTAGCAATATGTGTCCACGAGTGGGCTCTGGCAGACCCTAAGTGAAAACAGAACCATTCCAAGACTTGTTCAAACATATTTTACAAACCTCCTTCTACTTTATGCAGTGCTCTTAGTCTGCAGCATTCTCCTTCTTCCTAGCAAAAGCCTTTTCCCTTCCTCCTTCATCCCTTCCCATGAAGCCTTTTGCCAGTTAAGTGAAGAGGGGATAAACCCCATTTTTGGAAGAAGAGACTCAAGAAGATGCTGGTGGTCTGGACTCAGGAGAAAAATGAAGAACACCAACGAAAATGAAGATGTCAATAGGCTAGAGGGCATGGAAGATAGCTCAGCTATCTTCTTTCTCACAGAGTAGTGAGAAATGATTTTTAAAGAGCTGCAGTGGAGACTAGGGAGAGAAATCAACGTGAGGGGGGATGTATGAATTAAATAAAGATCAATAACAGAAATATCAGATAAAGACAAGCTTCCAGCAGCAGTTCCCCAGTGATTTTGGTGTGTGAGCCCTCCTGCTCCATCCCACTCACAGTCTGAGGACAGGTGCTCAAGCAGTGGGGGATGATCCTTGCTGCCTTGTTCCCCAGCCCTCACTCAGCCCCCTCTGATTAGTGGCATCTTCTGCTTCCCACAGGTCCCTGTGATACCTCCCATAGCCCTGTGACCCCCTGCTGCGAGGACTGTGCCCCTCAGCGAGAGCTGCTGCCCTTCACCTACTGCAGAAGTTGACTTGAGGAAAGCTCTGAAGGAAGTCTGATCACCTTCCAGTCCTTCTCTACTAGAAATATATCTACTTTCCAACATAACTATCACTCTTGACAAACACCTTTGCTTCTCCTTGGCTGACTTGGAGGACCTATTTCTTTTTTCAGCTCCCTCCTTTAAAAGCCTCCTTTCTGTCCATTTGGGATTTTGCCATCCTCTCCAAAAAGGAGACAGGGCCTCAGATCATTCATTTTCTCTGTCTGCACTCCCTATTTGCTGCGTGGGACAGCACTTTCAGTCTCTTAAAGAGAGCTGCAATATCATCACCCCCTTACACAGTTCCCTTCTGCCTCCTGGGACATTTCACATTCTGCTGGCAGGACAGCTCTTGTAAGGAGTGTTATCCCAGAATCTCACTGTGGCATCTCAGCTAGCTTGCATCTTTCTGCACAGCGTTGCATCATACAGCAAAGGCAACTGCTACATATTCAGCCACTGAGATGGTCCTCAGTTGTTTGGTGGCCAGCACAGAGGAGGATTAAAGCAGAAGGACACAGTCCCTCCTCTGGTCCTTCTGGGGAGTTTTATAAGCAGCTTGTGACCTCCAAGGCTCACTGTTTTCACTGCCAGTTCTGCAAGGGTATCACACGATGCCTGGAGAAATTAGGTGCTGTTGAAGTATGTTTTCTGCTAAAGCCTATTTAATAAAGACACAAAACCTTGGCCCAAATAGAAGACAGGCTTTTCTGTCCTACTTATCCTCCAGAAAGAGAAAGCCCTAATGTCTCTCGTATTGTGGGAAAGATAAGTGAGCACTGGGTAGAAGTAGAACCTCTGTAATGCGGATTAACAAGATATTTTCCCTTCTTTTTCCTTATTTTATAATAACTTTATATTCATAAACCTAGAAATTCAGAATTTGTCTTTAACATGCTGTCGTGGTTTAACCCCAGTCAGCAACTCAGCACCACGCAGCCGTTTCCCCCTCCCCCTCCCAGTGGGGTGAGGAGGAGGAAAGGAAAGGAAAAAAAAGTAAAACTCGTGGGTTGAGATAAGAACAGTTTAATAACTAAAGTAAAATATAATACTAACAATAGTAATAATGAAATATAATAATAATAGTAATGAAAAGGAATGCAACAAAAAAAAAAAGGAAGGGGGGGGGAAAGAAAAAAACCAGTGATGCACAATGCAATTGCTCACCACCCGCTGACCAATGCCCAGTTAGTTCCCGAACCGCGATCCGCGCCTCCTGACCAACTCCCCCCTGTTTATATACTGGGCATGAAGTTCCATGGTATGGAATACCCCTTTGGCTAGTTCGGGTCAGCTGCCCCGGCTATGTTCCCTCCCAGCTTCTTGCACACCTGCTTGCTGGCAGAGCACGGGAGACTGAAAAGTCCTTGGCTTAAGATAAGTGCTACTTAGCAACAACTAAAACCTCAGAGTGTTATCAACATCATTCTCACACCAAATCCAAAACACAGCACTGTACCAGCTACTAAAAAGAAAGTTAACTCTGTCCCAGCCGACACCAGGACAATATCCACCCCTTATTCTATACCATTTATGTCATGCCCAGATCCCACACTTTCTGATACATTTCCAATTAATCACCATCACCTTTCCTGTCTTTTAATATATACATATAGATATCATTCCCGCGGTCTATGGGCCGTCTCTATCAAATGTCTGTTGAGTTCATTCAGTCCATGACTTTGAGCTCCATCTATTGTAACAGTCTGTCTGGGCAGGAGGGATGATGCAAAGTCCACTCAGTCAGCAGAACAGGATTGGGCTTCGGTGTGATGTGGCAGGCAGGTGACATTGGGCGCAGCAGGAGGATGGTGTGTGGTGTCGGATTGTTGCATGCTGAAGTCAGTCCTGGTTCCATCACTACTGCACTTCACTCAGTTTTGTCAAAGTTCATTCTTCATTAATCTAAGTAATTCTTACTGTAATACCATTAATATAGCACATAACAGTTATAATAATGATGACATACAGTGGCAGGATTATATAGCAATTAATATCATACAATTTAATTCACTGGCTATTCTCACCTAAAATCAAATCCCCTTGAGGCACACATCGGACTTCCCCATCCTTCCGCATCACCCACCAAGTGCACCCAGGTCCTTGAGCAAAAGCAATCCCACGAATGGGTTTGCCTTTGCCTGAGGCAGGAGTAACCCAGACTGTCTTCCCTAGCATATTTTTTATGTGCACTACAGGGACCTTATCCCCTTCTACAGTAGGTAAAAGTTCTGATTGGGCAGGGCCAGCTCGATTGGCAGATCCTCTAGTGTTGACTAACCAGGTGGCCTTTGCTAGATGTGTATCCCAATGTTTGAAGGTCCCACCACCCATTGCTCTCAATGTAGTCTTTAAAAATCCATTGTATCGCTCGATTTTCCCAGAGGCTGGTGCATGAGAGGGGATGTGATATACCCACTCAATGCTGTGCTCTTTGGCCCAGGTGTCTATAAGATTGTTTCGGAAATGAGTCCCGTTGTCTGACTCAATTCTTTCTGGGGTACCGTGTCGCCATAAGACTTGCTTTTCAAGGCCCAGGATGGTGTTCCGGGCAGTGGCATGGGGCACGGGATATGTTTCCAGCCAGCCGGTGGTTGCTTCCACCATTGTAAGCACATAGCGCTTACCTTGGTGGGTTTGTGGGAGTGTGATATAGTCAATCTGCCAGGCCTCTCCATATTTATATTTCAGCCATCGTCCCCCATACCAAAGAGGCTTTAACTGCTTGGCTTGCTTAATTGCAGTGCATGTTTTGCATTCATGGATAACCTGTGCGATAGTGTCCATGGTCAGGTCCACCCCTCGATCGCGAGCCCATCTATATGTTGCATCTCTTCCCTGATGGCCTGAGGTGTCATGGGCCCACCGAGCCAGAAATAATTCACCCTTATGCTGCCAATCCAGATCTACCTGAGCTACTTCAATCCTAGCAGCCTTGTCTGCCTGTTGATTGTTTTGATGTTCTTCAGTGGCCCAGCTCTTAGGTACGTGGGCATCTACATGACGTACTTTCACAACCAGATTCTCTAGCCGGGCAGCAATATCTTGCCACAATGGGGCAGCCCAGATGGGTTTACCTCTGCGTTGCCAGTTACTCTGCTTCCATTGCTGCAACGACCCCCACAGAGCATTTGCCACCATCCATGAGTCAGTATAGAGATAAAGTATTGGCCATTTTTCTTGTTCAGCAATGTCTAAAGCCAGCTGGATGGCTTTCACCTCTGCAAACTGACTCGATTCACCTTCTCCTTCTGCAGTTTCTGCAACTTGTCATATAGGACTCCATACAGCCGCCTTCCACCTCCGATGCTTTCCCACAATGCGACAGGACCCATCAGTGAACAGGGCATATTGCCTCTCATTTTCTGGCAGTTTATTATACATTGGGGCCTCTTCCGCACGCATTACCTCCTCCTCTGGTGATATTCCAACATCTTTGCCTTCTGGCCAGTCCGTGATCACCTCCAAAATTCCTGGGTGACTGGGGTTTCCTATTCGACTTCGTTGTGTGATCAGTGCAATCCACTTACTCCATGTAGCATCAGTTGCATGATGTGTAGAAGGGACCTTCCCTTTGAACATCCACCCCAGCACCGGCAGTCGGGGTGCCAACAGGAGCTGTGTTTCAGTACCAACCACTTCTGAAGCAGCTCGAACTCCTTCATATGCTGCCAATATCTCCTTTTCAGTTGGAGTATAGCGGGCCTCAGATCCTCGATATCCCCGACTCCAAAACCCTAGAGGTCAACCTCGGGTCTCCCCTGGTGCTTTCTGCCAGAGACTCCAGGTAGGGCCATTCTCCCCGGCTGTGGTATAGAGCACATTTTTAACATCTGGTCCTGCCCGGACTGGCCCAAGGGCTACTGCATGAACTATCTCCCGTTTAATCTGTTCAAAGGCTTGTTGTTGCTCAGGGCCCCATTTAAAATCGTTCTTCTTCCGGGTCACTTGATAGAGAGGGCTTACAATCAGACTATAATTTGGAATATGCATTCTCCAAAAACCCACAACACCTAAGAAAGCTTGCGTTTCCTGTTTACTAGTTGGTGGAGACATAGCTGCTATTTTGTTGATCACATCCATTGGGATGTGACGACATCCATCTTGCCATTTTATTCCTAAAAATTGAATCTCCTGTGCAGGTCCCTTGACCTTACTCTGTTTTATGGCAAAACCAGCTTTCAGAAGGATTTGGATTATTTTCTCCCCTTTCTCAAAAACTTCTTCTGCTGTGTTGCCCCATACGATGATGTCATCAATGTACTGCAGGTGTTCTGGAGCTCCACCCTTTTCCAGTGCAGTCTGGATTAGTCCATGGCAAATGGTGGGGCTGTGTTTCCACCCCTGGGGCAGTCGATTCCAGGTGTACTGGACGCCCCTCCAAGTGAAAGCAAACTGTGGCCGGCACTCTGCTGCCAGAGGGACTGAGAAAAATGCATTAGCCATATCAATTGTGGCGTACCACTTGGCTGCTTTTGACTCCAGTTCATATTGAAGTTCTAGCATGTCTGGCACAGCAGCACTCAGCGGTGGTGTGACTTCATTCAGGCCACGATAGTGTACTGTTAGTCTCCACTCTCCATTAGACTTTTGCACTGGCCAAATGGGGCTGTTAAAGGGTGAGCGAGTCCTGCTGATCACTCCTTGGCTCTCCAGTCGACGAATCAGCAGATGGATGGGAATCAGAGAGTCTCGGTTGGTGCGATATTGCCGCTGGTGCACCCTTGTGGTAGCGATTGGCACCTGTTGTTCTTTGACCCTCAGCAACCCCAAACCAGAAGGGTCCTCAGAGAGACCAGGTAAGGTGGACAACTGTTCAATTCCCTCTGTCTCCAAGGCAGCTATACCAAAGGCCCACCGGTACCCCTTTGGGTCCTTGAAATACCCTCTCCTGAGATAGTCTATGCCAAGGATGCATGGGGCCTCTGGGCCAGTCACAATGGGGTGTTTCTGCCACTCATTCCCAGTTAGGCTTATTTCAGCCTCCAATACAGTTAGCTGTTGAGATCCCCCTGTCACCCCAGAAATACAGATGGGTTCTGCCCCTTTATAGCTTGATGGCATTAGGGTACACTGTGCACCGGTGTCCACTAGAGCTTTATACTCCTGTGGATCTGATGTGCCAGGCCATCAAATCCACACAGTCCAATAAACCCGGTTGTCCCTCTCCTCCACCTGGCTGGAGGCAGGGCCCCTCTGGTCCTGGTCATAGGATTCTCCACTCACTTGTAAAAACGGATTAGAATTCCTTTTCATAGAATCAGGAGTAAGATCAGCCCTTCCACTCTGTCGGCCACACCGCTCGCAGTGCTCACTGGAGGCTGAAGCAAGTATTTTCCTGGAAGAACCCTCATTTGTAGTTGTTTTTCCTCACAATTCCCATACCCGTGCATCTAGGACTGAGGTAGGTTTTCCATCCCACTTCCTCATGTCCTCTCCGTGGTCAAGCAGGTAAAACCACAGGGTACCCCGTGGTATATACCTTCTCTCTCCTGTCTCTTGCCCAGAAGAATACCTTCTCCTAATAGCTGAGGTATTGGTCCATACAGGTGGGCGGCCAAACTTATCCTCAAATCGCTGGAACTCTTGGGACCATTTCTCGGCTAGTGTGTCTGGCAGTTTCTCCACAGCCGCGACGAGGGAGGAAGTGAGACTTTCTTCGTATTGCCAAAGTCGGTGAGCCAATTCATCTACTGTTGGTCCCTCCTCGTCTTTCCAGTCCATTACTGCCAATACATTGGCATATGATGATGGTGCACTTCGTACAAACTTCCGCCACATGGGTCGTGTGCATTGAAATTCATCTGGATCTGTGGGTAACCGCCCATCGTCTGGGTCATAATAAACCATCTCCCGCATGGCTAATTCCCTCAGGTACTGGATACCTCTCTCCATGGTGGTCCACTTGCCTGGGTGACATACATCTTCCTTGAAGGGATACCTTTCCCTCACACCTGATAGAAGTCGCCTCCAGAGGCTGAGGGCTTGTGGCTTTTTTGCAATCGCCTTGTCAATGCCCCCTTCCCTAGAAAGGGATCCCAATTGCTTGGCCTCCTTACCCTCTAATTCCAAGCTACTTGCCCCATTATCCCAGCATCGGAGCAGCCAGGTGATAATGTGCTCGCCTGGATGACGGCTGAAGTCTTTTCGCATATCTCGCAGCTCACTCGGGGATAGTGACTGGGTGATTATCTCCGGTTCTGCCTCTTCCTCCTGTTCTCGTGATGGCCCTGCTTCACCTTCATCCTTCGCTAAGTGAACTGATTTTTTTTGTATATTTCTTCTTCTGTATAGGGGCGATTGATATTGGCACCGGTTGATTCTCTAGTTCAGCTGCATCATCCATCGCCAAGGTTTGAGTTGCCACAGTGCCTGTTGCTGGGGTTTGAGTAGCCACAGTGCTTGTCATAGGGATTAGAGTAGCTGCAGTAGCTGTCGCCAGAGTTTGAGTAGCCACAGTGCCTGTTGCTGGGGTTTGAGTAGCTGCAGTGCTTGTCGCTGGGGTTTGAGTAGCTGCAGTGCCTGTCGCCAGAGTCTGAGTAGCCGTAGTGCCTGTCGCCAGAGTTGGAGTAGCTGCAGTCGTGGGAGCTGATCTCTGGGTGGTATTTTTAAATAGTTGTTTAACCCTAGGCAAGACCTGAATCACATTCAGGAACAGGCTGATTCCTAGCAATAGGACCATACTAAGTTCAACATCCCAAGGATATTCAAAATTTACAAACTCCTTCAATGCTATTGCAATTAACCTGGCAGAGAAAGGGAAGATGTGGGGAGATGTCTCCCCAATAGGTTGGCTCCCCGAGGAGAAAAGGTAGAAAGTGCATTTATTAATATTCTCTAGGAGATAGCACCCAAAGTACGGAGATCTCTCCTCCATAGATTGGTTCCCAGAGGAGAAAAGGTAAAAGGTACAATTATTAATAGTCTCCCATAGGCAGCTCCCGAAGTACAGAGGTGACAACAATGCCGAGTACAAACACCCGATTAGTTTCACGGCTTGCACTTCTATCATATCATAAGCCAGTGTTACAAAGAACAACGTGATAACTCTAGCCCGGTTCCCACAGATGATAAACAGCACAACAGGGAGCATATACTGCAAGTAGGGCATTACATAACGCAACTTCAAGAACCACAACACCAACTTTGAGAGCAAACGAACCCACATTGTAACCAGTAACTATCAAACCAATACAATGAATACTTATAACAAGTTTGTTTTAACACACTCTGATCAGATCCGTCGTTATCTCAACCCTTCGGGCCCCACGTTGGGCGCCAAAAAGGCTGTCGTGGTTTAACCCCAGTCAGCAACTCAGCACCACGCAGCCGCTTCCCCCTCCCCTCCCAGTGGGATGGGGAGGAGGAAAGCAAAGGAAAAAAAGTAAAACTCGTGGGTTGAGATAAGAACAGTTTAATAACTAAAGTAAAATATAATACTAACAATAGTAATAATGAAATATAATAATAATAGTAATGAAAAGGAATATGTTATATAACAAAAAAAAGGAAGGGGGGGGAAGGAAAAAACCAGTGATGCACAATGCAATTGCTCACCACCCGCTGACCGATGCTCAGTTAGTTCCCGAACCGCGATCCGCGCCTCCCGGCCAACTCCCCCCTGTTTATATACTGGGCATGACATTCCATGGTATGGAATACCCCTTTGGCTAGTTCAGGTCAGCTGCCCCGGCTATGTTCCCTCCCAGCTTCTTGCACACCTGCTTGCTGGCAGAGCACGGGAGACTGAAAAGTCCTTGGCTTAAGATAAGCGCTACTTAGCAACAACTAAAACATCAGAGTGTTATCAACATCATTCTCACACCAAATCCAAAACACAGCACTGTACCAGCTACTAAAAAGAAAGTTAACTCTGTCCCAGCTGAAACCAGGACACATGTATATGATAAAAATAGATTTCCTAATGTAAACTCCTCCTTGAGGCTGTAGCTTTGGATTTTTTGCAACAATCAGACATAGCTAGGTTGTGATGCTTAAACAGGTCTGCTAGATTTGTACTAGACATAACCTATCCAGAAAATATCTGTGTCCTGAGCTTCCTTAGAAGCTGAAATATACAGTTCTTCAAGTATCATGTAATCTGATCTGGCAGCCAGCTGGAATCTACCATCATAATAGTTTTAAGATTTGTTTTAAGTCACTGTTCACGACTTCCTTGAAACTGAAATTTCCAAAAGTTACATTTCATTGTTCATGCCTTGATGTTCTTTGTGTGGATTTGGCAGTGGCTTAAACAAGAAATGGGACTGACAAAACTAGACTTTTTAAATTGAAAACATTCATTATTAAGCATTCACTACAAATGTGTTAGTTTAATGGCCAAGGTCTTGCAATATTCTGATGAGAGACACTCTAAAGATTGCTTCATTTGCAGGCCAGAACTAAATAGCATTAAATTATGCATTGAAAATTACCACTACTACTGGGTTACATTGTTATGTTACTTTGCAGTTTGAGTTTCAATATAAGAACATTGACATCATGGTCCTGCTTGATCAGAGGGCTGAATTCCAATAAAATTTGTACTCACCAATGTACAGCCTGTATCTCACATAGCTATCATCATTTTAAAACTGCCAGTGCTTGACACTTTAAACAAGTTGTGTTGAAATCAGATGCAGAGGAAAGGAGGAATCAAAAGCAGAGAAGCTAGCAGGAGAAAGGAAGCAACCGGAGGGGAGCAGAGGTGAGGAAGCTAATGAGGGAGAGGGAACTCAGTTAAACTTCCTTCAGACTGCCCAAAAGGCTATACACTGCTTTGCTGCTGACTCACATGTTCTCAGTTTTGTTGCCTTTTTAAACTAATAACCTCCAGGTTGCATGAATGAAACTAGCCTTTAGTACTACTGACATATATCCCAATCCACAGAAGATAACTGCAAATCTGAAATCCCCAAAAGGAACAGCTCCTTCAGCGAATCTCAAGGTTTGAGTTTGGAGCAGAGGCCATGATATTCCTCTGAAGTTAAGAATAACAGATTTAGAGTATTAGAGTATGGAGAAAAGTAAATCTTCTGCAACTTGAGCTAAGAGTGGGAACTGTTTAGGGACATTACTGAGTCACTGACAAGACCCACATGTTGTTGGCCAGCAGCAGAGGTTTCATTTGGGAATGCTGAGCGAGTGTAACTTTGTCAACATGCACAGTTACGGGGAGATAAAAACAGTATATTATAGAATCATAGAATCATTTAGGTTGGAAAGGATCTTTAAGATCATCGAGTCCAACCATAAACCTAACACTGCCAAGTCCACCACTAAACCATGTCCCTAAGCACCACATCTACACATCTTTTAAATACCTCCAGGGATGCTGACTCAACCACTTCCCTGGGCAGCCTGTTCCAATGCTTGACAACCCTTTCAGTGAAGAAATTTCTCCTAATATCCAATCTAAACCTCCCCTGGCACAACTTGAGGCCATTTCCTCTCGTCCTATCACTTGTTACTTGGGAAAAGAGACCGACACCCACCTTGCTACAACCTCCTTTCAGGTAGTTGTAGAGAGCAATAAGGTCTCCCCTCAGCCTCCTTTTCTCCAGACTAAACAACCCCAGTTCCCTCAGCCACTCCTCATAGGACTTGTTCTCTAGACCCTTCACCAGCTTCATTGCTCTTTTCTGGATGCACTCCAGCACCTCAATGCCTTTCTTGTAGTGAGGGGCCCAAAACTGAACACAGTATTCGAGGGGTGGCCTCACCAGTGCTGAGTACAGGGGAACAATCACTTCCCTAGTCCTGCTGGCCACACTATTTCTGATACAAGCCAGGATGCTATTGGCCTTCTTGGCCACCTGGGCACACTGCCAGCTCATATTCAGCTGGCTGTCGACCAACACCCCCAGGTCCTTTTCTGCCAGGCAGCTTTCCAGCCACTCTTCCCAAGCCTGTAGCGTTGCATGGGGTTGTTGTGACCCAAGTGCAGGACCCGGCACTTAGCCTTGTTGAATCTCATACAATTGGCCTCAGCCCATCGATCCAGCCTGTCCAGATCCCTCTGTAGAGCCTTCCTACCCTCAAGCAGATCAACACTCCTGCCCAACTTGGTGTCGTCTGCAAACTTCCTGAGGGTGCACTCGATCCCCTCATCCAGATCATTGATAAAGATATTAAACAGAACTGGCCCCAATACCGAGCCCTGGGGAACACCGCTTGTGACCGGCCGCCAACTGGATTTAACTCCATTCACCACAACTCTTTGGGCCCGGCCATCCAGCCAGTTTTTTACCCAGCAAAGAGTACGCCCGTTCAAACCATGAGCAGCCAGTTTCCCCAGGAGAATGCTGTGGGAAACGGTGTCAAAGGCTTCACTAAAGTCCAGGTAAACAACAT
The DNA here is from genome assembly GCF_018139145.2 of Gymnogyps californianus. Lineage (NCBI taxonomy): Eukaryota > Metazoa > Chordata > Aves > Accipitriformes > Cathartidae > Gymnogyps > Gymnogyps californianus. The sequence continues at coordinate 149,245 of NW_026114459.1, read as the reverse complement.
CCACAGCCTTTCCCTCATCCACTAAGCAGGTCACCTTGTCATAGGAGGAGACCAGGTTAGTCAAGCAGGACCTGCCTTTCATAAACCCATGCTGACTGGGCCTGATCACCTGCTTGTCCTGTACATGCCGTGTGATGGCACTCAAGATGATCTGCTCCATAACCTTCCCTGGCACCGAGGTCAGGCTGACAGGCCTGTAGTTCCCCGGATCCTCCTTCCGGCCCTTCTTGTAGATGGGCATCACATTTGCTAACCTCCAGTCAACTGGGACCTCCCTGGTTAGCCAGGACTGCTGGTAAATGATGGAAAGTGGCTTGGTGAGCACTTCTGCCAGCTCCCTCAGTACCCTTGGGTGGATCCCATCCGGCCCCATGGACTTGTGCGTGTCTAAGTAAGTGGTGTAGCAGGTCGCTAACCATTTCCCCTTGGATGATGGGGGCTTCATTCTGCTTCCCATCCCTGTCTTCCAGCTCAGGGGGCTGGGTACCTGGAGAACAACTGGTCTTACTATTAAAGACTGAGGCAAAGAAGGCATTAAGTACCTCAGCTTTTTCCTCAGCCTTTGTCACTCTGTTTCCCCCTGCATCCAATAAAGGATGGAGATTCTCCTTAGCCCTCCTTTTGTTGTTAATGTATTTATAGAAACATTTTTTATTGTCTTTTACAGCAGTAGCCAGATTAAGTTCTAGTTGGGCTTTGGCCCTTCTCCCTGCATAACCTCACGACATCCTTGTAGCCCTCCTGAGTGGCCTGCCCCTTCTTCCAAAGGTCAGAAACTCTCTTTTTTTTTCCTGAGTTCCAGCCAAAGCTCTCTGTTCAGCCAGGCCAGTCTTCTTCCCTGCTGTCTCATCTTTCAGCACATGGGGACGGCCTGCTCCTGAGCCTTTAAGATTTCCTTCTTGAAGAATGTCCAGCCTTCCTGGACTCCTTTGCCCTTCAGGACTGCCTCCCAAGGGACTCTGTCAACCAGGCCCCTAAACAGGCCAAAGTCTGCCCTCCAGAAGTCCAAGGTAGCAGTTCTGCTAACCCCCCTCCTTACTTCTCCAAGAATTGAAAACTCTCATTTTGTGATTGCTATGCCCAAGACAGCCTCCAACCACCACATCATCCACAAGTCCTCCTCTGTTTGCAAACAACAGGTCCAGCAGGGTGCCTTCCCTAGTTGGCTCACTCACCAGCTATGTCAGGAAGTTATCTTCCACACACTCCAGGAACCTCCTGGACTGTTTCCTCTCTGCTGTATTGTATTTCCAGCAGACATCTGGTAAGTTGAAGTCCCCCACGAGAACAAGGGCTAGCGATTGTGAGACTTCTCCCAGCTGCTTATAGAATATTTTGTCTCCCTCTTCATCCTGGTTGGGTAGTCTATAACAGACTCCCACCATGATATCTGCCTTGTTAGTCTTTCTCCTGACTCTTACCCATAAACACTCAACCCTTTCATCACCATCATCAAGCTCTAGACAATCAGAACACTCCCTAACATACAGGGCTACCCCACCGCCTCTCCTTCCTTGCCTGTCCCTTCTGAAGAGTTTATAGCCATCCATTGCAGCACTCCAGTTGTGTGAGTCATCCCACCATGTTTCCGTGATGGCAACTACATCATAGTTTTCCAGCTGCACAATGGCTTCCAACTCCTCCTGTTTGTTGCCCATGCTGCGTGCATTGGTATAGATGCACTTCATTTGGGCTATTGATCCTGCCACCTTTTTTGGGGGGAGAAGCCCTAATTCTTACGTTACCATTCTCAGGCGCTTCTGTGGTTTCTAACACATCAGTAACCCTTGCGTCTTTGCTGCCGCATGGATCTCCATCCCCTACCTTCACTGAGATGGCAGACCAAAGGACCTTGCTAGCACACCGTCCCTCAAACATTGGCATGCTGCCCCCAGGCTTATCTCTAGTGAGCCTGGTTTTATCCCTTTCCCCCTTCAAATCTAGTTTAAAGCTCTTTCAGTGAGCCCTGCTAACTCCTGTGCAAAGATACTTTTCCCCCTTTGAGACAGGTGCACCCCGTCTGTCGCCAGCAGGCCTGGTGTCATGTAGACCGACCCATGATCAAAAAACCCAAAATTCTGCCGGTGACACCAGGCTCAGAGCCAGGTATTGATCAGCTGGCTCTTCCTGTTTCTTCCCTCATCATTCCCTGCAACTGGAAGGACAGAGGAGAACACTACTTGTGCTCCTGATCCCTTAACCAGTCATCCCAAGGCCCTGAAGTCTCTCTTGATTGCCCTCGGACCTCTTGTTGCAACTTCATTGCTGCCTACCTGAAAAATCAATAATGGATAATAATCTGAGGGCCATACCAGTTACTGTTACTGTTACTGTTATTAGTTATTGTTCAGCCAATAAAAACTATCATTGCCACAAGACTTTATGACATTTATTACTAACAAAAATAAATATTGTGAGTTGATGATAATGTGCCAGGTTTTGTTTCTTTTGCTACTGGCTGTGTGTCTATAAAATAAAGGGACAGACTAGACTAAATATTGGAATCAGTATTTCATATATCTCCTTTAGCATATGGTTATATTGCCATGCTTAAGTTTGTTTATCTTCCTAATAAACTCTGGCAGCTCACCACTGGCCTCTCAGAGGCATTTTCCTCTAACTTTTTGAAAAATAAAAGCATTATCATATAGTCCAGGAAAAAACAGACAAAACTGCAAATCTCATTAAGAGTATCATAGCATAGTTTAATTAATGGATAGCAGTTCAGCACAGCAGCATTTAGTTGTTAATCTGATCTTCTGGTTTGCTTTCATCTACCCCAGTGTAACCCTCAGTGACCATACCTGAAGAAAAGCAGGATCTGGTACAGAATGGAAGACACCTCCTTTATTTAACAATAGTTCTCTGAATAGCTGAGTATCTATATTGTCTCATCAGCTGTGCGATGAAACTCCACTGTGAAATTTCTAGTCCAACAAAGCAAGTTTATTTTCATACTGTCACATCTGCACTATTATTATTGATGTTCAGTTCAGATATCAGCTGAGAGATAGCAGGCTACAAAATAGGTACGTTCTGCTTCTTGCTGTGCGATCATAAAGAGCAATGGGCAGAAACTCATGAACTAGAGGATAATTCTGCCACATATACTCCTGGGAATTAAAACTGAAGTATGGGGATAGTTAAGCCAGACCTCTCTTCTTGCCAGATGTAAATAGTAGCCAGGCATGATTTGTTTGTTTGTCATGTTTTCCCAAATAAAAGATTTTGGTGGTTTCATATCAGACAGAACTGCCACGTTTTTCTGAGTGAGTGAGGAAAAAGGGCCTAGGAAAGGAGCGATGCAGCCTTCCTTATTACTGCCCAGCTCTAACAAGAAGAGAAGAAATTAATCCCCAAAACTGCAGCCCTTATCTGTAGGGGTGGGGGCTGTAGAGGAGGTGCAGTCACACTCATGATGTAGTTACTGCTCTGCAGCTGGTGCTAACAGAGAGGCTGCAGTCCACAGTGCTCCCATCTGTCCTGCTGGCCCTGCAGTGAGTTATGTCTAGTTATGGCCAATAGTAGTCCTAATCAACTACTGTGTGAGCCAAAACTGAAAAAAATTAATAGGCAGTCATTTAAGCCACTCAGTAGGCCAGTTAGGTCCAATGGAAATCAAGGGTGACTTAGTCTTGCTGGTGAATTCCTGAAGCATATCATTGAAATTAGCTCCACTGGGGAGCTCCACTCAGCCACCAGTGACTGAGCAGGATCTAGGTGAGTGATTATCATAGAATCATTTAGGTTGGAAAAGACCTTTAAGATCATCGAGTCCAACCATAAACCTAACACTGCTAAGTCCACCAAACATTGATTGCTATCAATGACTTCATGACTATGCTGCCTCATCTCAGATTTGAGGGAAAAGAAAGACATGGAGCACCCTGAGAGAATTCTGTCCAGGCAGTATTTGCTCCCTTTTCTTATTTGACTCCCCACTGGCAGCGTTCATATTGCTTGATGCAGCTGAGCACAGTTGAATGAACACCCTGATACCGGGTGGCAGCCTAGTATCTAAGAAGAAGATGGCACATCTATAGTGAAGGAGGTTCAAGGGATATACGACCTTCTGCAGAAGCGCTTAGTACCACAGCAAAATGAATGAAAGGAGCAAGTGTGAGTAAGGGCCAATAGGACTAAGAACCACAAGTTCCACAAGTGTGTTTTCTCTAGGGTTTAAGAACATAAAATCAGAAAAGAATGAAAAATGTCATGAGAACTTAACAGCTGTCTTTCCTGATTAACTGCTACAATGCATGAATCATTTTTTTTGACAGTAAACCTACTGAAAACATTTTATGATGGGATTTGAACTTTTAAATCAAAGTTTTACTATTTTCAAGATGAAAAACACTTGGATAAGGATTTGCATAAATTTCCATGTGTAATATGAATATTTAAATTCAGGGTTTAGCAGAAAGAAAAAGATAAGAAAATTATCTTCATCAAAGCAATGTTGTCCAGGCTACTGTGCAGTTTAAGCCTAACACCAGATATGAATATGAGTCAACAGTGTGCCCTGGCAGGCAAAAGGGCCAACCGGGTCCTGGGGTGCATCAAGCACAGCATAGCTAGCCGGTCGAGGGAGGCGATTGTCCCACTCTACACTGCACTGGTGCGGCCCCACCTCGAGTACTGTGTGCAGTTCTGGGTGCCTCAACATAAGAAGGACATCGAACTATTAGAATGTGTCCAGAGGAGGGCGACCAAGATGGTAAAAGGTCTCGAGGGCAAGACTTATGAGGAGCGGCTGAGGTCACTTGGCTTGTTCAGCTTGGAGAAGAGAAGGCTGAGGAGTGACCTCATCACAGTCTACAACTTCCTCAAGGGGGGCAGTGGAGGGGGAGGTGCTGATCTCCTCTCTCTGGTGACCAGCAATAGGACACAAGGAAATGGTATGAAGCTGCATCAAGGGAAGTTCAGATTGGACATTAGGAAAAGGTTCTTCACTGAGAGGGTGGTCGGTCACTGGAACAGGCTCCCCAGGGAAGTGGTCACGGCACCAAGCCTATCAGAGTTCAAGGAGCGTCTGGACGACGCTCTTATTCATATGATTTAGTTTTAGGTAGTCCTGGGAGGAGCAGGGAGTTGGACTCGATGATCCTTATGGGTCCCTTCCAACTTGAGATATTCTATGATTCTATGTTATCAGGAAGAGCCTTTAAAAAAGTCATATGTTCTTTTTCATCACTGACAGTTGTTTTCCAGGCAAACCCAAAGCCATGTTTTGGCAATGTCAGTGATAAGACAGGGGTAATATACATTAGTTTCTGCCACATCCAAAACTTCAAGAAACCAATAAAGATTTTAGATGACATTGAATATTTTTTGTTTGTCTGTCATTTTAGGGAGAATCAGTTGCAGTATATGCTGCTCCTCAAATCTCTGGATATGCCCCGCTCTTGACTTTGAAATGCAGGGATACTCTTTTTTTGGAAATGCTGGGAGAAACATTTTGGAAGACTTTGGAGTGGGTCTATGAAACTGGAAAGCATGTAGGTGGTTTGAGCTGGCACCAGTTCAGCATTTGTGAGCCAAAAAAAGTATGATGACAAACTGTCGTGGTTTAACCCCAGCCGGCAACCAAGCACCACACAGCCACTCGCTCACTCCCCCCCAGCAGGATGAGGGGAGAGAATCACAAGGGTAAAAGTGAGAAAATTTATGGATGGAGATAAAGACAGTTTAATAATTGAAATAAAATAATAATAATAATAATAATTGCAATGAAAAGGAAAATAACAAAGAGAGAGAAATAAAACCCAGGAAAGACAAGCGATACAAATGAAAACAATTGCTCACCACCAACCGACAAATGCCCAGCCAGTCCCCGAGCAGCGGCCCCCCCACCAACCTCCCCCCTAGTCTTATTGCTGAGCATGACGTCATATGGTCTGGAATATCCCTTTGGTCCGGTTTATACCAAAAAAGCTTTAGCCACTTGGCTTGTTTGATTATGGCACACGTTTTCAATTCATGGATAACCTGTGCAATGGCATCAATAGTCAAGTCCACCCCTCGATCACGAGCCCATTTGTATGTTGCATCCCTTCCTAGATGTCCTGATGTGTCATGGGTCCATCAAGCTATAAATAATTCACCCTTATTTTGCCAGTCCAGATCCACCTGAGCCACTTCAATTCTAGCAGCCTAGTCCACCTGCTCATTGTTTCGATGTTCTTCAGTGGCCTGACTCTTGGGTATGTGAGCATCTACGTGACGCACTTTTACAACCAGATTCTCCACCCAGGCAGCAATATCTTGCCACAATGCGGCAGCCCAGATGGGTTTACCTCTGCGTTGCCAGTTACTCTGCTTCCATTGCTGCAACGACCCCCACAGAGCATTTGCCACCATCCATGAGTCAGTATAGAGATAAAGTATTGGCCATTTTTCTCGTTCAGCAATGTCTAAAGCCAGCTGGATGGCTTTCACCTCTGCAAACTGACTCGATTCACCTTCTCCTTCTGCAGTTTCTGCAACTTGTCATATAGGACTCCATACAGCAGCCTTCCACCTCCGATGCTTTCCTACAATGCGACAGGACCCATCAGTGAACAGGGCATATTGCCTCTCATTTTCTGGCAGTTTATTATACATTGGGGCCTCTTCCGCACGCGTTACCTCCTCCTCTGCTGATATTCCAAAATCTTTGCCTTCTGGCCAGTCTGTGATCACTTCCAGAATTCCTGGGCGACTAAGGTTTCCTATTCGACTTCGTTGTGTGATCAGTGCAACCCACTTACTCCATGTAGCATCAGTTGCATGATGTGTAGAAGGGACCTTCCCTTTGAACATCCACCCCAGCACTGGCAGTCGGGGTGCTAATAGGAGCTGTGTTTCAGTACCAACCACTTCTGAAGCAGCTCAAACTCCTTCATATGCTGCTAATATCTCTTTTTCAGTTGGAGTATAGCGGGCCTCAGATCCCCGATATCCCCGACTCCAGAACCCTAGAGGTCGACCTCGGGTCTCCCCTGGTGCTTTCTGCCAGAGGCTCCAGGTAGGGCCATTCTCCCCGGCTGTGGTGTAGAGCACATTTTTAACATCTGGTCCTGCCCAGACTGGCCCAAGGGCTACTGCATGAACTATCTCCTGTTTAATCTGTTCAAAGGCTTGCTGCTGCTCAGGGCCCCATTTAAAATCGTTCTTCTTCCGGGTCACTTGATAGAGAGGGCTTACAATCAGACTGTAATTTGGAATATGCATTCTCCAAAAACCTACAACACCTAAGAAAGCTTGCATTTCCTGTTTACTAGTTGGTGGAGACATAGCTGCTATTTTGTTGATCACATCCATTGGGATGTGACGACATCCATCTTGCCATTTTATTCCTAAAAACTGAATCTCCTGTGCAGGTCCCTTGACCTTACTTTGTTTTATGGCAAAACCAGCTTTCAAAAGAATCTGGATTATTCTTCTCCCCTTTCTCAAACACTTCCTCTGCTGTGTTGCCCCATATGATGATGTCATCAATGTATTGCAGGTGTTCAGGAACTTCACCTTGTTCCAGTGCAGTCTGGATCAGTCCATGACAAATGGTAGGGCTGTGTTTCCACCCCTGGGGCAGTCGATTCCAGGTGTACTGGACGCCCCTCCAAGTGAAAGCAAACCGTGGCCGGCACTCTGCTGCCAAAGGGATTGAGAAAAATGCATTAGCGATAACAATTGTGGCGTACCACTTGGCTGCCTTTGACTCCAGTTCATATTGGAGTTCTAGCATGTCTGGTACGGCAGCACTCAGCAGTGGTGTAACTTCATTCAAGCCTCGATAGTCCACTGTTAGCCTCCACTCTCCATTAGATTTTTGCACTGGCCATATGAGACTATTAAAGGGTGAATGAGTCTTACTGATCACTCCTTGACTGTCCAGTCACCGGATCAGCTTATGGATGGGAACCAGGGAGTCTTGGTTGGTGCAATATTGTCGCCAGTGCACTGTCATGGTAGCAATTGGCACCTGCTGTTCTTTAACCCACAGCAACCCCACCACAGAAGGATCCTCTGAGAGACCAGGCAAGCTAGACAGCTGCTTAATCTTCTCCATACACAAGGCAGCTATACCAAAAGCCCACCGGTACCCTTTTGGGTCCTTGAAGTACCCTCTCATGAGGTAGTCTGTGCCAAGGATCCATGGAGCCTCTGGACCAGTCACAGTAGGGATGCTTTTGCTACTCATACCCAGTTAGGCTGACCTCAGCTTCCAACACAGACAATTCTTGGGATCCTCCCATCACTCCAGAAATACAGATGGATTCTGCCCCTTTGTAATCTGATGGTATTAGAGTACACTGTGCACCAGTGTCCACTAGACCTTTATACTCCCGTGGGGCTGATGTGCCAGGCCATTGAACCCACACAGTCCAGTAAAGCCGGTTGTCCCTTTCTTCCGCCTGGCCGAAGGCAGGGCCCCTCTATTCCTGGTTGGAGTCTTCATTACTCGATTTTTGTAACTGCAAACCAGAAGCCCCTTCATCAGGGTCAAAAGTATGATCAGCCCGTCTACTCTGCCCAACTCTACCCTCTCCCTTGAACAGAAAAAGGCTGACTCTTAATAGCTGAGACCTTGGTTGGAGTGCATGAGGAAGACCTATCCTTCTCGGATTGCTTGAACAACTTTTGGGTCAGTTCCTTCACAGCCGAGACACAGGCCTGCATGGAGGAAGAGAGATTATCTTCATATTCTCGGAGTTGTCTGGTTAGTCCATCTATAGTTGGTGCCTCTGTGTCTGTCCAGCTCATTATCACCAGGGTGTTGGCGTATGACGTTGGTGCATTTCATATAAACTTTCGCCACATGGATCACATGCACTGGATTTCATCCAGGTCTTTGGATACCTGGTCGTATCATAGAATCATAGAATAGTTTGGGTTGGAAAGGACCTTTAAAGGTCATCTAGTCCAACCCCCCTGCAATGGGCAGGGACACTTTCAACTAGATCAGGTTGCTCAGAGCCCCATCCAACCTGACCTTGAATGTTTCCAGGGATGGGGCATCTACCACCTCTCTGGGCAACCTGTTCCAGTGTTTCACCACCCTCACTGTAAAAAATGTCTTCCTTATACCTAGTCTAAATCTACCCTCTTTCAGTTTAAAACCATTACCCCTTGTCCTATTGCAACAGGCCCTACTAAAAGGTTTGTCCCCATCTTTCTTATAAGCCCCCTTTAAGTACTGAAAGGTTGCAATAAGGTCTCCCCAGAGCCTTCTCTTCTCCAGGCTGGAACAACCCCAACTCTCTCAGCCTGTCCTCATAGGAGAGGTGTTCCATCCCTCTGATCATTTTTGCGGCCCTCCTCTGGACCCGCTCCAACAGGTCCATGTCTTTCCTGTGCTGAGGACTCCAGAGCTGGACGCAGTACTCCAGGTGGGGTCTCACCAGAGCAGAGTAGAGGGGCAGAATCACCTCCCTCGACCTGCTGGCTACGCTTCTTTTGATGCAGCCCAGGATACAGTTGGCTTTCTGGGCTGCGAGCACACATTGCCAGCTCATGTCCAGCTTTTCATCCACCAATACCCCCAAGTCCTTCTCCGCAGGGCTGCTCTCCACCCCTTCATCCCCCAGCCTGTATTGATACTGGGGATTGCCTTGACCCAGGTGCAGGACCTTGCACTTGGCCTTGTGGAACCTCATGAGGTTCACATGGGCCCACTTCTTGAGCTTGTCCAGGTCCTTCTGGATGGCATCCCGTCCCTCAGGTGTGTCATCTGCACCACTCAGCTTGGTGTCATCTGCAAACTTGCTGAGGGTGCACTCAATCCCACTATGTCATTGATGAAGATATTAAACAGTCCTGGTCCCAATACGGACCCCTGAGGGACACCACTCGTCACTGATCTCCATCTGGACATTGAGCCATTGACCACTACCCTCTGGATGCAACCATGCAGCCAATTCCTCATCCACCGAACAGTCCACCCATCAAATCCATATTTCTCCAATTTAGAGAGAAGGATGTTGTGGGGGACCATGTCAAAGGCCTTACAGAAGTCCAGATAGATGACATCCATAGCTCTTCCCTTGTCCACTGATGTAGTCACTCCATCACAGAAGGCCACTAGGTTGGTCAGGCAGGACTTGCCCTTGGTGAAGCCATGCTGGCTGTCTCGAATCACCTCCCTGTCCTCCATGCAACTTAGCATAGCTTCTAGGAGGATCTGTTCCATGATCTTCCCAGGCACGGAGGTGAGGCTGACAGGTCGGTAGTTCCCAGGGTCCTCCTTTCTACCCTTTTTAAAAATGGGTGCAATGTTTCCCTTTTTCCAGTCACCAGGGACTTCACCTGACTGCCATGACTTTTCAAATATCATGGAGAGTGGCTTAGCAATGACATCAGCCAATTCCCTCAGGACTCTGGGATGTATCTTGTCAGGTCCCATAGACTTATGTATGTTCAGGTTCCTCAGGTGGTCTCGAACCTGATCTTCTCTTACAGTGGGAGGGACTTTGCTCCCCCAGTCCCTGCCTTGAGGTCCGTCCACTCGAGAGGTGTGGGAAGAGAGATTGCCAGTGAAGACTGAGGCAAAAATGTTGTTGACTACCTCAGCCTTCTCCTCGTCTGTTGTTACCAGTTTGCCAGTCTTGTTCATCGGGGGGTGTCGTGGTTTAACCCCAGTCAGCAACTAAGCACCATGCAGCCATTTCCCCCTCCCCCTCCCAGTGGGGTGAGGAGGAGGAAAGGAAAGAAAACAAAAGTAAAACTCATGGGTTGAGATAAGAACAGTTTAATAACTAAAGTAAAATATAATACTAACAATAGTAATAATGAAATATAATAATAATAGTAATGAAAAGGAATATGTTATATAAGAAAAAAAAGGAAGGGGGGGGAAAGGAAAAAACCAGTGATGCACAATGCAATTGCTCACCACCCGCTGACCAATGCCCAGTTAGTTCCCGAGCCACGATCTGCGCCTCCCTGCCAACTCCCCCCTGTTTATATACTGGGCATGACGTTCCATGGTATGGAATACCCCTTTGGCTAGTTCGGGTCAGCTGCCCCGGCTATGCTCCCTCCCAGCTTCTTGCACACCTGCTTGCTGGCAGAGCATGGGAGACTGAAAAGTCCTTGGCTTAAGATAAGCGCTACTTAGCAACAACTAAAACCTCAGAGTGTTATCAACATTATTCTCACACTAAATCCAAAACACAGCACTGTACCAGCTACTAAGAAGAGAGTTAACTCTGTCCCAGCCGAAACCAGGACAGGGGGGTACACTTTCTTTGACCTTCCTTTTCTGGCTGACATACCTATGGAAGCCCTTCTTATTATTCTTTGCGTCCCTTGCCAAGTTCAGCTCCAGCCATGCCTTGGCCTTCCTGACCCCACCCCTACACAACCAGGCAGCGTCCCTGTATGCTTCCCAGGATACCTGTCCCTGCTTCCACTGCCTGTGCATTTCCTTCTTGCCCTTTAGTTTGACCAGCAGGTCTCCACTCAGCCATGCTGGTCTCCTGCCTTCCTTTCCTGATTTCTTACACCTGGGGATCGAGAGCTCTTGCACTCTATGGAAAGCATCCTTAAAGATCTGCCAGCTCTGTTCTGCTCCCTTGTCCCTGAGGGCAGTTTCCCAGGGGGTCCCATTGACTAATTCCTTGAAGAGCTGGAAGTTTGCTTTCCTAAAATTCAGGGTCCTGACTTTACTCTTCGCCTGTCCCATGTCCCTCAGGACTGCGAACTCCACCAGTGCATGATCACTGCAGCCCAGGCTGCCTCCAATCTTGGCATCACCGATTAGCTCACTTGCATTGGTGACCATCAGGTCCAGTATCGCATCCCCTCTGGTAGGGCTGTCTATTACCTGGCCTAAGAAGTTATCCTCAATGCACTCCAGGAGTCTCCTGGATTGCCTAAAGCTTGCTGTGCTACTTTTCCAGCAGATGTCAGGGTGGTTGAAGTCCCCCAGCAGGACAAGAGGCTGCGAGCGTGATGCCTCCTGCAGCTGGAGTAAGAAGGCTTCGTCAATAGGCTCCCCTTGATCGGGCAGCCTGTAGTAGACACCAACCACAAGGTTCCCTTTGTTGCCTTGTTGTCTAATTCTTACCCATAAGCTTTCAACCTGCTCGTGGCTATTCTTCATCATCCAGGTTGTTATAGATCACCTCCACCATGGCTAATTCCCTCAGATACTGGATACCTCCCTCAATGGTGGTCCACTTGCTTTAGGAATTTGCAAGTTCTTCCTTGAAGGGATACCTGTCCTTCACACTCGACAGGAGTCGCCGCCAAAGACTGAGGACTCCTGCCCCTTTTCCAATCCCTTTGTCAATGGCCTTATCCTTAGCAAGGGATCCCAGCTGCCGGGCTTCCTTACCCTCTAATTCCTGACTACTGGCCCCAATATCCCAGCATCAGAGTAACCAGCTGAGAATTAGTTCGCCTGGTTGACGGCTGAAATCTTTTCGCATAGCTCGCAGCTCACTTAGGGATAGGGATCAGGTGGTTTCCATCTCATTTATGATTTCAGTCTCTTCCTCCTCCTATTCCTATATATGAAGCTTCTTCATCCCTTACTAAACGAGTTGACTTTCGCTTCCATTGTTTCTTTTTAGTTATAGGGGCAACTGATATAGTGTCTGGTTTAGCCACAGTGTCTGTTGGTATGTTTTCAGATCCGGAGACCCTCTCTTCTCCTTGAGGGTGCTGCATAATATTGAGCAGTGTTTGGTAGATGCTGGCCAGGGCCCAGCACAGTGCGATAAGTTGTGCCTCTTTGGAATAGCCATGGCATTTTCTCTTTCAAACATTCTATCACTTCATCAGGATCCTGCAGTTGTTCGAGAGTGAAGTTCCAGACCATTGGAGGTGAGAAGTTCTCTAGATACCTGCCCACATTCTCCCACATGCCTTGTGACCCGTGACCATACTGTCGCGGAGCCTGGGTCATATTCCTAAATGGCTTGTTAACATTAGACAAAACCGAAGCAATATTCCTAAGAAATACCAATAGAAGTATTTTAACTACCCAAGGATGTTCAAGATACTGAAAATTTATTGTAACGAGGGAGAAAACATCACAGAAGAAGGTGGTGAAGGTGCCATTCTGTATTTCCTCCACAAAAAAACCACTCAGAGGAAGAAATATAATTGTTAATTGTCTCCATGCGATGGTACCTGAAGTACAGTAATGGCTTCAGTACAGAGCCCAAATACCAGATTAAGCTCGAGGTCAGTGTTTTAATAACAAATCTCCCAGGCAAAACATCACTAATCACTACAGAGCACAGCAAACTGCAAAAGCCAACACCAATCTTTAACATGTACAGCAAAAAAAAAGAGCATGGCACAGATCACATGATAAACTAATATCGAGAACAGATGAATCAATATCGTGATCAGCAACTGTTAACAGATATAAATCCCTTCTAATATGCTCTGGTCAATCTGTTATTATCTCAAACCCTTCGAGCCCCACGTTGGGTGCCAAAAAGGACTGTCGTGGTTTAACCCCCACTGGCAACTAAGCCCCACACACAGCTGCTTGCTCACTCCCCCCAAGTGGGATGGGGGAGGGAATTGGAAGAGTAAAATTGAGAAAACTCGTGGGTTGAGATAAAAACAGTTTAATAATTGAAATAAAATAGTAATAATAATAAATTGTAATTAAAAGGAAAATAACAGAGAGAGAAATAAAACGCAATAAAGACAAGTGACGCAAATGAAAACAATGGCTCACCACCAACCGACCAATGCCCAGCCAGTCCCCGAGCAGCGGCCCCCCGCCAACCTGCCCCCTAGTTTTATTGCTGAGCATGATGTCATATGGTATGGAATATCCCTGTGGTCAGTTGGGGTCAGCTGTCCCAGCTGTGTCCCCTCCCAACTTCTTGTGCACCCCCAGCCTACTCGCTGGTGGGGTGGTGTGAGGAGCAGAAAAGGCCTTGACTCTGTGTAAGCACTGCTCAGCAATAACGAAAACATCCCTGTATTATCAACACTGTTTTCAGCACAAATCCAAAACATAGCCCCTTACCAGCTACTATGAAGAAAATTAACTCTACCCCAGCCAAAACCAGCACATAAATTTTTGAGGGAAAAGATAAGACATCATTTCAGAGAACTAAGTTTTCCATATGCATTTTACAACATCAGGAATTCAGTACCAAACAATGGGTGAAAAATGGCTAAGCAAACTGACCTGGGATACAGAGTTTTGTTTAAATATTTTAAAACACATTTGTTCCACCAAGAATAACTTTTTGATAAATGTCTTGATACTGAGCAGGTACACGGTGCGCTGGGTGAAGAACCAGCTGAATGACAGGGCTCAAAGGGTTGTAGTGAATGGGGCTACATCTGGCTGGCGACCAGTCACCAGCGGTGTTCCTCAGGGCTCAATCCTAGGGCCAGTTCTGTTCAATATTTTTATCAATGATCTGGATGCAGGAGTTGAATGCACCATTTGCATGTTTGCTGATGATACTAAACTGGGAGGTGCTGTTGACTCTCTCGAGGGACAAGAGGCCTTGCAGAGGGATCTAGATAGATTGGAGCATTGGGCAATCATCAATGGCATGAAATTTAACAAGTCCAAATGCCAGATTCTGCACCTGGGACGAAGTAATGCTGGGCACAAGTATAGATTGGGAGAGGAGTGGCTGGAGAGCAGCCCTGCAGAAAGGGATCTGGGGGTGCTGGTTGACAGCAGGCTCAATATGAGTCAGCAGTGTGCCCTGGCAGCCAAGAGGGCAAACCACATCCTGGGGTGCATTAAACACAGTATAACCAGCCAGTCAAGAGAGGTGATTATCCCCTCTGTATTCAGCGTTGGTGTGGCCTCACCTTGAGTACTGTGTGCAGTTCTGGGCCCCACAATTTAAGAAGGATGTTAAGGTCCTTGAATGCGTCCAGAGGAGGACAATCTGGTGAAGGGGCTGGAAGGCCTCATGTCCTATGAGGAGCGGCTAAGGACTCTGAGCTTGTCTAGTTTGGAGAAAAGGAGGCTGAGGGGCGACCTCATTGCTCTCTGCAGCTTCCTGAGGAGGGGAAGTGGAGAGGGAGGTGCTGATCTCTTCTCCCTGGTATCCTGTGACAGGATGCATGGTTCAAAGCTGCGCCAGGGGAGGTTCAGACTGGACATTAGGAAGCATTTCTTTACTGAGAGGATGGTCAAACACTGGAACAGGCTTCCTAGAGAGGTGGTTGATGCCCCATGCCTGTCAGTGTTTAAGAGGCATTTGGCCAATGCCCTTACTAACATGCTTCAACTTTTGGTCAGCCCTGAATTGGTCAGGCAGTTGGACTAGATGATCATTGTAGGTCCCTTCCAACTGAACTATTCTATTCTACTCTACTCCTATTCTATTCTGTTCTAACCTCTTCTATTCCATTCTATTCTGAGTGGGAAAAAATATTTTGGTTTAGAAGTATATCTAATTTACCACTGGCCTTAATTCTTCTTACAGGAACAAAAAGTGAAAAGGAAAAGTAAAATAAAGCAAGTATTCACAGTTTATGAAGAAGCAAGGAATTTTAGTGTCATTTTGTGCATAACAAAAGTCCATTACCAATAGTGAACATTAAAAGGGAAAACTGTAAATTTCATGTAATTGCAACCACTAATATTTCAAATTGTAAAATGTGGGTTTGGTTTCCTATATTTAAGTCTGTAAAGAATACCAGTCCCCTTACATTCATCCATTGTGCAGAAGAAAGACTTAGACAGAAATGAAAAAATATTCCAAACTGTGATTCCTTTGAAATATTAATCCTTAAATTTCACCCCCTTCTTTTCACAGAATATAATTTGTGCAATAGCATTGTTTCATTCTTTTGTTTTAAATAGGAGAATGCCATGGAACTATCCACCAATGTGCAACTTCTTGCACCTGCTTGGTGTAAGCTGGCTCTAAGTTGCATTGCTGTGTGGAGGTTGCTGTTGGCTGCATGGCAGACTCTCAGTTTGTGTGTGGATCACCAGCGGACACAATGCAGCTCATGTCTGGACACAGCCCTGTGGGACAGAGCTCCCGAGGACGTGCACGAGGAATGGCATACACAGCTTGAGTCTGCTCTCTGTGCAGCAGAACTGCACAAATTGTGCTGCGTGTCAGGACATATGTTTTGGCAAAGAGGGATGGAGGCTAAATTTTCCTAGAAGCACTTTCCAGATTTGTATCCTGATACACAGCAAAAAATGGATTTTTCTTAAATGATAGAACTAAGTTCAATATTGAGAGGTAAAAGAAAAATAGCCTGTCTGTAGATCAAGCATGTGCTGAGCATGAACATTAGACTGACATTTTAGAGGTGGAAGCAAAAAGAAGGTACCCTTTAGAATATATGCCCTTTAGAAGTGCATGTAACAGTACTGACATTAACTTAATAGGCTTAATTTGCTTCGAGGACTTTTTACATTCACCCATTAACATGCTAATGTATTTTCCAATTTTATTTTTTCTCTTAATGACAATTCAAAAAATGCCATCGTGTCTCTTATAATAAGAGAGACATGGCAGAACACAGAAAAAACTATTTCTAGCGCACTGCAGCCATAGCTGCTAACTTGTAGTTCACTTGAGGTGCTAAAAGGAAAGAAAAAGCTAATAGTTTGAAGAAATGGAACAATTTTTTTCACAACATTGTCCAGAATGACAACTAGTACTGGCATATCCAGTAAATCCAGCTGCCAAATGCCATGTTGTAGTGAATGTTCATATTTTTTAAGCCTTAATTCTGAATATTATCTTGAATTGATAGTAGCATAGTCACTCTTTAAGGTTCTGCTTTAACAATCATCTCAAATGATACCTTGAAGAATTTAATTCAAGCCACATATATTATAGGGAAAAAAAAACCCCAAACAACATTTCTGGTAATTAACATTGCACAGCTCAAGATCTGCTCTGGACATACCTGATGGCTACTGTTTCATTTCTATTGTCTTTGCCCAGACCCAATTCCCAATAACCATCTCCCATGTGTTATAGGTACTGATGAAGGATGCAAAATTAGGATTTCATTCTGTTGGCTTTAATTTGAAATTAACTTAATTTTCATGTTGTTCCAAGCATATTGGTTAGCACTAAATTCTGCAAGAAGTTCCTATGGAAATACACAAGTAAACACAGCACAATAGAGTTCTTAAATCAGAAATTGCCTGCTATGTCCTAAGCCTCTGTCTCCTTCATAAAATAGGCAGATTATGTACCTTCTGCCAGCTGATTCCTTCCCAAAGGTGATGAGCTTGAGCAGACTGAAGATGGGGAGCCCTTTAAATGACATCAGAGAAAAAAGCAAGAGAAAAAGAGGAAAGAGAAGCATCTTTCATGGAAGACCCTCTGAACTTCTTAAGAAGATCTGTAACCATACTCCTTTCCAACAGGGACATTAAAAAATATCCATCTTATAATTTTTAAGAAATACTTTATTTTTTAAAGAGTGTGGGCAATCAAAGTTTTTCCTAGGATGCTGTCTTCCCTGCTCAGCCAGAATGCAGGAAGAACCGGTTCTGTAGACCTTGACAGGCTCACAAAACACAGATCATCTGAAAACTTTAATAATTCAAAGCTCTTAGGCTCCTTCAGCCTTGTGTGTCTCCTGAGGAAGCATCCCTGAATCTGAGACTTCAGCAATGTGGAATTCTCAAGTTTTGAATTCCTGCACAAGGAAGCCCTCCACAGCAGTGCTTTCAGCAGTCACCAGACAATGATAAAGATATTGCCAAACACTTGAAGTTGGGACAACATTTTCAGGTGCAGAAGAGCAACTTAAAGTGAGTGTAAACCACTATACACAATGTGCTCTCTGTCTCTGTGTAGCCTTCGGACTTTGCAAAGTTTCAAGTCAAGCCAGCTGGGTTTCAACCTAAAACATAAAAATTCAGTCTTTTAGATCATGATTTACATTCCTGCTGTTTCTGACCTAGCCGGAGACACTGCATTAGAAATATCCTGAGTATAAATAACTCTTTGACCCCAAATCAGTCATTAAAAGTCTAGAAAGGTTGTATTTATAAAAAAAAGGTTTAACTTCAACTCAGGGGCATTTATTTTCCTGGCATTTCTATAGAACTTAACATACTGTTATGTTAACATAACAGTTGATAGCATTTGCAAAGAAAGTACAAAGCCTTCAACCTCTCCTTTCTACCGTAAGGAACCACTGCCATAAAGCAGTGGTCCACACCTTATGTGGACTGAACCACTAAGAGGAAAGGGGGCATAAAAGCTCCTAGTGAAATGTCATGATGAAAAAGGCTAAAAAATGTAAATGCTACAGGTGGTAGCATAAAAGAGGAATGAATGTAACCACTGTGAAATTATAACTGAACTAAAACAAATATGCATTCAAGTGGCATGAAGCCACTCTCAACATTCACTTATTTCCTCTTCAGATTTAATAAGAAGGAATTTGTTAAAGAAAATCAGATTCCACTAGACCAATTACTTGAAACATGTGGATGCTGTCTAAAGAATTCATCTCAATGGCATGTTTTGGTTATTGCTTGTTTCTAATTTAGACCTCAGCCAGGCAGAAAAATGATGCCCTACAAGTGGTTCCTATTTATAGGAAATAAAGCTATTCCCAAAATCTGTATCTTTTTAGGGTGGCATGACTGACATGCACCAAAGCACTGCAAGGTACACACTTGGCACTTGCAGCATTAGCTACATTTCTGAAGGAAAAACCCTCCTGGAAAAGTCAGCTTCAAATTCTGGGCAGAGCTCCATAGGAGATCTGCTGAGTCAAAGCATGTTTGCTTTGCTGGTTTTGCTAGCAGCCAGATTTTCAGCACACATTCACTCTCACTGAATAAAACCAGAAACCGTTGGTCCTTGTGAACTTCTGAAAATCTGTATCTATAAGGGAGATATACACTCCAACCCTTTTCCATCATGGAAAAAGGTTATGCAGGTACTGAGTGTTTCCTTTGTCTTGATGCATGAACAACTCCAAATATTTCACAAAGAAAAATAAAGTGACAAAAAAACCTGTTAGCTACAAAATTCAAATTCAAAATGCTTCTGAAATCTAGAGCAGGAAAGTATTTTTGCCTGTTGTTACTTTATTGTTTTCATTTCATTTTAGCACTCTAAAGAATTGGAAATATATACTTAATACAGTCGGTTTGGAGAATACTAGCAGAATACACTGCAGAGATAAAAGTAGGTGACTGATTCTTCTTCAGGAGAACTAGTTAGAAGATTAGCAATGCTCCCTAAAATTAACATGCAGAAACAAATTAGTCCCTGAAAAGGATTAAAACCTGAATTAGCTCTCAATAGAGAAATGGAAAAGGATAATCATTAACTTGGGACATGGCTAGGGGTCCTGCATGAATCTTCTTGGAGAAATACTCTTCACTGATTTTATCAAAGTTTTTAAACATTTAGAATAACTGCTGATAAAGTCTATAGATGATGCAAAAAACATCCAAATGGTACAAAATTATTAAGGACCTGTCAATTATGTAGATCAGTCTGAATTGTCTGCCAAACTAGGCTCATTTAAACAGTATCTGTTGTAGTACATGTGAAACTATACAGGGAACATAACTATTCAGAGGACACAGGTTAGGTGAACATACCCTAGAAGGCAGCAATTCTGAAGTGACCGAGCAATTATAGGACACGAGCACTGGCAGTGTTTTCTTAGCATCATCCTCTGGATGAGACTGAAGGCAATAAATCACTGGGTGTACATACAGAGGAACTATCAAAAAGTAGAAACTCAAGATTTCTCATGCCAAAAGTTTTTGAATCTCAAAAAAAATCTCTATTTAGGTTACAATTTTTGTTGTTACCGTCATTTGTAATCTTTAAGTTTTTTGATTTTACTTAGGGAAGGTGAGATATGAATGTTTCCTGAAGTGTCTGCAGTATAGTTGAAATTTATTGGACCTTCAAGTCATTTAGCCAAGCTCTTAGGCAAAACACTTTCTCAGTCTCACAGAGTGGTGGACAAATGCTTAGCTACTATACTGTTGCATATATTGGTGCTAATAGGTTTAGATAAAATTATAGATACTGATTTTTTTTTAATGTAAAATGTTAATAGTCAAATTAGATATAGCATTTCTCACAGCTGAATAGATTCATGCTGACCTAGGCATGGCATCTGGAAATACGACTATCCATCTGTTGTTATAAAGGAGAAATGTCAGCCAGACTTCAGATTGAAAAAATGCCTTTCAGTATGAATACAACAGCTTTGAACAAACTGCTTTTAAAGAATCATCCCAACACACATTTTAAACCAAACTCCTTTATCCAAATCTAAAAGGCACCTGTAGATTCATTATCCTGACTGCAGTGCAGTTTCTAGATCAAGCCTTGAAACTGATGGGATTTGAGCTTGGATTTGGCCAATTGTGCACATATATGAAATGGCACCACTGTCTTCACAGGCACATTTATCACAGGGAAAAACATTTTAAGCCCCAGAGAGGCTTAAAAGCTCCAACTCCCTTCCCCCATATCTTTCACAAATGCACAGACACATGCGCACAGTCATGCTTGCTCTTCTGCAACATTGGTAATTGCAAGTTTTCTTTAACTTCTCTCACATTCAGAAGCAAGCTGTAGTTATGTAATTACTATCAAAATTGGAGCATGGGCTAATCAAAACCAATTATCAGCTGTGAGATGGGAGGAATAAAACAGAGGAAGAACAGCAGGGTGGCAACTGGGCTCATGAAATTAAAAATAAAAGCAAATCTATGTCTTGTCCTGAGAAGTGAGGCATTCTGCCTCTCTGTCATCCCTTTCATCATGCAGATGACTGCTCAGTACCTCTTGGCACATAATCATGCAATCTCTCCTGTCCACCAAATTTTTATAGTAGCTGCCAACTGTTTGTACAGCTTCTAGATATATTGATGGAAAAATCATATTTCACAAACCTATTTAAGAACTCCATAGCTTTTAAATATTTTCTTGTTTCATTTTACAGGGATTTATTTATTTTTTAAATTAGTATGAAGCCTAGTTATTTTTCACTAGGAGAGAAAGAATGCCAACCACACCAGATCTAGGAGGCTGGAAAACAAACAGGTGGGAAAATTAATAATAAGTACTCATATTTACACTTGCTATACAGAAACCTTTGTATCAGAGGGAGCTAGATAATACATGGCATGCCATCTGGTTTGCCTGGAGATGGGGTAATGAGATTTGCAGATTACAGCTGGTCCCAGACAGCCATTATCACCCAGTTAACCCAGTGCTTGAATGGAATCAGCCCATGGACAAAGGACAGCAGAGGCAAAGCAAGAAAGTGCTTCAGCTAGCAGGCCTAGGAAGCAGTGATGCTGGCAGGCACAATTGCAGGTTCAGCTGGGAGGTTGGGTGTACTCCTTGATTCCCTGGTTTTGCTAAACTTTCACAGCAGTATCTACAAATAAGACTTTCAGCTACCTCCTGTTAGGTAGGAGATTCTGTCTCATGCTGTTGAACAGAGCAGTACTCACAACTGTGTAACAGCAAGCCCTCAGCATGATGCCTCCAGCTTGTACAAAATGGGCAGAACATCCCTTTGGCGTAACAAGTCACAGTGAGCAAATGTGTCTTCCCCTTTGAGTATCAAGCAGAGACTCCTCTCAGATAAATTCAGTTGTCCAAAAGCTAGTTGTCTGGTCTATACTAGTCATGTAAGCTTATTGATTCTCTAGTAAATGGAAAGAGACACTCGTAAGAGCAATTCAGTCTAGAGTCATACAGATAACTGATGGGGAGAAGAAAGTGGGACACACTCTGGAGTTGTCCCTTTCCCCTGGAGGAGTGTGAATGACTACATCCCTAGTGCTTACACAAGAAATGTTAGGCAACCCAAGATCCCATTTCTTGTAGAGCAGAATCAAGCTAAGGTTCTCAGTTCTTATTTTCAGAGTGCTGAATGACCAGGCTCAGTGTATACAGACCAAGAAAAACTCCAGGTGTAGAGAGGGAAGCTGCTCCATGGCTTCAGTGGCACTTTCTACCACAATAATAATTAGAAGAGTGTGAAAGAGATAAAGATTTTTTCTTGGAGAGTCTGAGGCTGGGCAACAATTCCCATTAGAAACAGGCATCACAACATCACTGCCTTTTACTTCGTGTGAAACATGTTTCTGACCTTGCTTGTCCTGAAAAAAGTACACAGTAGTGTATATTTAAAATAACAAAAAAGCCAAAGAAACGTACTGAACAAATCACACAAACTTTGAACAAAATCCTCTCAAACACAATTCTCCCATGCAAGAGAGCACATGGAGCACACATGACAAATGCTATTCATATCACTCAGAGCACTGCTAGAAGGCTCTCAGATATTAAAATAACTCGTAAAGGAAGAGACCACTGAGATTAACTCTAACTTTCCTTTTGGGTCAGCTTTACTTGAAAAAGCCTTAAATTGTTTGGATCCTGACTGACCCATGTCTGATTAAAATGACACACTTCTATGGAGACATCTTGACATTCACAAAATACATGGTAATATGAGTACCAGCCATTTTAGGTTCTACTATTCTGATGAAGTTTGCTCATCATTTTTACACTTGAGGCACAAGACTGACACCATAATGTCTAACCAGCTATGGTTAAAAGCAACATGATGAAAAATTAAATCAAAAGACAACCCCCACATATGGTATTCCTTTTTTTTCCATGAACTATGGAAACACTTTCTGGTATCTCAGCAGTTACTCTCCATGCTAGCATGTTGCTGGTTTTAGTGGTATAAATAACCCACATTAACTGAAATCACAGAAAACATAATGGTTACAATGAATTATATGCAACACATTTTAAAGTAATCATTGTCTTTCCACAAAAAAACCCAAAGAAAACCCCTATGTTTGGGTATAGGAATGCTTGGGCACAGCAACTGAGTGATATCAAATATTCTCTGTGATATTTAATATGAATTCCAAGTTTTACTTACCAATCCTGCACAGCATTGAAGGATTCTTCATTCGTGATGTCATACATTAAAATGAAGCCCATTGCACCCCGGTAGTAAGCCGTGGTAATTGTTCTGTATCTCTCCTGACCTGCTGTGTCCTGAAACAATAAGAAACAAAATTTTTACATGTTGCAAATAAAATGACAATTTCTTTTTCTTTTAAAATAGGACGAAAACTGTGACAACAGTCATTGTACAACTCTGCAATCCTACTCATAAAACTAATCAAGGGGGAGAAAATTGAGAATAACAGGAAAAAGGAGAATTCTACACTGGATCATAATAGGAGGGACACATCCATTCTGTCATGAGGTGAGAGTGGAGAGAAGCAGAAAGGCATGGCCCTGTGTCAGGTCATATAACAGGAGTCATTCACTGATTCATGTCATGCAACAACCTGAGAGTTGGGTGAGAACCTTGTCTCCTGCTCCTGCCTGGGAGTTTGCTAGCAATCCCTTACCTCAAACCAGTTTTCTCCCTCATTCTCTGTATCTCATCCTCCTGCCTTTAAAGTGAGAAATGTAAGTCTTCCTTTCTCCTACTCCTTGCTTTACTTATTTCCATTAAAAAATCTTCAGGGCAGGAACTACCTGTTACTGCATTTATATGCAATGCCTAGAATAACCACCCATGTCTGTACTAAGATTGTGAGACACCAGCAATAACTAAAATACAAGAAATGCATAACTATTTTTTGTTCCAACATACCTATTTAACATTTTTAAACCATAAACATTAAAAGCTTTAGATGAAACATATGTAACATTTCAGTGCAATCCTGTAACTGTCTAACAGATCATCTGTGCATATTCAATTTTAACAGTCTTTGAAACTTAACTTCATTATTTCAGATTTTTTGAGTGGATAAGAAATAGTTTACAATATGGACAAATTTATTTAATTTGCCTTCCTACAGAGAGAAAAAAATAACCAGTGATAGATAATGTTTTATTTGGATTTTTTTCTGAAATGGTTCCTGGGCTAGTAGTACTGCCTTGTGAATAAGAGAAAAATAGATTAAGTGGGCCTTCTTCTTTACACATATATCATTGTGCTGGTTTTGGCTGGGATAGAGTTAATTTTATTCATAGTAGCTAGTATGGGGCTATGTTTTGGATTTGTGCTGGAAACAGTGTTGATAATACAGGGATGTTTTAGTTATTGCTGAGCAGTGCTTACACAGAGTCAAGGCCTTTTCTGCTTCTCACACCACCCCACCAATGAGTAGGCTGGGGGTGCACAAGAAGTTGGGAGGGGACACAGCTGGGACAGCTGACCCCAACTGACCAAAGGGATATTCCATACCATATGACGTCATGCTCAGCATATGAAGCTGAAGGAAGAAGAAGGAAGGGGGGGATGTTCAGAGAAATGGTGCTTTGTCTTCCCAAGTAACTGTTACGCATGATGGAGCCCTGCTTTCCTGGAGATGGCTGAACACCTGCCTGCCGATGGGAAGTAGTGAATGAATTCCTTGTTTTGCTTTGCTTGCATGTGCAGCTTTTGCTTTTCCTATTAAACTGTCTTTATCTCAACCCATGAGTTTTCTTACTTTTACTCTTCCGATTCTCTCCCCCATCCCACTGCAGGGGGAGTGAGCGAGTGGCTGTGTGGGGCTTAGTTGCCAGCTGGGGTTAAACCACAACAATCATTCATCTCATAAACTAATAAAGTAAAAAAAGGAGATTCTACATACATCAGAAACCACTTGCAGAATAAGAAACATAACAAAGCCAGTTACTGAAACCAAACAAGGTCTTAGGTAAAATATATGGATTCAGTTCATTCTGGATTACAGCTGCTACTGCTTTGATGTAGTTTCAGTGATCCAAGACAGAAAGCTAATGTAGAAGTTAGATCCTAATACGTCTCACAGGAGGTTAGACTATGTCTTTGCAGGAAAGGCCAGACAGACCTAAACTTTTTCTGCTTATACTCTGAGCTGGCCAAGCCTATACCAACTGTGGTCTGGAGGCTAGATAGCTGCATTAACAGAACTGCTCCCAAATTTTCTGGTGGTATTACTGAATATTAAGGTATTAAGACTCTTGCGCTAAGCCTGTGCATATTCTAATACTCAGAGGTCAGTTCTTTCTCAGTAGGTCATAGTCTGTAAATAAGAGGAAAGTATCATTGAAATGTTGAGTAAAATCATTTATTAGCAGAAGAAATATCACCTGTCATTATTTAAAATCATTTCTTTGTATTTATTTTATGAAATAAGCTTTACTCTCACATGTTTTGCTAGCTTAATTTATTTGATTTGATATTAGAGAAAAGAGCTGGGAGGGACAGAAGGAAAATATGGCCTACAGCAAGCACACAACACAGCCTTTCTGTACAGAAGAGAGATGATTTTCAAACAAGTTTTGTCAGTGTCTATCTATCTGCTTGCTTGTCAGAGACATATATGGTTGGAAGTATGGTATGACAAGCAGGAGCCCACTGCTACTGAAGCAAACCTTATTTTGCTGCGGGTGATTTCCACTGAAGCCTGTCTGCAGATAAGAGTGATGTGTTGGGTTTGTGTAGCAGGGGAGGAACTACAGGGGTGGCTCCTGTGAGAAGCTGCTAGAAGCTTCCCCGGCTCCAACTCAGACCCGCCTCTGGCCAAGGCTGAGCCAATTAGCAATGGTGAGAAGCTGCTAGAAGCTTCCCTGGCTCCAACTCGGACCCGCCTCTGGCCAAGGCTGAGCCAATCAGCAATGATGGTAGTGCCTCTGTGATAGTATATTTAAGAAGGGGAAAAGACTGCTGAGAGAGAAGGAAGAAGAGGAGCTGTAGTGAGGAGAGGAGTGGGATGTGAGAGAAACAACCATGCACACACTGAGATCAGAGAAGGAGGAGGGGTGCCAGAGCAGAGAGTCCCCTGCAGCCTGTGGTGAGATGGTAGGCTGTCCCCCTGCAGCCCATGGAGGTTAATGGTGGAGCAGAGATTCCCTTGCAGTCTGTGGAGGACCCCATGCAGGAGCAGGTGGCTGGGCCCGGAGAAGGCTGTGATTCTGTGGGAAAGCCCATGCTGGAGCAGTTTGTGAAGAACTGCAGTCCATGGAAAGGACTTGAGTTGGAGAAGCTTGTGGAAGGCTGACCCCTGTGGGAGGGACCCCACGCTGGAGCAGGGGAAGAGTGTGAGGAGTCCTCCCCCTGAGGAGGAAGGAGCAGCAGAAACAGCATGGGATGAACTGACTGCAACCCCCATTCCTGTTCCCCCTGTGCTGCTAGGGGGGAGGAGGTAGAGGTATTGGGACCAAAGCTGAGCCTGGGAAGAAGGGAGGGGTGGGGGGAAGGTGTGTTTTTAAGATATGGTTCTATTTGTCATCATCCTACTCTGATTTGATTGGTAAAAAATTAAATTGATTTCCTTTTTTTCCCCAAGTCGAGTCTGTTTTGCCTGTGACCATAACTGGTGAGTGATCCCTCCCTGTCCTGGTCTCGACTCACGAGCCTTTTCATTGTATTTTCTCCTCCCCATCCCACCGGGGGGGAGAAGTGAGCGAGCGGCTGTGTGGTGCTTTGTTGCCAGCTGGGCCTAAACCGTGACAAGTGAATGTGATAAGTAAAACCCTGAGTTTGTTAATCAAATCTTGCTTGTATAAGACATGTGGAAAGGTTTTTTTTTTCGCTGATGTATACCCACAAACATTGTGGGAAAATCGCTTGCAAGTGTTGAAACATTCCTTAGTTATCTAAAGACATGTGGGGGTAGGGACAGCCAAATATTCAGTAGAAGAAACAACTGAGTAACGGATAAAAGAAAAGGCGATTTCACAAGAACACGAGCGGGACCTAAGTCACCTAGAAGGCAGCTGAGGAAGACTTCGGCCTTCATCCCAGCAACCCCCAGGAGGCAGATTACGACCACCTAGCAACTGCAGGCGCACACACAACGCAAACGATACCAGCCAACACGGAAGCAGGGACTAGAGACTGTATAAGTAAGGGAACCCTTCTCCATTTTGCGCGTGCCGTTGGTAGAGTGGAAACTCCCCGGCCACCCAGCGCTGTTTTGCTTACTGCTGCTCGCTCAAATAAATTGATTTAAATAATCGGACTGGTTCCATTTCAATTATTGGACCACAAACTTATAACAATTTGGTGCCGTGACTCGGATAGAAGCAATTTGGCAGGAAAAACCCTACGGGGGAGGCGCCCCGCTGAAGAAGCGGCCCCTGTTGAGATTCTTCCATCCAAAGCCTCTACCGACGAACCGAAATTCAGCAGTAAAGCAAATAAACGCCAGCAACCCCGTAAACTTTGTGCACGAAGATCCGAACGAAGACTCAGGAGTGAGTAAGTATAGGCCGGTGATCCGTTCGGTTGGGGCTGGGTATCCCGGAGTGCGTCTGTGTGAGACGTCCGCTCAAGGACGAAGTGAGTGCGGACCCCTTAGTAGTGCGTTTCCCATTTCCTGTGAGGGACTGGGCCACGAGGAGGGGGAACAATTGTGTGTGTGTGAGGGCACTCTGGAAGATGGGACAGAAGAAGAGCAAGTCTTCTGGTCCCATGGGTGGGATAATGCCTAACGTTAGGTTACCCCAGATACCGCCAGATAGCCCGTTGGGGTTGATGATTAAACATTGGGATGATTACCCTTCTAGGAAGGGTAAAAATAAAGTTAAAATGATACATTATTGTATAGAAGTTTGGGGTGGGAAACAAATTAGAGGAGACCACCTATATTGGCCAGTTTTTGGGTCTTTTGAAGATTGGGTGTGCCAAGCTTTAAACATATATGTGAACTCGAAGGAACCCTTTAGCCTGGAGGAGAGTGAATATGCACATCTATGGATAGAGTCAGAAACCAGGGTCAACCTATACCCCTTACGAGAAGAAAAACAAGGGAATAAAAGAAAGCCCCGAGAGGAGGATGAGGCTCCTGCCTCATCCCCCCCTTATGTCCCGCCTGCACCTCCACCTGTCCCAACGGCACCCAACCTCCCTGACTCTAACTCTCCCGACAGCTCTCCCGAGACTCGGCGAGTTACTCGGAGTCGGGCTAGGATGAGGGAGGACAGGAGTAATCTGTACCCCCTTAGGGAGGTTGCAATGGGAGGAGCACAACCTGGTATGGGGTATGTTTCCATCCCCCTCAACTCTGGGGACGTTAGGGAATTTAGGAAGGAAATGGGAAACTTGTTGGAAGACCCCCTTGGAGTCTCAGAACGAGTAGATCAGTTCCTGGGACCTAATATCTATACATGGGAGGAATTGCAAGCCATTTTGGCTATCCTCTTTACAGCAGAAGAAAGGGAAATGATTAGGCGAGCGGGGATGCGTATTTGGGACCAACAGCATCAGCAAGGTCCTGTAGCAGACACCAAGTGGCCCCTGCTGAAACTTAATTGGAATAACCAAAACGAAGCAGACAGGGGCCATATGCAGGATTTAAGGACTATTATAGTCCAAGGGATAAGGGAATCTGTCCCCAGGGGACAGAATATTAACAAAGCTTTTAGTGAACACCAAAAGAAAGACGAGACTCCCACGGAGTGGCTGGAAAGGTTAAGAAAGAATCTTCAATTATATTCAGGATTAGATCCTGGAACACCGGTGGGGCAAGCTTTGTTGAAAACACAGTTTGTGGCCAAATCCTGGACGGATATTAGAAAGAAGTTGGAAAAGATGGAGGATTGGCAAGATAAGGGCTTAGATGAGTTACTGAGAGAGGCTCAGAAAGTGTACGTTCGGAGGAGGAGGAGACCCATAAGAAACAGGCTAGAATGTTGGTAGCCGCGGTCAGGGAAGGACAGCGGACGCCATCTTCTGGAAAAAGAGCAGAGGATCGTAGAGTGAGAAGGGAAGCCCGGAATCCCCCACGGGAAAAAGATCGAGGGGTTGTAATTTGCTTTTATTGTGGAGGGAAAGGGCATATTAAGAAGGATTGTAGGAAGAGGATTACGGATGAAAAAATGTTCAAGGAAGACTAGGGGTGTCAGGGGCTCTATTTGCTGGGGACCCGGGAGAAAACAGAGCCCTTGATAAAGATAAGTCCCCAGCAGCAAGAAATCGAGTTCCTAGTGGACTCAGGGGCAGAGAGATCCACTGTCCAGAAATTGCCCCACGGATGCAAAATATCTCCCATGACAGTACAAGTCATCGGGGCAAAGGGGGAGCCCTTTAGAGTACCCGTAATAAAAGATGTGATTTTTGAAACACAAACAAAAATTGGGGTGGGGTCCCTATTACTCATGCCAGAAGCAGATTATAACCTGTTGGGACGGGACTTAATGACTGAACTAGGAATTGGTTTAGAAATTGAGAATGAAGAAATAAAAATTAAGTTATGTCCCCTGCGAGTGGAGGATGAACAAAAGATTAATCCTGAAGTCTGGTATACTCCAGAAACCATAGGCAGATTGAACATTGAGCCCTTTTCGGTAACAATTAAGGATCCGGATATACTGATTAGAATAAAGCAATACCCCATCTCCAGAGAAGGGAGGATAGGTCTAAAACCCGAAATTCAAAGACTAATAGAAAAGGGATTATTAGAACCTTGTATGTCCCCCTTTAATACTCCTGTCTTGCCAGTTAAGAAATCAGATGGCAAATATAGGTTAGTACATGACCTATGAGAAATTAACAAAAGGACAGTAGCTCGCTTTCCGGTGGTAGCAAACCCACATACTCTCCTAAGTCAATTAGGACCGGATAATCAATGGTATAGTGTAATAGACCTAAAGGATGCCTTTTGGGCCTGCCCTCTTCATGAGGACAGTCGGGATTATTTCGCATTTGAATGGGAAGACCTGGACACCCACAGAAAACAACAGTTAAGATGGACAGTACTGCCCCAAGGATTCACTGAGTCCCCGAACTTATTTGGGCAAGCTCTGGAACAGATTTTGAAGGAATATGAAGTGGGAAAAGGGGTCACGATGGTCCAGTATGTAGATGATCTGCTATTAGCTGGAAAAAGTGAAGAGAAGGTGAGGGAAGAGAGTATTAAGTTACTGAATTTCCTGAGTTTACAAGGACTTAAGGTATCAAAATCAAAGTTACAATTTGTCGAAGAGGAGGTAAAGTATTTAGGACATCGATTAACTAGAGGAACTAAAAGATTAGATCCTGAAAGGGTAAATGCTATCTTGTCACTACAAGCCCCGAAAACTAAAAGGCAAATCAGGCAATTATTAGGCCTCTTTGGATATTGTAGACAATGGATTGAGAACTACAGCAAGAAAGTAAAATTCCTTTATGCCAAACTGACTAAAGATGGGTTGCTAAAATGGACGGAGAGTGACGACAAGCAGCTAGAGGTTTTAAAGGCTGATCTAGTAAATGCCCCAGTGCTCAGCCTACCAGATGTGAAGAAACCTTTTTTCTTGTTTATTAATGTTGATGAGGGAACAGCATTTGGGGTATTATCTCAAGATTGGGCAGGTAAAAAGAAGCCTGTGGGATTTTTATCTAAACCCCTGGACCCCGTAAGTAGGGGATGGCCTACCTGCCTACAGGCAATAGTAGCCGCGGCCCTTTTAGTGGAAGAAACACATAAAATTACTTTCGGGGGAGAATTGAGAGTGCTATCTCCTCACAACATCCAAGGAATATTACAACAAAAGGATGATAAGTGGATAACAGACGCCCGAATCCTAAAATATGAGGGCATTCTGATCTCTTCCCCTAAATTGGAGTTGGAGGTAACAAATCTACAAAACCCGGCACAATTTCTATATGGGGAACCAAGTGATAAAATCAGCCATGATTGTCTCCGTAATATCGAGGAGCAAACGAAAATTAGACCAGATTTAGAGGAGGAAGAACTTGAAGAAGGAGAAAAGCTTTTTGTGGATGGGTCATCCCAGGTAGTTGAAGGGAAAAGGAAGTCGGGTTTTGCAGTTATTGATGGAAAATCATTTAATATAATAGAATCTGGACCCTTAAGTCCTAACTGGTTGGCTCAAGCTTGTGAACTTTATGCTGTATTGAGGGCTTTACAGATCTTAAAAGGCAAGGTTGGAACCATATTTACGGATTCAAAATATGCATTCGGTGTAGTACATACATTTGGAAAAATTTGGGAAGAAAGAGGTCTGATTAACTCACAAGGAAAAGGACTCATACATCAGGAGCTAATAACTCAAATCTTACAGGCATTACGAGGGCCAGCAGGTGTCGCTGTAGTACATTTAAAAGGACACCAGAAAGGACTCAACCCCCTAGCTAGAGGAAATAACCTTGCTGATCAAGAAGCAAAGAGGGCAGCCTTAATGCTGATACAAATTAAAAATAGCAGAGAGGATTGTATAAATTGTGGGGAGAATAACGAAGAATTTCCGTGCTATAAGTGTTGGGAGGATTTTGGGATAGATGCATTTTCGTGTAGATGTTTGTTTCATGAAAGCAGGAAACCCAAGTATGACCACTACCCACTACATGGGAAGATACATCCCATCCTCAGTTTCACAGTACAAGAAAAAGACAAGATGGTTAAAATGGGGATCAGTGAAACTGAAGAAGGAAAGTGGAAGCTTCAAGATGGGCGAGAAGTTCTCCCCAAACCCCTAGCTTTGAAAATTATGCAAAAATTTCATGAAACCACTCATTGGGGAACCCAGGCACTAGTGGATCAATTTGCCACAAAATATATGTGTAT
Organism: Gymnogyps californianus; assembly: GCF_018139145.2. NCBI lineage: Eukaryota > Metazoa > Chordata > Aves > Accipitriformes > Cathartidae > Gymnogyps > Gymnogyps californianus. Next base: position 117,756 of record NW_026114459.1, on the reverse strand, counting down.
CGGGGTATATAATATAGCAAAAAGAATAGTAAATGAATGTATAACTTGTCAAAGGGTCAATAAACATCAATTACGGGAAAGGATCCCGGGAGGGAGAGAATTGGCTCACAGACCATTTGCTAGAATTCAACTAGATTTTACCGAACTCCCCAAAGTAGGACGATATAAATACCTCTTAGTAATAATGGATCATTTCACCCATTTTGTGGGAGCCTTTCCCACAGCCAGAGCCACAGCACAGACAGTGGTAAAAACCCTATTGGAAAACATAATCCCCAGATATGGATCAATAGAGGTAATAGACTCGGACAGGGGCCCTCACTTTGTGTCAAGAATAGCAAAGGAAGCTCTTTCTTCTCTTGGAACGAAATGGGAATATCATACCCCTTGGCATCCACAAAGTTCAGGGAAGGTAGAGAGGGTAAATGGAGAAATAAAGAAACAACTCACAAAATTGATGCTAGAAACTAAAATGTCATGGGTAAAGTGCCTCCCTTTGGCATTATTGAATATAAGAACACAACCCCGAACTGATGTAGGGATATCACCCTTTGAGATGCTATATGGGATGCCATATGATTTAGAAATACCCCATGATCACCCCCAAATCGAAAGTGCACAATTAAAACCATACTTAGTCCAACTCATGGCCAGAAGAGGCCAGTTACGGAATAAAGGCCTGGTAACACAAAGACCTCCTTTAGATATAGCTATGCATAATATAAGGCCAGGGGATAAAGTCCTAATTAAATCATGGAAAGAGTCTTCTTTAATCCCTCGTTGGGAGGGACCTTATCTCGTTTTACTTACCACAGAAACAGCCATTCGAACGGCAGAAAAAGGCTGGACCCATGCAAGCCGCGTAAAGGGGCCTCTGAGAGACCATTCTTGGGAAATCACTAGCTCACCTGGGGACTTGAAGATGACTCTTCGGAAATCATAAATGGACACATGTATAATCTTGGAACACGTAAGCAATCATAGTCTATTAGCAGGATACGAATATATTAGCACTGAGGACGTCAAGGTAAAATGTGGTGTATCAAACTGTAATTGTTGTCCTTTTATTTGTTTTAGCTGTAAGGTGTGCCGAGAACGGTGGTGGACCCATTGCCTTTATGGGGTTCCCCTTCGAGGGGTATGCCAAATATGCTGGGGTAAAGAGAGTGGACTCACTGAATTAACTTTAAAAATTAAAGTATCTCAAGAATAACTCGGAAACATTCTAACAGATGATGGGAAGTATTTATGCAGGGCATAAATCCAGAACTTTATTGTTATCACCCCAATGAACCAATTCCATTTATGATTGACATTATTAGGGTACAGTGTCGTAAGACCCTTACAGGGGTCCGGTGTGTTTCACCTGAAATAAAGAATAAAAAACTGGGAAACATACCTACGGAGGCAAGTGTCTAGACGGTGCATATACTCTCCTGAAGAATACCCCTGCTGCCGAGAAGATGGTACCCCTCGTGACTCGAAGCAACCGGGTCGACGAGCGAGGCAGAGGGGTAAAAGACTGTGGAGAAAGGAAACCCCAGAGTGGGACTGCGCCAAGATGCTGGAAGAGTTGCCTCAGGGATAATAAAAGAAATCCCACCAAGTATATATCAAACGACAACTGTACTAAGAACAATTGGGCCCTGGGAATACAAATTGTAGCCCCTAATTGGTCGGGTCTCCACCCTTCTCGATATGCCATGTTTCTGATTATGATAAGTTACCTGAGCACAAATGTTAATGGCTATCCACACCAACCCTTTAAATGGACCCTAAGTCGATTCGAAGATCAGACAGTTATCGTGACCCAGATAACATCTGGAGGACCGAGTTTTAATTCCTCTTTGTGCCAGCTAGTCCTGAGAACCCGATGTTGGGAATATATGGGATTCTATATGTGCCCTAGTTCAGATCCTGGAAAAGGGTACTGTAACTCCCCTAATCAATATTATTGTAGTTATTGGGGTTGTGAGACCATAGCCCCTAGTTGGATACCGGGATGTGGCAGAGATAAATACCTAAGGGTCCAGTGGGGTCCGTATGGATGCACCCCACCGAAGGGGTGGAAAGGACGTGGAAACTGTAAATACCTTTTCCTAAATATTACACAACCTACGGATATTGGGTGGACAATTGGAAGAATATGGGGAGTGAGGTACACGGAACCCGGAACCGATAAGGGAGGGCTCATACTAATTAAGAAAGAACCAATACCCCAGGCCCCCTCTGGAGTTGGCCCGAACTCTATTATTATTGCAGACGGAGAAACGGATTTAACAGAAATAACTCCATCTGTTTCTGAAAATAACACCAAGATAAATCTGCCAGAACCTGGAACTCCGACTCCTACCCCACAAACCAACCTGTTATGGAACCTGTTGCAAGCAAGCTTTCAGGTCCTAAATACAACCAATCCTAATATAACGAAACATTGTTGGTTATGTTATGATATACGCCCACCTTATTACGAAGCTATAGGAATAGATCACAGGCATAGAAAAGCTAATGGTACCAACCCGGCTGAATGCCTATGGGATACTCGGAAACAAGGAATTACCGTGTCACAAGTCACCGGAAAAGGAAGGTGCCTAGGTACAGTCCCTAGATCTAAACAACATCTTTGCAATAAAACTGTCCAAGGGCCAAGTGGGAGACAGGCGGACTGGTTACTCCCAGCTGAAAACGCAAAATGGGTTTGCTCTCAAACTGGAGTCACGCCCTGTTTATCAACAAAAGTATTTGATTGGACAAAAGAATTCTGTATACAAGTTATTGTAGTACCTAGGGTAATTTATCACCCTGAAAGCTTTATGTACAGTAACCAAGCCTCCTCACTCCATCACATACAGAAGCGCGAACCCTTTACCGCTTTAACCGTGGCAATTCTTATGGTCACTGGAGCTGCAGGAGCTGGAACCGGAATAGCCTCACTAGTACAACAAAATCAAGGATTTCAATCCCTTAGAATAGCAGTAGATGAAGATTTAGCTAGAATAGAGAAAGCCATGACTGCTCTTGAACAGTCTGTAAGGTCATTGTCAGAAGTAGTATTACAAAACAGACGAGGGTTAGACTTAATGTTTTTACAACAAGGAGGTCTTTGTGCAGCCTTACAAGAAGAGTGTTGTGTATATGCAGATCACACTGGAGTAGTTAGGGATACTATGACAAAACTGAGGGAAGGCCTAGAAAAAAGACGAAAGGAAAGAGAATCACAACAAAGTTGGTATGAATCCTGGTTTAATCATTCTCCGTGGTTAACCACCCTAGTATCCACTATTGCAGGACCAGTAATACTATTGATTTTAGGACTAACCTTTGGACCATGTATATTTAATAAGATAATTGGAATTGTGAAAGGTAGACTAGAGGCAGCGCACCTAATGATGATGAAAACTAAATATGAACTTGTGAATCCGGAAGCTGTTTTGGAAGAGACACTAGCCCTGAGTTATGCAGAGCTTCAAAGATTTGATGAACAAAATAATAAAAAGGAAAAGGGGGGATTGTGATAAGTAAAACCCTGAGTTTGTTAATCAAATCTTGCTTGTATAAGACATGTGGAAAGGTTTTTTTTTTCGCTGATGTATACCCACAAACATTGTGGGAAAATCGCTTGCAAGTGTTGAAACATTCCTTAGTTATCCAAAGACATGTGGGGGTCCGCTTGCAAGTATTGAAACATTCCTTAGTTATCTAAAGACATGTGGGGGTAGGGACAGCCAAATATTCGGTAGAAGAAACAACTGAGTAACGGATAAAAGAAAAGGTGATTTCACAAGAACATGAGCGGGACCTAAGTCACCTAGAAGGCAGCTGAGGAAGACTTCGGCCTTCATCCCAGCAACCCCCAGGAGGCAGATTACGACCACCTAGCAACTGCCGGCGCAGGCGCACACACAACACAAACGATACCAGCCAACACGGAAGCAGGGACTAGAGACTGTATAAGTAAGGGAACCCTTCTCCATTTTGCGCGTGCCGTTGGTAGAGTGGAAACTCCCCGGCCGCCCAGCGCTGTTTTGCTTACTGCTGCTCGCTCAAATAAATTGATTTAAATAATCGGACTGGTTCCATTTCAATTATTGGACCACAAACTTATAACAGTGAACAGCCCTAGCAATAAAGCAGTAAGTCAGTGAGTCTTCCTATCCAAGACACCAACTACTTTCTGCACAGTGTTAAAGGGAGTTAGTATGGGCTTAGGCATTCTTGATACAGAGAAAAAAATGAGTGTAAAGGAAGACAAATCAAGATGAAAGTTCTTAAATCATTTTACACAAAGGGAAATGAAGCTGCAGATGAGGTTCTAAACATTGACTGACTTTGGGATAGGAGATGCTCTTCTGGACCTAGGCATTTGGTTTGGGTTAGTCAGGGAAGGAACCAGGTATTTGGGGTTGCTCTCAATACAGGTATCTAATATGTGGCTGTAGCTAATGCTATGTTAATGTGATGATAATAAAGAAGATTTTCTAAAGTGGTGTTTCAGTGTATAGCATAGATGGATGACCATGAATAAAGTGGAGTTTATTAGTTTCAAATGTTGATAATCACATTCCTGTTGGTATTATTTTCAATTCACTTCCTATAAGGAAGCAACTGAAATTTTAATTGGCCTAACATAGAAATTCTGCAGTAGAGTGTTTATGATCATGTAAGAAATGAATCCAAATGTCAGTAATCAATGTTGTCAAAACTTTTGTGTTCCACACATTCATAAGCAACTCCTTTGTATTCTAACTAGAATATATTCATAAATACCCTAAAGACAGCTCCTTTTTGTGTGACCTTTAAGGAACTCATTTGTCAGGAGAAATAGCACATTAGAAACATCAAATACTTTAATATTAAACATATTTTATGACAATGGTTTAATTTATGTAGCATGCTGGCTAATAGCCCATGGTCCTGAGTATTTGGAAGACTGAGACTTGCACAGTTTGGCCTTGTGTGTTCTGATGTCTCTAGTATGTTTTGTTTGGGTTTTTTTCTTAATTCTTTCACCTATGATTGAAATTAGGTATTTGCAAACATTTTTATGCTCCAGATCCTGATATGTATAATTTCATATTACAAAAATTCATTGCTTTTTGCCAGAAATTTGATAGCCAAAAGGACCGGTAAAGATCTTGAATAGGGCATGTATATCTGTAGGCAGTGAAAGAGGAATGGTAGAAGTATAGACTGAGCGCAAAATATCTATTTCTGGCTCAGGGTGAAGATAGTAATCTGGTACATATTTGGCCAACTGTCCTTTCTCATATATGTATCAAATAGGATCTGGAGATAGATAATTCTAGATTTCCTTGGCTGTTCATTTGAGTTAAACTTAAAGCTGTGAATTTGACAGTACAATAAAGCTTAAAGTGAAGATACACTAGTTATTTTTATAGTAACCATGTGAATCAGGTTTTTGTCATGTGCTTCTCCCTTGAAACCACCCTTTAATAACATTATGGGAAATTTCCTACAGGTTCTCATTATTACCATGCAACTGCCATACCATTGAAGGCCTTAGTGTATGGGGAATGCACCAGCTGCTGACAACAATGCTCACAGAGGAATGGAGAGATATAATGTAATAGCCATCTGTGCAAGTAGAAATGCTTAGAAATAGCGAGCTAGCTGATTCTAGAAGAACTCATATTCCACATGAAGTTAAGAGTTTATGGGGCTGGAAAGTTTCAAAACACAAAACAGAAACCAAGGTTCTGATAGTAATCTTGAAAATAACAACTATTTAGGCTTGTAAAGTATGGTTAGCTGAGTTAACTTAGCAGAAGTAAATCCCCCTTACTGTCAAGTCCTGCTAAGCTAGACTTCATCCAGAATGTGCCATACTAGCTTAGACTATACCAATGTTTTTGAGCAATATGTTAAATCAGGCCCTTCTTGAATTCATTTGAGTGTGTGCTCTCTCTCCTACCCTTGCCTAGTACTGCACCACTGACAGGAACAATACTTTATGTAGATAACTTCCAAGTGGGGTTACTCATTTTTAATGCAGATGGTTTTGAAGGTGAAAGCAAACAGCATTTGGCAGCAAGAACTTTTAATGAGCCTGTCATGAAGGAATTCATACTGCAAAACACAAACTGATTTTGTTGCACACTCAAGTGACTGCGCATCTGTATTTCTGTCCTGTATGCTAAACATACAAATAACATTTTAGATCCATTTCTCCACATTACAAGTTTTACTCATATCACAATACAGCTTGTGTTATGTGCCAAAAAACTGGCAGCAGTAGAGGAGGATTTATTGGACAGCATCTATATCTCTGCTGCACATCCACAACATTTGAAGACAGGCAAACAGAAAGATAAAATTAGAAATGTGAATTGGGTGAATTCTCACTTTGCAGGTCAAAATTTTCTGTTAAGGTAAACAAAATTGGCAGAGCAGTCAAGAACTGCAGCCCCTTTATGAGTTTCATGTTTCTTTCCTGCTGTTGCTTCCCAAAGGTTATTTATATACTCCATCAAAGAGACTCTATATTTTTCTAATTTCTCCTATTGATACATAAAAGGACTCAAGGCAGTAAGTGAATGAAAATCTAAACTGGCTCTTTTCAGAGCAGCATAAAAGATGTGTCTGATCCTTCCTCAGGGATCTCTGGGATCTCAGGGAAGAAAGGATAAAAAGAAAAGTATGACAAAAAAAAACCCCAAAACAGTAAGAGAGCTGTTCAGGGAGGGGCAAGGGACAACCTCTACAAGAATCCTCTGAGACAGGGGGCAGACAGGGGTAAACCCACCTGAAGCCTGCTGCTAGCCACCCAGGAAGAGCAGCTGTGGGTCTATAGCAGAAGCAACTGGGCAGGGCACAAAGAAAGGAAAGGGAAGAAAGCTGCTGGAGCAGGAGGAGCTGACTATCCTGGGAGCACTGTTTCTCAACAAACAGCACTTCCAACAGAAAGTGTTAGGCACATAGAAACAGAGACATATGAACATTTACAACTAGGAATGGAAAACACAGTTCAAAACAGTTTCTTTAGCTAATGTATGCACAAAAGATGTAACACTGCATATTGCCAACTCAGTCTTTGCTTATGTACCTATCTCCTGTCAGCAGCTCTTTCCAGACTTCTCATGGCTTTGGTTTCCCTAGAATTCTGTTCTTTTATGCACATATGTGTGTATGCATGTGCATGTGTTTGTAGAAATATATATATATTTATATTAAAAAAAAATAAAAACATTTGGAGCTTGAAAAGCCAGCTACTCAGCTTGCCAGTACACATCTTCTAGAGCTGTATGCTAGTCCTTAGAACTCACCCCAAAATCACAGCTGACAGTTCATTCATCGTATGGGAGGGATATGGGAGCATGGCAGGGCCAGCTGGAAATAGTTGGGGCCAGAGCAGCGGGGAGAGGCATTATTCCAAATGCAGCTAGTAAAATGGGCCTGGGAGGGCTGTCCTGGCAGGCAGAAGGTGGGGCAGAGCTTACCCTAGAGGGGTAGTTTGGCTCCCAGAAAGTCCAAGTCAGGGCTGTAAAAGTACTTTACTGCCAGATTTGCTTCCTCTCACTCCATCCATGCAGCTGGTGACTGTGCCTGAAGTTCATTTCCTTTTACATTTTCTATTTTTCTCTTTTCCTGTTCTTTCTTCTCTCTCCTTTATTTTTAAGACTCGCATAAAACTTTCATTCTCTGCAGTCCAGCTATCATGCCTTCCTAAAGCACAAAGCTTAGCAAAGCCATGATATCACTGCCTCCTTTCTAGCCCAGTGTAGCTTGACCTCAGCTGTCATCTGTTCTGGATACATGTTTTGAGCCCCTCTGCCATTTTAGTGCAGGCCTCTCTTTCCCTGCCACAAGCTACAACTTTCTCCTTGTCCTGTCTTCACTTTGATTGTGGCCTGTCCTGCTCTGGGGGAGGTGAGGATCAATTCTTCTGGTCCTTCTTCCCTATCTTTGAACATACTTTATAAAACATCTGTCAGATCAGTGGGACCTGGCATTCTCTTCAAAAGTAAAATAGATTACTTAAAGTACCACTTTATATTTTAACCAAACTTCATGTTAGGTCTTAAGAAGGATTTCTCTTTCTGGAAAGGCTCAGGTTTTACTTTCAAGATATCTTTTTTTCTTTTATTTTATGAAGAATGTACTTAAACATTAAGTACAGCTCCAAAAATGTATAGTGGAAATCATGAATTTACAAAATATTCTAATTTGCAGTTCATGTAATAATGCAAGTATTTTTTTCTGAGTAAAATTAAAAGGCAAATTAATATTGGAGCCCAGCTTGTAACTACAGCTAGGGAAAAATCAGTTGAATGACTTTCTATTATTTGTATTATTTTTAATTACTTGTAAATCAGACTACAAATTTCCTCATATTTTTCAGAAAAAAATGAGACAACAGAGAGCCATTCTGAAAAAATATGTTATATACAAACAAAACCAGCAAAGCTATGATAAGGATCTTTGTTCTACAGGCAGCTATTACCATACAGGAAGCAGCACTGGAAAACCATGTGATATTCTTAGTTTTGTCATATTTCATTTTTAAAGCTCCTGCTCCCAGAGTCCTGTGATTGTACAAGAACAGCAACTTCTTTTTTTTTTTTTTTTTTAATCTTTGTAGTTAGAGACCAAAAATGCGGCCCAGTGCATAAGGAAAAAACAAAAGGCATTTAATATGGACTGAAATTACTGTACTAAGAATAAAACTTTTACTAAAAACAAAATAATTTTGAAATGCTGACACCTGGCACTGAATTCTGGCAAAGCTTGGAAGGATCAGAACAACCTGCTTTTGAGTGAAAGGGACACAAAGGAATGTTAGATCTATAATAACATTAGAAGGAACGGTAATCTTAGAAACCTGACACTCAAACATACTATGGACAATCTTCAAACTTGACAGAAAGTCTCCTTAACCTCCAGGAATTTACTTGGTACCTTTGAAACTTAACGAACAGCGGTCATCATGCTTACAGTGGGATGAGGATAGGTTGCAACAAAGTCAATCCTAATGCTGTGAGACTTATGCCTATTAGGAAAATAAGAAGCAGAGCTGTTTCATCCATAGATGAAGTAGACACTAAACACTTGGCTTTGGTGACCGCTAAAGGTATTTGCAACTTGATGATGTTTCAAACTGGCTCTTCCATCCACAAAGCACTTGGTAGCCTAAAAATAGGTGTGTTCTTGCCCTATGACAAATGTGGTAGGTTTTTTGGTTTTGTTTTTTTACAGCTGTGCTAAAGCTTTTACATCTTTGTCTGATCTTCCACCATTTTTTAAAGGCATTTGACTTTCATTTAGCAGAGATGGGAAAAAACACTGAGCTAAAATATAAATTCAAAGACTTAGAGTCAAGCTGACTTATCACATAAACAGAGAACAACGTCCAGGTGTATTGGAATGCCACAGTACCTTTCTCCCTCTTACCGTTTCTGTACTTTGATTATATACTTATAAATCTTTTGGATTAACTACTCTCTTGAACTTGTTATTCATAAAATATGAGTAATAAGCTTTCAGCTTTCTCTCTCCCTTATAATTCTGTCCTATTCTGTATCTTGAAGACAGCTTTCTCTATTAATATTCATTACTCATATTTAATTAACTTGCCCTTATTATTCATGATGAGGTGGGCTCCATGGATAGAGAAAAGTTTGACCAGCCATTTTGATAATAGCTCTATGTTAGTGGCTCATTGCACTGCAAAAATTTGCATAATACTTTCATCATGTTACAATATTATGCAAATCCTTGTCCACTGATTAGCTAACAGTACCTCTTAGCTATTGAGAGCTATGAACATAATTCTTTCCTCATGACACCACTGAGCTTAGCACATTCTTGTTCTGGGCCTTTTTTAGGAGCACAGTTTTGCAACTCTCCAACTCCAAGAGAAAAGTGAATTAGTGGTACAAAGGACCTTTTAAAGCCATAAACCAAGCACTCTTGCCAGAAACTCTCTCTCTCCACCTCTGCTTTTCCTTGTGATAAATCCCTGTGTTTAAATATGCAGTGAAGTTTCTCTCATTTGGAACAAATTGCAGGAATGTTCCTATTAAACATTAATAACCTTCCAAACCTTCCCAGGAGTAAAAGAATGCATTTCTGTGCAGAATATTAAGTTTACAAAATACGTTTAAAGGCTCATTAGAATTACTATCAACTCATGCTTTTTACATAAAAATGTTTTAAATCTCAATTACCTATAAAAAGGAAAAGAAACATTCTGCAATACAAAACAAGCCACATTTTACCTATTTTAAGCAAGAAACTATAAATGCAATATTTCTGGAAGAGTTCAGGCATGGCTGAAGTTCAATCCCATTCAGAACTTCCATGAGGGCTAGTATAAGGCACAGCTTAGTGCTTTAAAAAAACTGCAGAATAAAAGTACCAGACTACAGTGTGGTCTGTGCTAAAACAGTTTCCTCCTGCTTTGCCAACATAATGTTGCTTTAGAGCTGTCTGGAAGATTCCTTGTGCAGTGATCTATAGGTAACTTCTGTATCCTCTTTCTATGGCTGGGGCAGACGTTGTCTTCTGGGGCAGACATCAAAGATAGATACCTGAAAAAATTCTGGTAGCTCTTTGTATATCATACCTTAGGCAGGTATTTTAGGATTTTAAGGTTTAGCTGAAAAAGCAGCTGGTGCTTTCTGGAGAACTTCACCAGTGATGTATCGAAGGCACACAATGCCACCACCTTTTCTCCACTGGCAATGCAGCTCCTTCATGCCTTTCAGGGAGCTGTTCCCTCCCCCGACAGAACTACTGAGAGCTGTGTTTGCAGGACAGTCTCCATCAAATTCTCTTTTCTTCCACTTTTAACTCCTTTGCCCTCCAACAGTCTGTCATCACCAAATACTCCCTTAATATGTGACTGTGGGTGAGATCTTTGAATTCCCCATCATCTTGGCTTTTTCTTGGGTCTGATCGTAGTGATTAGTAATTTAGGTTTGAAATGATGGGTATTATACAGCGTGGTCAGCTGGCCAGAATCATTAACGAACATCATGTTCCAGGTCAGTTCTGTTGTCTTCAACACATTCAGATGAACCTGTCCAAAATGCTTCTGTGTTAAAGGGAAAGATGGAGAAAGGTGGCACAGGACAGATTATGTCAGCCATCAGGTGCTGGAAGTTTTTTTATAGCATGGGAGTCCACCGTTGCATCCAGACAGCTTGTGACACAAAGGTGATTCATGAAAGACCAAGAATCTGGCTCCAAGACTTTTAGACTTTGAATGACTTTCTCTAGTTCTTTCAAAGCTGATCTTTAATTAACAACTCTTACAAGACTCCAGAAAATCTATTTTTTTGGCTTTTAATTATTTTAGTTTCCTCATGGAAAAATTAAGAGGACACGTCCTCTATAACAAAAAGATACCTTTGTCATCAATATGCTGCTAGAATTATCTACACCTAGATAGGATTTGTCTATTAACTTTGGGAATCTTTAAATTGTATTGAAGTCACCAAGAAAAAAAGTCTCATCAAAACAAGATGTAATTCTTAGATAAGCCGTAAGCACTGCTAGAATCTATTCAAAAAGGGAAAAAAGGTTAAAAATGCCAAATAGAAACAAGAATATAATCTACTATATGATTTGGGGTGGGTTTTTTTCTGGAAAATATATTATTTAAACTAAATGCCTCTATGTTCTCTTGCTTGTCAGTCAGTAAATACCCCTGCACTATGGCTGGTGACATCAAAAGTTTATACCTAGAACACTTCTCTCATGTCCTGGTATTTCATGAGAGAAATGTGATTTAAGAGAGCACAGGTGACTCTGACAAGGAAATATTTATTTACCCTGAAAACGTCTCAGCAGCTGACATAGTTTAACACACATCAACCAACCATGACCTTTATGTTGTTCCAGTTTAAGAGTGTGAATTATTAAAGATAGAGTTGTAAAAAGAAGTTAAATATGTCAGATGTGATTAATCTATGAATCTTACATTATTTCAAGTACAGTGCCCTTATACTTGCATTCTCTTCATGGGGAGTTCTGGCATAAAGTGGCATAATCAAACTAGATTTCAGCTAAATTGCTTTATAATTTGGCCCCTGATCTCTCTTCTTTTTTAGCTCAGACTGGTTGAGAGATATGTGTTTAGTATATGTATAATCATATTTAGCAATTCTAATGAACTCTGTAATTTCAAACTCAAACTTTTGAGAAAACACAGTCTCACCAGAAAGCATAATTGCCAGACCTATTAATATTTCTTGTTTTCTTTTAGTAATGAGAAATTCAGTCTTTTTACATGTGGCAGCTATTTTGAAGTCCTGGTCACCGTGCATTAGATGTGGTACAGTAGCTGGTATCAGTACCAGCATTATGGGTATATATGTTCATATAGGAAGGGGAATTAAAAACACATTATCTCATTCTATTACTCTCTCAGGAATGGTCACATTTTGTTCCCATATGTTTTTGTTCAAAGAAATCCTGAAATAATTAGCAAGTTTTATTTAACAGATAAGTTTCCAGTATCATTGTAACCTGAACACTGAACACCCCCACTGACAATCTGTAAGCAGAGACAGTTTATGATCCAGCACTAAACAAAATGCAGTGATGTTACTTCCTTGATCAGTGCAAAGCTATTTTATGGGTTTGGACATTTATTTTTATTTTTTTAAAGTATTACAACATCACATTGATATAAAAAAGCTATATAAGTTTTTGTTACATAAGAATTTGGCCCTAGGTGTAAAGACCTCTGACAAAAGTCTTCAAAAGGAGTGGTCATTAAGTTGGATCCTGATTTTATCAAAGTACAAATATATAAAGCTACTAAATATATTTAGGGGGATTTGTTGGATGCACTCTGTTTTTAAATGCCTAAATAATTTGCATACTTAGGCCTTAAATATTTAGAGATTTACTTTCCAACCTCTTGAAGACAATACAACTTCAGCACACTTGTCACCTACCAATTAGGTTGCAACAGACTTTCCTGTGCAAACTGTAACCTTTGTGAGAAAATCATAGGCATGTAGGTAGGTGTGAGTGTGCAAATTCACATGCCTGGATAAACTAGAAGACAGGTAGCATTTACAGTGTATTTATGTAGAAATACCCTTACCTGTTCTTCAGCCATTTTTCTTAAGCATCTATTACTGGACTAGCTGGACCTTTGGTCTGATGCAATAGTCATTCTTATGATCTTACAAAACATTTAGGAAGGCTCAAAACTAGTATTTAGTGTCAACTTTTGTCAAAATCTTGCTAGAAAACCCAATATCCTTTTTTTTTCCCCAGAGTGGTGAACAACAGTGGTGTCAACAACAGTTCAAAGAAATATATATTTATTTATTTATAATTATTAACTAATTTGATATCCTTCTACGATAAGGTCACCCGCCTAGTGGATGAAGGGAAGGCAGTGGATGTAGTTTTTCTGGATTTTAGTAAGGCTTTTGAAACTGTCCCTCACAGCATCCTTCTGGACAAGTTGTCCAGCTGTGAGATGAGCAAGTTCACGGTGCGCTGGGTGAAGAACTGGCTGAATGACAGGGCTCAAAGGGTTGTAGTGAATGGGGCTACATCTGGCTGGTGACCAGTCACCAGCGGTGTTCCTCAGGGCTCAATCCTAGAACCAGTTCTGTTGATCATCCAGGTTGTTATAGATCACCTCCACCATGGCTAATTCCCTCAGATACTGGATACCTCCCTCAATGGTGGTCCACTTGCTTTAGGAATTTGCAAGTTCTTCCTTGAAGGGATACCTGTCCTTCACACTCGACAGGAGTCGCCGCCAAAGACTGAGGACTCCTGCCCCTTTTCCAATCCCTTTGTCAATGGCCTTATCCTTAGCAAGGGATCCCAGCTGCCGGGCTTCCTTACCCTCTAATTCCTGACTACTGGCCCCAATATCCCAGCATCAGAGTAACCAGCTGAGAATTAGTTCGCCTGGTTGACGGCTGAAATCTTTTCGCATAGCTCGCAGCTCACTTAGGGATAGGGATCAGGTGGTTTCCATCTCATTTATGATTTCAGTCTCTTCCTCCTCCTATTCCTATATATGAAGCTTCTTCATCCCTTACTAAACGAGTTGACTTTCGCTTCCATTGTTTCTTTTTAGTTATAGGGGCAACTGATATAGTGTCTGGTTTAGCCACAGTGTCTGTTGGTATGTTTTCAGATCCGGAGACCCTCTCTTCTCCTTGAGGGTGCTGCATAATATTGAGCAGTGTTTGGTAGATGCTGGCCAGGGCCCAGCACAGTGCGATAAGTTGTGCCTCTTTGGAATAGCCATGGCATTTTCTCTTTCAAACATTCTATCACTTCATCAGGATCCTGCAGTTGTTCGAGAGTGAAGTTCCAGACCATTGGAGGTGAGAAGTTCTCTAGATACCTGCCCACATTCTCCCACATGCCTTGTGACCCGTGACCATACTGTCGCGGAGCCTGGGTCATATTCCTAAATGGCTTGTTAACATTAGACAAAACCGAAGCAATATTCCTAAGAAATACCAATAGAAGTATTTTAACTACCCAAGGATGTTCAAGATACTGAAAATTTATTGTAACGAGGGAGAAAACATCACAGAAGAAGGTGGTGAAGGTGCCATTCTGTATTTCCTCCACAAAAAAACCACTCAGAGGAAGAAATATAATTGTTAATTGTCTCCATGCGATGGTACCCGAAGTACAGTAATGGCTTCAGTACAGAGCCCAAATACCAGATTAAGCTCGAGGTCAGTGTTTTAATAACAAATCTCCCAGGCAAAACATCACTAATCACTACAGAGCACAGCAAACTGCAAAAGCCAACACCAATCTTTAACATGTACAGCAAAAAAAAGAGCATGGCACAGATCACATGATAAACTAATATCGAGAACAGATGAATCAATATCGTGATCAGCAACTGTTAACAGATATAAATCCCTTCTAATACGCTCTGATCAAATCTGTTATTATCTCAAACCCTTCGAGCCCCACGTTGGGCGCCAAAAAGGACTGTCATGGTTTAACCCCAGCCGGCAACTAAGCCCCACACACAGCTGCTTGCTCACTCCCCCCAAGTGGGATGGGGGAGAGAATCAGAAGAGTAAAAGTGAGTGTTCTGGTTTTGGCTGGGATAGAGTTAATTTTCTTCTTAGTAGCTGGTACAGTGCTGTGTTTTGGATTTAGTGTGAGAATAATGTTGATAACACTCTGATGTTTTAGTTGTTGCTAAGTAGCGCTTATCTTAAGCCAAGGACTTTTCAGTCTCCCGTGCTCTGCCAGCAGAAGCTGGGAGGGGACATAGCCAGGACAGCTGACCTGAACTAGCCAAAGGGATGTTCCATACCACAGAATGTCATGCCCAGTATATAAACAGGGGGGAGTTGGCCGGGAGGGGTGGATTGCTGCTCGGGCATCAGTCAGCAATTGCATTGTGCATCACTTGTCTTTTCTTGGGTTTTATTTCTCTCTTTTTTGTTATTTTCCTTTTAATTACAATTATTATTATATTATTGTTATTATTAGTTTGTATTATATTTTATTTTACTTTAGTTATTAAACTGCTCTTATCTCAGCCCACGAGTTTTACTTTTTTTTTTCCCTGATTCTCCTCTGCATCCCACTGGGAGGGGGGAGGGGTGAGCAGATGCGTGGTGCTTAGTTGCTGGCTGGAGTTAAACCATGACAGTGAGAAAACTCATGGGTTGAGATAAAAACAGTTTATTAATTGAAATAAAATATAATAATAATAAATTGTAATGAAAAGGAAAATAACAGAGAGAGAGAAATAAAACCCAAGAAAGACAAGTGATGCAAATGAAAACAATTGCTCACCAATGTGACGGATGCACTCGACCCCCCCTTAACCAAACCAGCAGCAGTTTGGTACAGGCTCCAAAGGAGGTAAAGGCCTGAGCCATAACCAGGCCAAGAAGTCCTCTAGGAAACCCACAAAGGAGCAGAGTGACACAGTGAAAGTTGTGGGTACAAGTTGTCTCATGCATACCTCTCCCATTGTATGCAATTTGACTACGAGCCAACCACTTTATCCCATAAATATGACAGCCTAAGTGAGCTTTCTTTGAGCTCTCCCTGCTAGGCAGCGTGGCTGCATGGTGGTGATCTCCAGCAATGAGATCTTTTACCAACGACAGATCGCTGGATGAGCCCAATTTGAGTTCTCCCTGGACGGCAACTGGACTGCACGCCAGGCAACTCTCCCCTTGAGCAGGGACGCCTCTCAATGTTAAGAGATATTAGTCGTTTAGCTTAAATAAGTAAGTTTTAAATAGAATGAATCACTTACTTAGAGTTATAATGTTGTGTGATTTAGTATGCTGTTTGCTTAGCTTTACTTACTTAGCATGAGTAGCTAGATTTGCTGAAGCCTTAGGCCGCAAGCTGTAAACTTTCACTTAGATTTACTGAACGTGTACCTCCTTAGTCAAAACAGGGGCCTCCAGAGCCAGCGTAAATCAGAAGATAAGGAGGCTTCAAGGCTACAACTGTCAACAGCACCTGCAACTCGACAAGATAACGAATGGCCTGTCTGGAGACAGTGAAGGAATCCAATAAGGAGTCAGAAGGTGTCAGGCCAGAATCACTATTGGACCAAAGGGTGTGTGGAAGACGCGCGAAGAGAGTGTGAAGAATGCGTGAGGGGCGGGTGAATAGTCTATAAGGGTATAATTGCCCAGGGATTTCTTTGTTCCGGTTCTTCCGTCCTTCCTTTTTCCTTCCTTCTTTCCTCTCCTTCTCCTCCCCCTCCCCTTCGAGGGCACCCAGCTCGAACTGACCCTGCTGCTGTACCACTCTATTAAATTATTTATTTTTATAAGACTCGATGCCTGAGAGTCTGTTTCGGGAAACCGAGGGCTCGAACTTCGGAGCGAACTAACACTGGACACCTGGACGGATCGGTAAGTGATTAATAGCATGCTAAACTTTGAAATCCTAAGTGATATAAAGGATTGATTGTGCACATATAATTCCCTTAGCCATAAACCATTGACCAAGTCTGGGACTAGGATTGGATCCAGCTGCACCTGGACTCCTCTCTGAGAAGGAGTTTAGAAAGCAAGGGGGTCCATTCTGAACCTCGTGACTCAACGGGAGGTTTTCCTTACCCTTTGAATCTCTTAGATAGAAACCGTTGACCAGGTCTGAGACTAAGTTTGGATCTAGCCGCACCTAAGCTCCATTAGGAGTTTAGAAAGCAAGGTGTTACTGAAAATTGTAACCAGGAAAACTCTCCAAACCAAATGATAGTTTAGAAAGTCGACATTGATTTATTGCAGCGCTGGGTGCATGGGGGATTCTTCCTCCTAACATGCACACTGAAGAACAAAAGCACACTCATTATATACATGAAAGAAATGAATATTCGTATAATCTCCGAGAAGTGTCTACCTACTTAATGCATATGCTAATACGTTATAAAACTACCTTTATACAAGGGTCTCTGGTGGTCTCTGGCAGTTCTTTAAGGAAATCGTAACTCAGTCTGTTTTGTAACTCAGTCAGCAGAATCAGGGGCACAACAATATATCAATACTGATAGGGAGGAATATCTTGCCCTTTTGGCACATATTATCCTTTGGTATGCAGGCCTACTTGTCCTTGGTACACAGATTTGCTCATTTCTGGTATGCAAGCCTGCTTGCTCTATCTGTACAAAGTTTACACAAAGGGGCCTGCTCTTCATCAAATTGTCTAAGTCTTTTGGTAACAATTCCCCCCTTTGGAAGTAGTTAGATTTTCTTACTACTTCCATATATTTTTCTCAATGGTTCTCTTAACACAACCTATGCAGATCCCTATAATAACTACAATTATAATCACATAAATTGCTCCTTCCAACAATGTAGCTAACCATCCTTTTAGAGATCATCTGCTTAATTCTTGGAGAATTTTGTTGAGCCAACTATTTTCTGCTGTATCCCTGATTGCTCTGCTGTCTTCAGCTATGAAGTGTGGGCCCCTATCTGAAGACAGCCCTATAGGTACCCCAAATCTTGGTATTATTTCCTTAAGTAATATTTTTGCTACTTCTTTTGCCTTGTTGGTGCGACAAGGGAAAGCTTCCGGCCAGCGTGAAAAAGTATCTATCATCACTAAAAGATACCGATATCCATTTTGCCGTGGTAGATCAGAAAAGTCTATTTGCCAATAGTCTCCTGGACTGTTTCCTCTCTTCGTCACCCCTAATAAAGGTCTTTGGGGCGAGTGAGGATTGTTCTTCAGGCATAATTCGCATTTCTTCACTATGCTTTTGATTATCCCAGTCATTCGTACACTTAGCACTTGTGTCTTTAATGCCTCCACCATTGCCTCAATTCCCCAGTGAGTTTCTTGGTGTTGTCTGTTTGCAAATTCACGCATAATTTCCTGTGTAACTATTACTTGATGTGAAGGAGTCACCCACCACCCTTCTTGGTTCTTATTTGCCTTCAATAAATTAGCCAGTTGGTTGTCTTCTGGTGTATACTGCGGACTCCTAGGTCCCAACCTCTGGACCTTTTCTGGTAAAACTAGTAATACTTTATTCTCTGCTGCCTCTTTCGCAGCTTTATCTGCCATTCGGTTCCCTATATGCACCGGACTGTTTCCGAGTTGGTGCGCCTTACAATGCATGATGGCCACTAGTTTAGGTAAATTAATTGCTTGTAACAATTGTTGGGTCATTGGCCCATATTTAACTGGAGATCCTTGAGAAGTTAGGAGTCCCCTCTCTTTCCAAATGGCCCCATGAGCATGGACTATCCCAAAGGCAAACTTTGAATCTGTCCATATATTGACAGTCTTGTCCTTTGACAATTCTAATGCCCTTAGTAAGGCTATGAGCTCTGCCTTTTGGGCCGACGTATTAGATGACAGAGCTTTAGCCTCAATTACCTCTTTAATGGTTACCACGGCGTATCCCGCTTTCCATGTTCCGTCCCGCATAAAGCTACTACCATCTACAAACAGGTCCCAGTCCACATTCTCCATTGGCATGTCTTTCAAGTCCGCTCTGCTGGAGTACGTCTGCTCCATCGTTTGCAAACAGTCGTGGGTTAATTCTCCTCCATCAGGATCAGTAGTTAGAAAGGTCGCTGGATTCAGGATTGTGGTTACTTTCAGCTCCACATCGTCTTGTTCCAAAAGAATGGCCTGATAGTTCAGTATCCGGCTTGGTGACAACCAGTGTCCTCCTTTTTGTTCTAGAACTGCTGTAACTGCATGAGGCACAAACACAGTTAACTTTTGCCCGAGCGTCAATTTCCGGGCCTCTTGGATCAATAGTACTGTAGCTGCTACTGCTCGGAGACATGCTGGCCATCCTTTACTGACGTTGTCTAGCTGTTTTGAAAAGTACCCCACGGGTCTTTTCCACGATCCTAGTTTCTGGGCCAATACTCCTAATGCAACATGTAATCTTTCATGTACAAAAAGTTCAAATGTTTTTTCTAAATTCGGGAGGCCTAGAGCCGGGGCACTCATTAAAGTCTGTTTCAATTTTGTAAATGCATCTCTGCATTCTTGAGTCCAAACAAGGAGGTTTCCTTCCCCTTGTATCGCTTCATATAAGGGTTTAGCAATGAGTCCAAAATTCATTATCCATAGATGACACCATCCAGCCATCCCGAGAAATGCTCTAAGCTCTTGTTTCGATTTAGGTTCTGGGATTTGACAAATAGCCTCCTTCCTTTCTGTTCCGAGGCTACGCTGGCCCTGGGAAATTGTGAACCCCAAGTATGTTACTTCCTGTCGGGTGATCTGTGCCTTCTTCCGGGACACCTTATACCCCGCCAGCCCCAAAAAGTTTAGGAGGTCTATTGTCATTTGTATGGAATCCTCCTTGTTACTGGCTGCCAGCAGTATGTCATCTACATATTGCAGCAAGGTGATATTTTCATGCATCTTTTGCCAATCTTCTAATTCCTTGGCTAATTGATTCCCAAAGATTGTAGGGCTATTCTTAAATCCTTGCAGTAATACTGTCCAGCACAATTGAGTTTTTCTACCAGTCTTAGGGCTTTCCCATTCGAAAGCGAACAGTTCCTGACTCTCAGCTGCTAGTGGAAGGCAAAAGAAAGCGTCTTTCAAATCCAATACGGTAAACCATTTATCTGTTTCCTTCAAGGTGGTCAAGAGAGTATACGGGTTTGCCACTACCAGGTGGACATCTTGCACAATTAGATTTATAGCCCTTAAATCCTGGACCAATCTATATTCTTCTGAATGCAGCTTTTTAACTGGCAACATCGGAGTGTTGTATTCTGATTGGCATTCTCTTAATAACCCAAAACTTATGAATTGTTCTATTAATGGTTCTAATCCTTTTCTAGCTTCTAGTTTAATTGGGTACTGCTTCCGTCTTACCGGTCTGGCGTCCGGTTTCAGCTGGATAACTACCAGTTCTGCTGCTCGGGACCGTCCTGGTGTTCCTGAAGCCCAGACAAGAGGCGTTACAGCATTTTCAACTTCTTCCAGTATCTCTGGTGACTCAGTTTCCTTCTGTAACATAAAAACTTGGGCATCTAGAGCTTTATTTTCAGGAATATGGATTTGGATTTTCCCTTTTTCAAAAGTGATTTGTGCATTCAATTTACTTAATATGTCCTGTCCTAATAGCGGCACAGGGCAATCTGGTATATAAAGAAATTGATGGGTTAACACCCTTTTCCCAATTCCAAATTTCAAAGGCTGGAAAAACGGCCGATTTTCTTTCTGCCCTGTGGCACCAACAAGTGACGTGCTTCGATTACTCAAATGACCTTTGCATGTATTCAACACTGAATGAGTAGCTCCCGTATCCACTAAGAATTTTATTTTCTCATTCCCCAACCTTACTATAACCAGGGGTTCTGTTGGGGAGGGTTCCCCCGGTCCTCCTCAGTCCGAATCTAATGTCATCATGTTAGTAGCCTGCCTCGGAATTTTCTCAAGGCTCTGCTGATTCAACTGTGGACATTCCCTTTTCCAGTGCCCCTTCTGTTTGCAATAAGCACACTGGTCCTTTTCTATTGGTATCCCAGCCCTCGGTGCTCCATCGGTAAACCTTCTCCTCGGGTCTCGATAGCCCTGCTCCCTGGTCTTACCAGTTTCCTGGGCTATGGCTGCTGCCAGCATCTTATTATCTTTAAATTTCTCTTTTCTCTGCTTTTCTTCTTCCACCTTTTCTCTATTGTTATATACTTTCCAAGCATTTTCTAACATTTTATCCAACGAGCGGGCTTCAGCCCCCTCTAACTTCTGTAATTTCCATTTTATGTCTGCACTAGATTGTCCCATAAAAATGTGGACTAACGAGACAGCATCTGCCTCATTTTCTGGATTCAAATCAGTATATTTTCTTGCAGTCTCCATTAGTCTTTCAAAGAAAGAAGAAGGATCCTCATTCTTTCCTTGGATGACCTGATACAATTTAGACCAATTCTTTGACTTTGGAATAGCATTCCGAATACCATGCAAAACCAATCATTGGTATTCAGTTAACAATAATCTTTGAGCAGGGACGTTAGGATCCCAATTAGGGTTGTTGGGAGGAAAATGATCATCTATCCATCCTGCTTGTGCGGCTTGAACATGTACTCATTCCGCCTCCTCTTTAGCCTTTGCCAAAATAATTCTTCTTTCCTCATAAGACACTAAGTGGTTTAAGATAGCTTGCAGATCTTTCCAATCCGGATCCTGATTTTCAATTACAGTCTCCATAACCTTCGCTACCCGCTTGGGGTCCTCCCTATATATACCTGCCATCTCCTTCCAGGCTTTTAAATCCGATACCGAAAACAGCACCTTTACCCAGACTGGACCGTCCGGTCCTACCGCTTGCCTGAGGGGGGCTTGTATGTTCTGAGCACCTCCTCGCCTAGTCCTGCCCGCTACCGGACTAAAACCTTCTCCTTCATCAGAACTATCTGAATCACTATCCTTTCGCTCTCTTTGCCTTTCATTCACCCCCCTTTCGTCCTGTGTTGCCGTCTCCTGTTCATTTCTCCTTGCCCTATTGCCCCTTCTCGGTCTGACCAACATATCAACATCCTCCTCTTCTTCCCATGTCTCTTTATATTTATTGCATCACCTGCCGATGCTACGTGCCGAACAACAATGCTTAGACAATCTATTTTCTGCCTCCAATGCTAATACATCACTTTCACTTGCAATCAAGCCACACTCCTTACGTACATCATAATTATCCCGCAATGCAAAGAACATATTTACATACGGCATCTCATCCCATTTTCCTTCGCACCGACAAAACAACATTAATTGCAATATCATACTATAGCTTATACTTCCATTCCTAGGCCATTTCTCCTGATCATCTAAAGTATACAAGGGCCACCACTGATCTCAATATTCCACCAATTTTTTCCGAGTGAGGGGGTCAGCCCCAAACTTGCTCCAATGTTTTAATATGCAACCCAGGGGAGAGCCCTTAAGAATTCCCCCTTCAGTAGATTGTCCAGCTCCCATTTTAGAAAGTTTCAAAATTACCACCAACACCACAAAATCCGGACTCCAGGCATCCCCGTAGTAGCGTACAGATTACACAAATGTGCACTACAGGTTTCAATACCAATAGCTTCAACAATGCGTACTTAATTCAAATACAACTTACTTGTAAGCAACCAAACCAATATTTATAACCAATGTCGTTAATCTCCCAGATAGCCGTCACGGAAACTCACCCGACCAGGGAATCGGAGGGCCTCCCCGAAAATACTCTGGTGTGCGCTGGAGTCCTCACGATTCCTCTGGTCCGCCGAGACTCTGGAGAGCTTGTCCCATCTGGGTCGCCAAATTCTGTTACCGAAAATTGTAACCAGGAAAACTCTCCAAACCAAATGATAGTTTAGAAAGTCGACATTGATTTATTGCAGCGCTGGGTGCATGGGGGATTCTTCCTCCTAACATGCACACTGAAGAACAAAAGCACACTCATTATATACATGAAAGAAATGAATATTCATATAATCTCCGAGAAGTGTCTACCTACTTAATGCATATGCTAATACGTTATAAAACTACCTTTATACAAGGGTCTCTGGTGGTCTCTGGCAGTTCTTTAGGAAATCGTAACTCAGTCTGTTTTGTAACTCAGTCAGCAGAATCAGGGGCACAACAATATATCAATACTGATAGGGAGGAATATCTTGCCCTTTTGGCACATATTATCCTTTGGTATGCAGGCCTACTTGTCCTTGGTACACAGATTTGCTCATTTCTGGTATGCAAGCCTGCTTGCTCTATCTGTACAAAGTTTACACAAAGGGGCCTGCTCTTCATCAAATTGTCTAAGTCTTTTGGTAACAAAGGGGGTCCATTCTGAACCTCATGACTCAATGGGAAGGTCTCCCTTACCTTTTTGCATCTCCAATCTCTGTGGAAATCAAGGAAAAATCGATTCTAACTCTATTTTCCTTTGTATGTTTCTTCCATGTAGTAAGTAATAGAGTGAACCTTGCCATCGAACTCTGTTAAGTCGCACTTTTACAGATTCTTTAAGGATCCTAAATCACTCATCCGCGACAATCACCAACCGACCGATGCCCAGCCAGTCCCCGAGCAGCGGCCCCCCCGCCAACCTCCCCCCTAGTTTTATTGCTGAGCATGACGTCATATGGTATGGAATATCCCTTTGGTCAGTTGGGGTCAGCTGTCCCAGCTGTGTCCCCTCCCAACTTCTTGTGCACCCCCAGCCTACTCGCTGGTGGGGTGGTGTGAGGAGCAGAAAAGGCCTTGACTCTATAAGTAAGCAAGCACTCTGTAAGCAGTAAGCACTGCTCAGCAATAACGAAAACATCCCCGTATTATCAACACTATTTTCAGCACAAATCCAAAACATAGCCCCTTACCAGCTACTGTGAAGAAAATTAACTCTATCCCAGCCAAAACCAGCACATAAATTTTTGAGGGAAAAGATAAGACATCATCTCAGAGAACTAAGTTTTCCATATGCATTTTACAACATCAGGAATTCAGTACCAAACAATGGGTGAAAAATGGCTAAGCAAACTGACCTGGGATACAGAGTTTTGTTTAAATATTTTAAAACACATTTGTTCCACCAAGAATAACTTTTTGATAAATGTCTTGATACTGAGCAGGTACACGGTGCGCTGGGTGAAGAACCAGCTGAATGACAGGGCTCAAAGGGTTGTAGTGAATGGGGCTACATCTGGCTGGCGACCAGTCACCAGCAGTGTTCCTCAGGGCTCAATCCTAGGGCCAGTTCTGTTCAATATTTTTATCAATGATCTGGATGCAGGAGTTGAATGCACCCTTAGCAAGTTTGCTGATGATACTAAACTGGGAGGTGCTATTGACTCTCTCGAGGGACAAGAGGCCTTGCAGAGGGATCTAGATAGATTGGAGCATTGGGCAATCATCAATGGCATGAAATTTAACAAGTCCAAATGCCAGATTCTGCACCTGGGACGAAGTAATGCTGGGCACAAGTATAGATTGGGAGAGGAGTGGCTGGAGAGCAGCCCTGCAGAAAGGGATCTGGGGGTGCTGGTTGACAGCAGGCTCAATATGAGTCAGCAGTGTGCCCTGGCAGCCAAGAGGGCAAACCACATCCTGGGGTGCATTAAACACAATATAACCAGCCGGTCAAGAGAGGTGATTATCCCCTCTGTATTTAGTGTTGGTGTGGCCTCACCTTGAGTATTGTGTGCAGTTCTGGGCCCCACAATTTAAAAAGGATGTGAAGGTCCTTGAATGCGTCCAGAGGAGGGCAACAAAGCTGGTGAAAGGGCTGGAAGGCATGTCCTATGAGGAGCGGCTAAGGACTCTGAGCTTGTCTAGTTTGGAGAAAAGGAGGCTGAGGGGCGACCTCATTGCTCTCTGCAGCTTCCTGAGGAGGGGAAGTGGAGAGGGAGGTGCTGATCTCTTCTCCCTGGTATCCAGTGACAGGATGCATGGGAATGGTTCAAAGCTGCGCCAGGGGAGGTTCAGACTTGACATTAGGAAGCATTTCTTTACTGAGAGGATGGTCAAACACTGGAACAGGCTTCCTAGAGAGGTGGTTGATGCCCCAAGCCTGTCAGTGTTTAAGAGGCATTTGGCCAATGCCCTTACTAACATGTTTTAACTTTTGGTCAGCCCTGAATTGGTCAGGCAGTTGGACTAGATGATCATTGTAGGTCCCTTCCAACTGAACTATTCTATTCTACTCTACTCCTATTTTGTTCTGTTCTATTCTATTTTATTCAAAAGTTTCTTCAAAAAATGGAGCAATAAGTGAAGCAAAGAACAAGTATCAAAAGAAGAAGGATATTAACTAGGAATTTTTCCTCCTATATTTATATTTCAAAAAGCATCACGCAATCAAAACATCAGCAAGATGTCTACACATGAAGGAATAGGGTTTGAAGTTTTACTAGTGCCTATGGAACTTGGCAAGGGAATCTAGAACCAGATCTTCACAACAAGTATATGAGAAACTTCATAAATGCATAGGTAGGCAGATGCACTTTAAAAAAAAAAAAGAGTCCAAACGTCTTCATACAGAGAAGTAACTTCCAACAGGAATTCAGGCTTTCAGGTGCTTTGCTGGATGAGGACTAGTATGGTAATCACATTTTGGGATAAAATCTTAGATGAACAAACATTACTTCTTGGACTTTTAAGGAAATGTGATTTTTTTAGACTTAGGTAAGGAAAGAGAGGTGAGGGTTAACATAATTTGTAAAACTAACACTTTATGTTTAGAAATTTATGAAAAGAATGTGAAACTGCTGATGCTTTATCATTTACAAGTGATGACCATTTTTAACTGTTACATATGAATAACGGTTTGCTAACTACTCACAGACAGTAAATAATATGACCCCATGGGAAAAAAGATCAAATAAAATTCACTAAAAATACTCACGACATTAGTGGTAAATTAACTGAAGAAATAATTATGCCAGTTTTGATTTTTGATGCAATGTTATTTCACTGGAAAATGCTGAATTATCCAAAATGAACTTTTGCTGAAGTTTATGCTTGTGTGAAAAATTTCGTTACAGCAAGTAATTGGATCAAATCAAATCCATCAAGGAATTACTAGCCAAAAGTATAAAATAACTCCCACCAGAAATAGGTACTAGGTCATAGGTTGTAGAAATCGATGGAGTAACAGAATCATAAAAACGTTGCCTGGAAGGGACTGTTGGATATGGTGGACCTGACTCCAAGCGCCCAGGCTATCTTCTAGTTCACATTTACAAACTTATAGAGCACAACATACACAAAGGCACAAGAGATGCTATATCACTTTACACCTGAGAATTTGTGCAATTATTTTGAAGACTCGCTTCTACTACATCACCCAAATACAACAGATCCTTTTAGAATCCAAGCAGATAGATTTCTCAGTTTTCTGAGAAACTCAGTTTCTAATTTTACACTACTGATTTAATTTTCCTTTGGTTTATTTTTTAAATCAGCAAGTGAACCAGTGGATTATGGGATCCAATAACATGAAATTTTCAAGCAGAGTACAATTAGAGAAAAAAGACTTGTTGGTTCTGTAGCTCTAATAGTTACATTATATCCACGCTTGTTTTTCTTTTAAATAACAAAATGTATGTTTACAAAGGCAGAAATCCTAGATCATATAATTAGTAAATAATTTAACCTTTTAGCAAGGTTAATTACCAAAACCATTTATGCTGATCAAGTAAAGGGGGACAATTCTATCAGACCTGAAACTGCAATGTCATCACAAGAGGTCAAATCAAGTACCAAAGAAAAACAAAATGAAAAGATTTTGACCAGTTAAGGTAGAAGGCCTGATTGAAATGCACCTTTCTTTCCAAAAACATTCTGTAATTCTTATATGTATTACCAGGCAGAATGATTGCCATAGGTTATTTGGAAAGTTTTGAATGCAAATATTTCAATAAAATAAAACATACTGTTATAAATAATTTCTAAAGGTAGGATTTAGATCTCATATGATGTACTATAATTAGTGTTATTCTTCAACTGTGATTTTCAAACTACAGGTATTTTTCCAGTAATCAGAGTTATTCTGTCTTAATGCATCATAAAGGAATAAGAAAGTACAGTCTAATGGAAGCAGAAAAATGACCAGCTGTGAAATCTGTAGCAAGTATAATTATAATCAGAGCTAGATTAAAGCACTAGCTACTACAAAATCAGACATTGGGCTTATACGCAGTCAAAGAACAGTTTAAAAACAAATTGAGTGTAAATAACTTTTAAAGGGCCTTGCTGCCTGTAGTGCAGCACTGACTACATTGGAGCAGTAGATGTTTGATGACAACAGTTCTGCTTTAATTTATACACTGTGCAATTTCTTCTCTAATTTAAAATTCAGTAAAACTAAGATGCAGCTTCCTGGAAGCCACTGTATTTTACTACAGCTCTATCCCATTTCTTCCCAGTCTTCTAGCTGTCACATAATAGCATAATAGTGGTTTTATAGTAGTAGTAGTGTTCGCTAATTTGTAAACAATATAGTCACACAGGTGCATGTTTCTGTGTATATACACAAATGTATAAATATATATACGTATATATGACCATATGCATATAACAAAATAAAACATATATGTTCTACTATTCCTATTGTGATAGAAAGATTTTTTGTAAACTTGCCCTAAGTATTATGTCTTTATGTAACAAACAAATCTTTTCCAAACGTCTGCCATCACAAACAGCAATTTTAGATGACAGAACTCACTACTTAAACCTGGAAATTATACTCAGTCCTAGAAGCACTGCAATGTGCTTTGGGTTTCAAAGTGACCTTTACTGATGAGTGGAGGCAGCAAATGAATGTGTGGAACATATGATTTTTCTCCCATTTTTTTCCCTTTTAATCTTCAGAATGATGAAAATATGATCTGTAATGACACACAATTTTGGCTAAGATGGCTGTACTACAATCCTTTGTTTTGTACTACATCTTCTTTGATGCCAAGTACCTGCAATGTCCAGTAACTTTAATGGAAGTTACATGTTCTTCAAATTTACAAAAATCAAACTTCTCTTTTGTGCCTATACAGGAGTTTCTGAGTACTTCAGGTACCCAGTCTTCAAAACTGTGAATAAGGACAGCTCCATAGGACAGCATCAGGAGTTCAAGAAGGCTGAGGATGTAATTGACACTAAAGAAATAGCAATGATTAATAGGATTTGAAATCTAAAAGGAAGGAGGCCCAATTCTGTCCTTAGTTACACAAAATAATTAAACAAGCACATATACCTCAATGAAATCCAGACTGATGCAAACCAAAGTGAAGATCTAACTTCCCAAATGAAACAATTAAAATTTTGAGTATTTTATTCCTACTGACATTGGTTTCACCATAACATTTACCTTTCTGTATAATGCAGTGTTGTATTTATGTGTTTCTATGTTTTAATTATATTAACTTCCTAGTACTTCCTGAAGAAAAATTATGTGGGTTTTTTTAAGTGGCTATTTCAGTGTTAGACCTTTCCCAAAGCAGATATACCAGGAGGAAAAACAACTCAAGTATTTACAGAAAGATTACACAAACTGTTGACCAGATACTATATACTAAAAGTTCAAGTGGTTCCAGTGTGGATATTTCATAATAAAGTATTACATATACTTGACAATGTAATATAGGGAAATAGTAGAGTCAATCAATAACTAATAAATACTTTTATATCACAAAGTTATGGTAAGCAAAATACACTCAATTTAGTCACTTCAATTTAGTCACTTCATATATCTAAGCATGATCTTAATCTCACAGCACAATTTAATTGAACTTGGAGCAAAATTACTAACCACAAAAATGATTCTCTCCTCTCAAATCTTTATTAGACTTACCATATGCTTATCTAAAATAGAAAAACTGGAATGTCAAAGTCACTCAGTATTTTTTCAGAACATGCTGTGAATTAACAAGTCTTTGGAAAGACTGCTGAAAATAACCTGTTATCCATTCCAATAATGTTTAGCAGAAAAGTGTATAGCAACAAATCTAT
Source organism: Gymnogyps californianus (assembly GCF_018139145.2). Lineage (NCBI taxonomy): Eukaryota > Metazoa > Chordata > Aves > Accipitriformes > Cathartidae > Gymnogyps > Gymnogyps californianus. Next base: position 88,842 of record NW_026114459.1, on the reverse strand, counting down.
TTTTTTAAGACCACAATATTTTCATTTTTTCAGAATTATAAAAATAAGTCCCTCCTTTAAAAAAAAAAGTATACAAGTTCAAACATAAAATTGTCAATTCCATTTTTATATAGGATAATTTAAGGTAAATCCTGCCAAAAAGGGGGATGGGGGAGGAATACATTGTCTATGGTAGGTGGTATACTTTCAACCTGTGAGGTCCAAACAAGTATCTATCTTCTCCTCCAACCATCACCCCAGAATCCATGTACTGTGATTAGGGCTAGTGAAGTTTGAACTGACTGAAGTGTGACATGAGGCATGAGCAAGGGTATGGGTCATGAGGCACCAGTGACAATAGATGAAATATGAGTCTTGCCTGATGACCTAAGATAATTCATATTCCATTATGGTGGCTCAATAAAAACCTCACTTAACTTAGGAAGTTCAGATTTGTTTGGGGTTTTTTTTTGTTTGTTTGTATTTTAATTCAGTAAATAGTATAACAGAATGCTGAAGACTAAAGCAAGAAAAATCTGCAGGGCACACTTTCTTTCTTTCTTTCTTAGTGCTCAATACAACAGCTATACTTTGCAGTTTAAACATGATGCATTGTCCTCTCTGTCTTCTCTCTGACTCTTAAAGCTCCTTTGTGCATTAATAACCTATTTATCACTATAGTACAATGAAATAGGTAAACTGAATAACTGCCAGGTGGAGTGTCTGAAACATAGAAAAGCTTGAGTGAGTTGTCCATGTATAGCGGCACAGAATATTAAATCCAAGACCTCTTTTAACCATGCCAGCTTTCCTCTTCCCTTCCAACTCTCTCTCTTGCTCAGAAGAGTGACTGAATCAGTACAGAGTTCATTTGCTCCTAAAGCAGTGAAATCTGCTGTGTTTTATCATGACATATCTTCCCTCTAATAAAGAAAACTCAATTGCAACACAATGCCTGACTGCAGAACAAAGACGCCTCCCGCTATTATATTATTTACATATACACTCAGAGATGTGTAATGGGTATTTCATTGGTTTATATGAGAGAGTTTGATAGTGTTAATAAAAATTAATTAACATAAGGCTAAGGACTGAATTTTAAGAAAGATACAGTTAAAAACATTTACTTATGTGAAAATATAGATAACTGTTTGTCCTGGTTTCGGCTGGGAAAGAGTTAACTTTCTTTTTAGTAGCTGGTACAGTGTTGTGTTTTGGATTTAGTGTGAGAATGATGTTGATAACACTCCGAGGTTTTAGTTGTTGCTAAGTAGCGCTTATCCCAAGTCAAGGACTTTGAGTTTCCCATGCTCTGCCAGCAAGCAGGTGTGCAAGAAGCTGGGAGGGAACATAGCCGGGGCAGCTGACCTGAACTAGCCAAAGGGGTATTCCATACCATGGAACGTCATGCCCAGTATATAAACAGGGGGAGTTGGCCGGGAGGGGTGGATCGCGGCTCGGGAACTAACTGGGCATTGGTCAGCGGGTGGTGAGCAATTGTATTGTGCATCACTGGTTTTTTTCTTTCCCCCCCCTTCCTTTTTTTTGTTGCATTCCTTTTCATTACTATTATTATTATATTTCATTATTACTATTGTTAGTATTATATTTTACTTTAGTTATTAAACTGTTCTTATCTCAACCCATGAGTTTTACTTTTTTTTCCTTTGCTTTCCTCCTCCTCACCCCACTGGGAGGGGGAGGGGGAAACGGCTGCGTGGTGCTGAGTTGCTGACTGGGGTTAAACCACGACAGCCTTTTTGGCGCCCAACGTGGGGCACGAAGGGTTGAGATAACGACAGATCTGATCAGAGTGTGTTAAAACAAACTTGTTATAAGTATTCATTGTATTGGTTTGATAGTTACTGGTTACAATGTGGGTTCGTTTGCTCTCAAAGTTGGTGTTGTGGTTCTTGAAGTTGCGTTATGTAATGCCCTACTTGCAGTATATGCTCCCTGTTGTGCTGTTTATCACCTGTGGGAAGTGGATTAGAGTTATCATGTTGTTGTTGTTTGTAACACTGGCTTATGATATGATAGAAGTGCAGGTCGTAAAACTAATCGGGTGTTTGTACTTGGCATTGTTGTCACCTCTGTACTTCGGGAGCTGCCTATGGGAGACTATTAATAATTGTACCTTTTACCTTTTCTCCTCTGGGAACCAATCTATGGAGGAGAGATCTCCATACTTCGGGTGCTATCTCCTAGAGAATATTAATAACTGCACTTTCTACCTTTTCTCCTCGGGGAGCCAACCTATTGGGGAGACATCTTCCCACATCTTCCCTTTCTCTGCCAGGTTAATTACAATAGCATTGAAGGAGTTCAAAATGGTTCAGAAGTGGTTGGTACTGAAACACAGCTCCTATTAGCACCCCGACTGCCAGTGCTGGGCTGGATGTTCAAAGGGAAGGTCCCTTGTACACATCATGCAACTGATGCTACGTGGAGTAAGTGGGTTGCACTGATCACACAATGAAGTCGAATAGGAAATCCCAGTCGCCCAGGAATTTTGGAGGTGATCACGGACTGGCCAGAAGGCAAAGATGTTGGAATATCACCAGAGGAGGAGGTGACGTGTGCTGAAAAGGCCCCACTGTATAATAAACTGCCAGAAAGTGAGAGGCAATATGCCCTGTTCACTGATGGGTCCTGTCGCATTGTAGGAAAGCATCAAAGGTGGAAGGCGGCTGTATGGAGTCCTATATGACAAGTTGCAGAAACTGCAGAAGGAGAAGGTGAATCGAGTCAGTTTGCAGAGGTGAAAGCCATCCAGCTGGCTTTAGACATTGCTGAACGAGAAAAATGGCCAATACTTTATCTCTATACTGACTCATGGATGGTGGCAAATGCTCTGTGGGGGTGGTTGCAGCAATGGAAGCAGAGTAACTGGCAACGCAGAGGTAAACCCATCTGGGCTGCCCCATTGTGGCAAGATACTGCTGCCTGGCTAGAGAACTTGGTTGTGAAAGTACGTCATGTAGATGCTCATGTACCCAAGAGCCGGGCCACTGAAGAACATCAAAACAATCAACAGGTAGACAAGGCTGCTAGGATTGAAGTAGCTCAGGTGGATCTGGATTGGCAGCATAAAGGTGAATTATTTCTGGCTCGGTGGGCCCATGACACCTCAGGCCATCAGGGAAGAGATGCATCATATAGATGGGCTCGTGATCGAGGGGTGGACCTGACCATGGACACTATCGCACAGGTCATCCATGAATGTGAAACATGCGCTGCAATTAAGCAAGCCAAGTGGTTAAAGCCTCTTTGGTATGGGGGACAATGGCTGAAATATAAATATGGAGAGGCCTGGCAGATTGACTATATCACACTCCCACAACCCTGCCAAGGCAAGCGCCATGTGCTTACAATGGTGGAAGCAACCACCGGCTGGCTGGAAACATATCCCGTGCCCCATGCCACTGCCCAGAACACTCTCCTGGGCCTTGAGAAGCAAGTCTTATGGCGACACGGTACCCCAGAAAGAATTGAGTCAGACAACGGGACTCATTTCCGGAACAACCTCATAGACACCTGGGCCAAAGAGCATGGCATTGAGTGGGTGTATCACATCCCCTATCATGCACCAGCCTCTGGGAAAATCAAGTGATACAATGGATTGTTAAAGACTACATTGAGAGCAATGGGTGGTGGGACCTTCAAACATTGGGATACACATCTAGCAAAGGCCACCTGGTTAGTCAACACTAGAGGATCTGCCAATCGAGCTGGCCCTGCCCAATCAGAACTTTTACCTACTGTAGAAGGGGATAAGGTCCCTGTAGTGCACATAAAAAATATGCTAGGAAAAACAGTTTGGGTTACTCCTGCCTCAGGCAAAGGCAAACCCATTCGTGGGATTGCTTTTGCTCAAGGGCCTGGGTGCACTTGGTGGGTGATGCGGAAGGATGGGGAAGTCCGATGTGTGCCTCAAGGGGATTTGATTTTAGGTGAGAACAGCCAATAGATTAAATTGTATGCTATTAATTGCTATATAATCCTGCCACTGTATGTCATCATTATTATAACTGTTATGTGCTATATTAATGGTATTATAGTAAGAATTATCTAAATTAATAAAGAATGAACTTTGACAAAACTGAGTGAAGTGCAGTAGTGATGGAACCAGGACTGACTGCAGCATGCAACAATCCGACACCACACACCATCCTCCTGCTGCGCCCAATGTCACCTGCCTGCCACATCACACCGAAGCCCAATCCTGTTCTGCTGACTGAGCGGACTTTGCATCATCCTTCCTGTCCAGACAGACTGTTACAATAGATGGAGCTCAAAGTCATGGACTGAATGAACTCAACAGACATTTGATAGAGATGGCCCATAGACCGCAGGAATGATATCTATATGTATATATTAAAAGACAGGAAAGGTGATGGTGATTAATTGGAAATGTATCGGAAAGTGTGGGATCTGGGCATAACGTAAATGGTACAGAATAAGGGGTGGATATTGTCCTGGTGTCGGCTGGGACAGAGTTAACTTTCTTTTTAGTAGCTGGTACAGTGCTGTGTTTTGGATTTAGTGTGAGAATGATGTTGATGATAACACTCTGAGGTTTTAGTTGTTGCTAAGTAGCACTTATCTTAAGCCAAGGACTTTTCAGTCTCCCGTGCTCTGCCAGCAAGCAGGTGTGCAAGAAGCTGGGAGGGAGCATAGCCGGGGCAGCTGACCTGAACTAGCCAAAGGGGTATTCCATACCATGGAACGTCATGCCCAGTATATAAACAGGGGGGAGTTGGTCAGGAGGCGCGGATCGCGGCTCGGGAACTAACTGGGCATCGGTCAGCGGGTGGTGAGCAATTGCATTGTGCATCACTGTTTTTTTTCTTCCCCCCCTTCCTTTTTTTTTGTTGCATTCCTTTTCATTACTATTATTATTATATTTCATTATTACTATTGTTAGTATTATATTTTACTTTAGTTATTAAACTGTTCTTATCTCAACCCACGAGTTTTACCTTTTTTTTCTTTCCTTTCCTCCTCCTCACCCCACTGGGAGGGGGAGGGGGAAACAGCTGCATGCTGCTTAGTTGCTGACTGGGGTTAAACCACGACACTGTTTCTAATAGGTATCTTGTATTCCTCTGCATTTTGTAAATTACTAACCATACAAAATAAACTTATAAATTAGATCTATGTCATTAAGAAACAACAGCACAGATAATATACTGTTATTTAGTATATAAAAATGCATGCTATATTAATGCAACCTATAACCTAAACCAAAACTTAGACCAGATAAGACAACTCTTGATTTTCAATGAATTTTTAAGAATTAATCATGATGTCTTTTTTTAGTGAAAAACCTATCACATTAATTTGCATTTTTAAGCAGGGACAGGGATTATAACTGCTACATATTTTTATGTGGATTCACTATCATGCATTTAAATGAAAATCAAAAGAATCATTTATTCATGTTGCTGAAAATTGAAAAACTCAAAATGAAAATCTTTAGCTTCAGAAGATAATTGGCAACCACAGTAATGAGGATGTGTTGCAGTGTGAATTCTAGTGCTTGCTGCTGAGGCTTCCCTGTTCAGCTCCAGTGCAGCATCTCAGGCTTTCAGCTCTGGAGGAAGTTCCCCTGTTCAATCTCAGTATCTATTGTCCAAGCTGGCAGCCACCCCTCACATATGACAACCCAGCATTTGTCAGTTTGGGTACTGTCAGTTGGATACTGCAGCTCTGATTGTACACCAAATGCCACTGCACTAAGGGAGAAAAGCTGTGGACTGCACAACACCAGAATGTGACCAACTTCTGCTTACCAATATGGCAGTTCATCCATTCATTCATCCATGCTACTATATTTTCATCTGATTCTCTCCTGTGTCTGCTTCCACTGTGCATGGGGCAGCTCCCTTAGCTCAGCCCCAAGACCTTTAGCCCTATTCCACTTAAGCCCTCTGCTATACTCTTCTGCTATACTGCTTACAGTGAGCCATCGATCTTTTGTAAGCAACTATTGCAAATTGCCCCATTACGCCTCTGCTCAGTATTACACTCTGAGCTGCTCAGAGCAAGAGTTGGGCAAGTCTCTGGAAAACAGGAAGCACAGTGTGGGCATTGCTGCAAATAAATAGCAATAATATAACTGTGATTCAGATGTTTCTGTGCAAAGGTATGTATCATGAGTAATATGAAGTGGTGCTCTGAAACTAACCTAATTGTGAATTGCATACCATTCCCAACCCTTGCTGAATGCTCTCAGAAGGCAATCTATAAATCACATTAACATAAGTAAGGTCATTTGAACTACACAGACAATGTGTAGTTGAACACAGAAGAGATGACCTTATTTGAATAAGATAACTCAGTTTAGGCCAAATTTTCCAGTCCTCATATTTAATGAGCTGTGGATATAGCTAATACGTATTTGGATATTCAAACATATTTTCCTGTGATTTGTGGTAATTTACTTGTTAATACTTATGGTATTTGCTATTACCCAGTTTTTGCAGAAGCATCACACACATACATGATTGCAATTTCTCTCTTAAAACCCAGGAACTGCTAAGTATCTCTTGAGTTGTTCCAGTCCTGTGTAGCATGGAACATTTGATCCAGCAAAACACACATAGTCTTAAACAGTGTTTAGAGTCCTCTGTTAGTAGAATTAGTCAGATGCTTAACAGTAAAATAAGCCTTAACTTCATTATTATTGTCTAAAATGAATTATGATGATTGGGTTGGAGTCATCTCTTCTATACAAAATTTTGACTCCTAGAATCATTTGACAATTGAAAAAATGACAGAAAAGACTGGTATGAACTCATTTTCTTTTCTCAAATCAGCATTAATAATTCTTATCCTAGATTGCAGGACTGGTTCAAAAGCCCAGTGAAGATCAAGAACAACCTTTCATCAAATGTAAACCGTACATATCAGAAAAAAGTTAAGGTGGGGAAATTTTTGACTATCTGAGATTAGAATCCCTCTGACTCTGAAATGAATTCCAGTGTAAGAACTTTGACCAAGGAGTCAAACTTTGACCTCAGAATCAAGTGCTTAAAGCAGAAAGACTGACTACAGTCTTTCTGTACTGGGAGGCTACGCTCCTAATGCTTAGTGAAATAGTAGTTTCTGATGGAGAATTCAGGTGCCAAGAATACAATCCACAGCTTTCCTGCCTGGCTTAGGCTGTATGTGTTCACCTTATCAGTTGTAATATTCCTGTTAATGATGCCATTGTACATGTGCAAAACTTCCCCCTCTCTTGTCTAGTTCAAGGGTCCCTCTTGTTATATGTGAGTATATTTGGAAACCACAAACTAGGAACCCATGTACCTAAAGCCCCAAAGAGCTTCCCTTAAAGCAGCCTTTGACACATGCTGAAAGTATTGAGTTCAGCACAAAACACTGCAGCTACCGCCACTTTTCTTTTCTAATGAAAACCACAGTTCTGTGGTGGCTATGGTGTCACTGACCATTTTTTATATAGTAACCTCACAGTTATAGCTCTTATCCAGGAAGGAGAAAAACCCAGGCTCAATGCCCTGCTCAGCCCAAGGGCTGAAGACTGTTTCCTGTTTCTCAGGAAAGTGTTCTTATCACTTGACTACCCTCACCTAGTGAATGCCCTCTCTTGTCTCTGGCCTCAGGAATTTGCATTGCTTCTTCAGTGAGACATAGCTTCAGACAGACAGAAGATGACTTCTCTCCAGAGCCTACAGGTTGGAATTTCTCCATGAAGATGAGAACAGTGGCTCTGACTCCTGGCAGCAGTGAGCACTGAATTCTCCCATCCTGGGTAAATTCTTTAACCACCGCCACCTCCAACAGATTAGGAATAAACTGGTTACTCAACATACAGAGAAAAAACATAGAAGCCCCTTAAGTCCAGCAGATGTTTTTATGCTGTGAATCCCAATATCATGAATGTAACTAATTCAGGATTACAAAATTTCAGACCTATCATTTCCCATGCTTCCTACTGCCGTTTTACAAATACCAGACCTTCACACCAGACACCATCTGGCTGTTTTAAGTTTTGGTCCTACGTGTTCAGCTACCTGTATGCACTGGGAAATGCAGTTGCCTAATCTAGGTATGTGATTTCTACTCTGGGAACCAGGCCTCTAGAAAAGGTCTTAGTGCTTCTAAATCCCTTTATGGATCTTTGCCTTAATGACTAGGAGAAGGACAGAGTAAAACCCCAAAACTGCAAGGGCTGCCAATCTGTGTTATAAAGAAACATTAAAAAAAATTGGAGTGTGTAATAAATTCATACGAGCACAAACAGTAAACAAAGTAATGATAAACCTCTCTGCTGTAAAACCCAATAGCATGTGCCATCATCTATATGCTGGAGGATAGCCACTGAGCTGTGGACAGATTTCTTTCATAATCGCTATATGAAATTGGCAACATTTTCCCCACATCTGACATCCCCATGCTACTGTATCGTGGTTATTTAAATTTAGAATAAAAGCAGAATGAGCCAATCCCTAAATTAAATCTGTAATCAGGAAAAAAGCGGACAAGAGCTTGAATTTTTGACAGTGATGCTGACTTACAACAAAAAAAGGATTTAAAAGGAGACTGAGATTTTAACTGTTTACTAGGACATGAATTACCAGGCCTGGAATTTCTATTTTTTAACTGGACATTTGAGCTGCCAATTCTGGGCAAGCATTGAAAGTCACAGTTCTTCTTTAAATAGACTGATTTCAGAGCTGAACCTCACTGCAAATTAGGGAAATATGAATAGCTCGTAAAATACCTATTTGATTTGTATCAATAGTGATCAAAGTGATCAATAATTCAAGCATTACTGCTGCTAAAACTTTGCCAAAAATTATGCTCTCATTTACTTAAAGAAAAAAAAAAGAAAGAAAAAATAAAATGCTTTTCAGAAAGGACTTTTTAAAGCACTTTAAATATCAAGAAACAAAGAAGAAAATGAAAGAGAGATTTAGTGATAATACAAACATGCACACACACATTATTTCCACATGAAAAACATAGCCACCATTATAGGAAATGCAGCTACTATTACTAGGACAGGCTTTGCACAGAACTCTGATATCCATCACAATCCCCCATTCCTTTTCAAATGCCTTTGGCAGATCTGCAACTTGTGCTGCTACAGTGAGGTCAGGAAATCCTGGCTCTCAGGGACATTAGTTGCCAAATCATCCCTTCCAGTCTCATTCAAGTATTAGCTTTGTATTACTGGGTGCAAACAAATTAAATACCATGCTGGAGAAACAGCATTTTTCAGACCGAGGGACAGTCACAGAGCGTGCCTCTCTTGTTATTGGAAAATGAGCTTTGTACACAGTACTAGCAGGTTCCTAAGTGTAATTCATGATCTTAACAAGATGTGTTATTTAACAAATGGGAACAACAGAATTAAGTTCAAAGACCAGGAGCTTGAACATGTAGTTATTATGTATAAACCCACAACAGTCTCCGTGAGTAATTTGGATTTGAAATTTTACTAGAGCATTGGATGAAAAAAATGGACTCTGAACTTAAAAGACAGAGCTAAGTGTTCTTTTTTAATGCTGTTAACAGGTGCAGCAGACTCGATCAGTATTAGTCTTTTTACCTTATTTACCTTAAGGTAAATATGGATCTATTACTTGAATGGTTTAACTCATGATATATTTTTTGTCTTTCAGTAGGCCTTTCTATTCTGTGTTATATATTTTTGGATTTGGTTGATTTTGTAAACACAGTCCCTATGAACTAATCCATCTCATTTAATGTTCTTCCTTCAGAGCTTCCAAGCCTATAATTTCACAAAGCAACATTTTCAAAATTCTCAAAAGTAAAAATTTCAAAATTGCAGTTCCCAGAAATTTCTAGCATAGATTGCCTAGCATGTTCATCCAAAGCAACTTGTACAGAAGGTAGACTTTTAGATTTATATTGTTTTCTTATTATTTTGTGTTAGACTTGTATTGTTTTCTGACCTACAGTGGATATTTACTTCACTAACACACCAAGTATTGCGATGTGAGTTTAGCCTAAGCTAAAGACATCTGGAAGTCATTACTTTGTAGAGCCCAGTAAATCAGCTAAAATAAAGCAGGTTACTTCATAGATTACTTTTTTTCTTCATATATAAAAACTATCCTAAGACAACTATTATGACTCATTTGATTGACAGCTTCCTTTCTAAACTATTACAAATAGATACTTTTCCACATTGTGTATTATTTAGGAAGAGAACTGTATGAAAAGCAAATATAGTGGCCTATTTCATTTATCATATATTTTTTTTCTTCCAAACTTTTTATAGGAAATAATTGCACTTCAAACCCACAGAATGAGTAAATGTTTCCTAACTGAAGTAAGCACCTAACATTAGCTTGTTTCTTGGTTTTGTTCATGATCATTCAGGCTGATTTTCTGTATTCTAAGTGTGAAGGTTTTCACCACTCACATTAAGTGAGTATTTTATTTCTTGTCTCCTAAAATTTACTTAAGGGATTTATTTCCCATTTAGTCAAAAAGTGAAAATGGTGTGAGTTAAACCATACAACCAACATTTGCCTAAGAAGGACTGACTAAGTCTGCTACGATCGGCAGTATTAAAAAAGAACACTTACCTCTGTCTTAAGTTGAGAGTCCACTTTTTTCTCTTTGTGGAGGCCCTAACCATCCTGAGGGGGGTGGGTATTATTTGTTTATGTTTGTAAACATAGCACAGCTAGGCTGATCTATCTTATTTAAAGTTTTTCCCTCTCTACATCTTTTATTTGCTTCTTCTCATGAGATATTGCAAGGTTTTATATTTATGCTGATTTCTAGCAAGACTCTCCTCAAGTCTGCTGAAATAGATGGGTCAGTTTGTAAGGGCTGTAGAATTAGACTTACAGCACTGTCAGAATAATTTTAATTATGTCAAAATCAAGCAACACCAACTCCTTTGTATTTTTTTTTTTCCATTTTAGGAGTTTGTCTTTTTAGTTCCTCAAAGAACATATCAAATGAATGCGAATTCTAGTATAAGGGCACACTGTTATTTTAATTGGTTTACTTTCCTAATGAAATTTTTTAAAGGGGGAGCTACATGACAGCAATTGCATTGCTAAGGTTCAAGTACCTATTTTAATTTGACGAGAGCATCCTTTATTTACTGTCTGTTGTATAAATCACTATAGAAATCATCTTGACACCAGACATTTAAAGAAACAGCTTTCCATGTCCTTTAGACTAGCTATGGTAGGCCAGATGTCAGAGAAATTAAAGATATTTGTACCAACAGCCCCACATTATATATCTTGATAAATGCATCTGACAAGAAAAAAAGAAAGCACCTTTACAGGAAGAGATTAATTTCTCTGTATTCTGAACTCACCCAGAAATGATACAATCTTTGTTGTAGAATTTTCTTAATATGAGGCAGTTTAGGTTAAAACGATCATTTTTTAAGACAGAAGTATTCCTGGATTTGTTCCAATAACTTTTCAGGGTGAGCAGGGTAAAGGATTGATTTCTTCATGCTGCAATATATCTACCCGTAGCTTCCTACTAAGGGAGGGAAAATGTTTTAGACAGTCTCCATTAAACATGGGTGAATTATTCCAATTCAGCGCCTCCACAAAAGCTCTTCTGTAAAAATCTAAAAGCTGTTTCAATTTCCTGAAAAACACATGAACATAATTCTCAGCTTAAATATTAAGGCTACTCCACTGAAATGCTGAAGTTCTGTATTTCCATATATGAATGAAACCTATATCTAAGGAACATTAAGACAATAATACACACTTGCAGCTTTTTTTTTTTTAAGAGAAAACCCCTGAAGGTCATAAGCAATTTACATTACACTTCTCTGCATCTGTCCATGTCCCAAGGACAATAACAAATTAATGCATTTTCATTGCTTTCCTCAGTGATCTTAAGACTGCAAAGGTAGTCTGCTGGTGTATTATAGCTTGATGTTTATGTAAAGTCTGTTTTATCAAGACTTGTGGAATATACACGCAGTTATCACAGCAACTGGATCCTGCCAGAAATTTTGTCTTTTTCAGCTATATTTTAGGAACTTCTGAGTTATGTGCTAATGACATTTATGCTTCCACAAGTATATGGTGTAGGGCGTGAGAAGACTTTGTTACAGTAGCCTGGGATAGTTCGCTTCTTCCCATCCAAGTATGTAGAGTCCCAAGCACGTTTTATCTCATTGTCACGGTAACCCAGGAGAGTTCGCTTCCCCCCCCATCTGCACCCACCTTTGTATGGGCACCAACATGGCGGCCAGCTGCGGATCTCGGAATTCAGACAACAGCACCTGCATTACATCAGGGGGTTTGCTAATGAGCAAAACAAGACATTGCATATGTATGATATGTTAATCAGCACAAGTTTTATTATGCTCCCCTGCGGTGCTTTCCCTTGAGTTTCACCCCCGAGCAGGGCTCCGCTGCGTCAGGTCCCCATTTTGACTAACGTTGGTGTCCTGGGGCTCCCACCGTGGTAACGCTATGCTTTCAATAAAGCCAAAGCTTTCATTTGCTGAGTGTCATGCCTCGTCCCCAAGAGATCTGCACCTGCTTTTTGCTTGTAACATATGGGAACACATTGCAGTATAAATTTGATCCAGATCCAGATCCAGAACAGGCAGCTTGGCACATTTTTATTGAATTAACCAGAATGCACCCTTACAGAAATTAATTTGACATTATGCTTGTATATCATTTGCACAATGACAGACATTATCTGATTCAATGTAAGGTTAGAGTGACTCAGGTAAATATGATATAAAGCTGTCTCATACAAAGGGATCGCAAACATTTATCAAACAAATTTGATCTAGCAGAAGAGTTTATATAAGATCAGTGCTTTCTATATGCAGCGGTGTGGTGGCAACTGTGATTCAATACTCAGTGCTTCACATCCAGCATTGTTTTCTCAGAAAACCGCATTCTATCCTGAGAAAAGAGTGGGATTTGATAATTTTATCATCTCTTAGCCTGGAGCATTTCCCCACTTCAGCAGAATTAGACTTTGTACTTAATGTTGGTCTAAAATAAACTCTGAAGTGGACAGACAATGCCTGAGAGCTCATCCACATTAAAAGGCTCTCTTGTACAGGTCCTGCTGGGCCTGAAAAATAAAGTTTTAGAAGAAATATTGAGAACACTTATGGGCTTGCTGCTATGAAAACAGAAAAGGCCTGAAGAAGATCTGGCGAATATCTGGACAATTCATAGATATATGCATATAAACAGTCATTCTCCACACAAATTTGCTCAACTTCCTCCTTGTTTTATCTTTTAAACACTGATGTCCTCTGAGTTTAGTCCTCAGTTACTGTTGGAGTTGGGACTTGAAGGCTAACTGACAACACAAATTAAGCTAGCACTTGGGGATGGGAAACTTTGAGTGTCAGTGTGCTCCAACTTGGATATAGAACCTATAGAAGAAGCAGGAGTAAAAGTGTGGCCAAATCAGAAAGAAAAGCTAAAAGATCAAGCAGAAGAGCAATGAGAGGTCTGGCTAAGGTGTACAAGCAGAGGTGTACACATGCTGCAAGGCCAGATACAGTTTGAAGGCAAGTAAAAGGTGAAGAACGCCAACAAGAGAGATGCAGGGTCTGCAGCTAGAAGCGGGCATGACAAAAGACAGGCTAAGAAAGCCAGTCAGAAAGAGGTATCAATCAGGATCAGCATGATAGTAAACAAGATCAGGAACAAGGATAAAGTTAAGAACTAAGCGGGTTGGGAGAATATAGTACAGGAGCTGATATAGAGATCAGGGCTAGAATAGATGGGAGCCAAAGACAGGGGCAGTAAAATAAAAGATGAAGATAATGTAATCCAGAAACTGGTTGAATATGTGAGAGAAACAACTCCGCAGACACCAAGGTCAGTGAAGAAGGAGGGGGAGGAGGTGCTCCAGGCACCGGAGCAGAGATTCCCCTGCAGCCCCTGGTGAAGACCATGGTGAGGCAGGCTGTCCCCCTGCAGCCCATGGAGGTCCATGGTGGAGCAGATATCCACCTGCAGCCCCTGGAGGACCCCACACCAGAGCAGGTGGATGCCCAAAGGACGCTGTGACCCTGTGGGAAGCCTGTGCTGGAGCAGGCTCCTGGCAGGACCTGTGGACCTGTGGAGAGAGGAGCCCATGCTGGAGCAGGTTTGCTGGCAGGACTTGTGACCCCATGGGGGACCCACACTGGAGCAGTCTGTTCCTGAAGGACTGCACCCTGTGGATGGGACCCATGCTGGAGCAGTTTGTGAAGAACTGCAGCCTGTAGGAAGGACTCACATTGGAGAAGTTCATGGAGGACTGTCTCCCGTGGGAGGGACCCCACTCTGGAGCAGGGGAAGAGTGTGAGGAGTCCTCCCCCTGAGGAGGAAGGAGCGGCAGAAACAACGTGTGATGAACTGACCCAAACCCCCATTCCCCATCCCCCTGTGCCACTCGGGGGGAGGAGGTAGAGAAAATCGGGAGTAAAGTTAAGCCTGGGAAGAAGGGAGGGGTGGGGGGAAGGTGTTTTAAGATTTGGTTTTATTTCTCATTATCCTGCTCTGATTTGACTAGTAATAAATTAAATTAATTTTTCCCCAAGTCAAGTCTGTTTTTCCCGTGACAGTAATTGGTGAGTGATCTCCCTGTCCTTTATCTCGACCCACGAGCCTTTCGTTTTATTTTCTCTCCCCTGTCCAGCTGAGGAGGGGGAGTGATAGAGTGGCTTTGGTGGGCACCTGGCATCCAGCCAGGGTCAACCCACCACAGAACCTTACTAATTTGGGCAATAAACTTTGGCTCCTACAACTCTTTCCACTCTTCTGCTTTATCTGTTTCCCTATCACATGCCACTTTCCCTTCCTTCTATCTGTTTGCAGCCTGCCACATGCTCCCCTGCTCAGAGGTTGTTCTTCCATCCCCTTCAAACACTGCAAGTGCCCCTGGATGCTGTACTATCCATAAGGGACATATGCATCATGATTCAGTGGGCAGCTTGGCGCTAAAACCACAAATCTGCCACTTAGGAATCTCAAATATTGGTGGGTATGTAGAAGGATTCCTGCAACACTGTTGAGTCACAGTTCAAACAGTAGCTATTAATTCTGTACTGTTATGGCCAAATTAGATTTCTTAATCTGCTAAATTTGCTATGTTCAGAGCACATTTCCCACACACACACTTTTCAGAAAACACTTTTGGTTTTAATATGAAGATGATGATACACACAACTGTTCTTACTGCTCCCTGTCCCAGATAACCACAACAGCTGCAAATATTCACCACATAATAGTAATGTTTCTTCCTTTGTAATATGCACTTGTCATCCAGCCAGGAAGTGGAAATAATACTGGCGTTTTACTATAGTGTAAATCAACTCATGGAGCTTACATTGATAATATTGATTTTATTTTATAGATTTTATTAACTTTATTTTATTGATTTTATCTATTGTGTTTTACTGCAGTGTAAATCAACTGATGAAGCTTATATTGATAATTTTACTCTAACAGTTGACTGAGGTGTAGTACTTCTCATTTACACATCCCAAAAGGATTCATAAGGATCATTTCCAGCGTCCCCATTCCACAGATGTCAGGAGTATATGCTATATAGTCCCAGAGAGCAAAATTTCATCTTTTTTGTGTGCTATGTCAGTGCAAACTTAATTAGACCCATCAGGCAGTAAGAGACATAGGGCTCACCCCTCCTCACATACCAGTTTCAGTCTGATTTGCAGAAAATATCTACAGGGATGGACACAGAATTGAGATAGTTCTACAGTGCTATACCTGAGCAAATACATCCTGTCTTTTAACCTGACTGTATAGGCATATCCTTAGTCACTTTTCCCCACTACACCATAGCAACATTAGTACCCTACAGCAGGAAAATACCACAGCAGAGCTCCTTTACATGCACACTGCACATCATACATAACAAACCAAGGGGCTTATCTGCTGGCATACCTATTCTTTATCCAAAGGAATACTCTCCATGTAGCACAGCTCTATCCAACACAAGGGTACTGCTGGGATATTGATGTTAGCTGAGAGCATGATAATAAATAATTACTCCCATCCTCAGCCAACAGAACTACACCAGGAAAATTTTATAATTTATAGTCAAGAGAAAAGAAGATACTAGGGCATAATTGGACTTCCAGTTTTACACAAATTTATACCAAAAGTCTAAGCTCCATAAGAATTTAAATCCCACTGTGGCAGTAAGTCCCACTTTGCAGTAAATCACGACTGCAGACTGATCGATTATGCAGTTGTCTACTGTGGTTAATTGTAGGGTCATAGAATATTTCAGATTGGAAGGGTCCTTGGGAGGTCATCTAGCCCAGCCCTCAGCTCCATGCAGGCTCAGCTATAAGATCAGACCAGGTTGCTCCAAGCTGTATCCAGTTGGATCTTGAAAACATCAAAAAATTAGATTGCACAAGCTCTCTGGGCAACCTGTTTCATTGCTTGACTGTTCTTATGGTGAAAAAAACTTTTCCTTATATCGAGCCTGATAACCTCCTCATAGGTACGAGAAGGCTGCACCGAGGTCCCTCTGAAATCTTCCCTCCTCCAGGATGAGCAAGCCCAGGTCCCTCCTCACAGGGCAAGAGCTCCAGCTCCCTGGGCATCTTGGTGACCCTCTGCTGAACTTGCTCCAGTATGTTTATATCATTCTTGTATGTTGGGGGAGGTGGGGAGGGCAGGGGGAACTCAACACAATATCGTGGATGCAGTTTAATGAGAGCTAAGTGGAGGGGTGTGCTCCTGCTAATACAGTCCACGATGTTACAGAATTCTTTTCTAGATTTGTCGGCAGCACCAAGGGTGAATCTCTATGTAGTATGTATAAAAGACCATACAACATGTATGTATTAAAGACCATACAACATGTATGTGTATACATGCACATTGTATACAGCTTAATTTGGGTTAACCAACAGGTAAAACTATTTTTAGTTGTTAAAGGACACAATAACTTGAAGATAGCTAAGGAATCCAGTTCCACTTGAACCCCCAAGGGCTTTCCTGACCACTAAAAGGCAACCCATACTGGATGAGGTTCATCCGGCAGCATACTCAGCAACACTATCCCTTGATTTTGCTCTCTTCATTCTGTGTGCTCCATATCAGACTGACATAAATACCCCCAGCTGTCCTCTTCTCTAGCTGGTAGATCAGTTTTTTTGACTTTTATTCTCACCTCCACATTAATTTTTTTTGGACTCACTCCCATTTGGCTGTACTGGTCAGGCTGCCTTCTAATTAGAAGTTCAATCTGTCTCAATTCATGACATTTATCCTCCCTCATCCTTCTAATACTTGACCATTTAAGAAATCTCTTTGCTCCATATTTCTTTGAAGGAAGGCTGTTCTCAGAAGAATTTGCAGGCTCATAATTTCTATTCCCAAGATAGACTGAAGATGTTGAGCCTTAAAAGATATCGGAGGTGTTTAACAACTTACGAATTTTGGCCATGCTTAATTACTAGACAAAAAAAAAAAAAACAAAAAAACCCCCTAATTTCTGTTAGTACATTGCTTTAAGTGTAAAGAATGTATTTCAAATTTTAAATTCCACTAGAATCACATAAACATTTTTAATTATTGTATATATTAAGGCTTATTTCAGTTGACAGCACTGTAACATTGCTTTTTTTTTTTATGCACATTCTTCTTTTCCAAGGTTTGCAAATTAATTCAGATACCATTTCAAGTTCTGAAAGGTCTGAAATGAATGCACCTGGAAAACCACAACTCCAGTAGATTGGAGTTACTTTCCCATGCTGCTGACGATGACAGATTTAATTTTTTTCTTTTCAGGTATAAGCACAGTGGAAGATGCATAAGGTGTTAGTTTGATAACTGGTGCTTATGAAATAGTGGTTAGTTTGTCCCTAATGGAGAATCATGCCAGGAGAGGCAGGCTTACTATTATTAAGATCTGTAATTTTGTGGCAAATCATTTTTGATTCATCTCCTAGTACATTCACATAATACAAAAGAACCTAGAAAAAGAAAATATCTTCTAGTCACTAATTGCTCTTAAAAAGCTCCAAACCATACCAGTAATTCACGTTGCCAAAGTAACCTCTAATTTCACAATGCAATACATGAAAATGTATGCAAATAATATACGTTCTTTAAAGGTCTTGCTGAAGCTCAGCCAGACCCAGTCAAATTAGCCAACACAAGCACAAGCCAACACAATTAAATTAGCCCAGTTTGCAAGGAGAGTTGAATCTGCAATTTGTCTCAAATTTTACTCCTGTCCTGGTTTCGGCTGGGATAGAGTTAATTTTCTTCTTAGTAGCTGGTACAGTGCTGTGTTTTGGATTTAGTGTGAGAATGATGTTGATAACACTCTGAGGTTTTAGTTGTTGCTAAGTAGCGCTTATCTTAAGCCAAGGACTTTTCAGTTTCCCATGCTCTGCCAGCAAGCAGGTGTGCAAGAAGCTGGGAGGGAGCACAGCCAGGACAGCTGACCCAGACTAGCCAAAGGGATATTCCATACCACAGAACATCATGCCCAGTATATAAACAGGGGGGAGTTGGCCAGGAGGGGTGGATCGCTGCTCTGGCATCGGTCAGCGGGTGGTGAGCAATTGCATTGTGCATCACTTGTCTTTTCTTGGGTGTTATTTCTTTTTTTTTGTTATATTCCTTTTCATTACAATTATTATTATTATATTATTATTATTATTACTTAGTAGTGTATTTTATTTTACTTTAGTTATTAAACTGTTCTTATCTCAACCCACGAGTTTTACCTTTTTTTTTTCTCCTCCTCCCCACCCCACTAGGAGGAGGGAGGGGGAAGTGGCTGTGTGGTGCTTAGTTGCTGGCTGGGGTTAAACCATGACAACTCCTTGTATGTATCAGCAAAAGTTTTCCAGGAAATTAGCAAATTTAAAAGGGAAACCATCAGAAAAAAACCCAGGTTTTCTCCTCTATTCCTGTAATCCCGCTGTCTTGTATAGACTGAACACTGGAATTGGAAATAATTGTTTCCATTTCATCAAAGAGGGATTTCTTAAAAAGCTCCCTGATCACATCCAGATAAAACCAAAAACCCTTAAAAGGTTTTCATGACATGACCATCCCCCTCCCCCAAAAAACCAACCCCAAACAAAAACCCACAACAGGACAGAGAAACAGACTCACCCCAGAACAGTCATTATATCAACAGTAGTGAGAATGCTCATTTGGGATGTGACAGACCCAGCTACCTACTGCCTGCTTTGGACTCTACCACTTCTTGATTACAGACAGAAACTCTATACAGAACCTCAGAAATCTTCCTCAGCAGAAATTTGATCAGAAAATTTTAGTTTCAACAAAACAACACAGAATTACCAGCAAATGTTCTTCAATAGCTATTTCTTGTCCTGAATCCATGTCATTTACTGTACAGCTAATATATCTGTCCACTCTCAGGTTTTGATGCAGAAAACCAAGGTTTTGCAGGATTTCAGAAGTTAAGAATACTTATAAGTAGAAGAGAAAAAGAACAGGGAGAGGTGTCATGATTTCCAAAGCTTAAATGATGCTCTTACTCTGTTGAGACCAGCTATAGTTTAAAGATAAATTGGAGAAGCGCATTATTCTCCTGACTTAAAAACACTATAATATATTTTTGTTATATCAAAATTTATGTGGTTTTATGAGACAACGAGACCTTGGAGAAACAAGCCAAGAAAGAAACCAAGAAAAAAATACATCAACATTAATCCTTAGTGATTTGCTATTATTAAGAGTGATTGCCCTTCATTATTACATGGGTACACCTCTCATTGATCAAGAGAGCTGCATTCCTGTGGCAATGGGTTGAAGTCTGAATGTTTCCCTATACATTCAACATGGAAACAAAATATACAGCTTTGAATGAGTCGCTCAGGTTCTAGCAAATGACAGAGAGAAGTATCTTAGGTTCGCCTACAACAGTCTAACAGGAGCAAATTTTAATGAATCAGGCTCTACGAGCAGTGATGGGACATGGACAAGGCATAGACACTCTTTTCTATTAGCCTACTCTTGAGGCAGCACCTGTGTTACAGTGCAAAACAACTTGTTGTCCATGGTAATATATATCTGATCACCACAATAATCACATCAGTAATCCTGTTTAGGACCTTCATCCTTGTGGTTTCAAGGTCGCAAGTGCACAGAATCTGACACTGCAAGGTTTGTCAGTCACACTTAGCCTGACCAGTGAAGGCAGAAACAAGTGCTAAACTTCCCCAAGAAGTAAGATCTTTCAGTAGCTTATTAATATGACAAATTTACCTTGTCCTTGTTTTGTTAATATAATTTGAACTGGTGAGCAATTCATTCTTTTAATGACAATTGTACGACTTTTTCTCAAGTCTAATAATTACGTCTAAAATAAATTGGCCCTTCAGAAAGTCTATCTGAATCTGAAGCTGCTACCTGCGTAAATAATACACATTGCTCCATTACAGAGAAGTATAAACTTTAATGTTCACAGTTTTTGGAATGACTCGGAGGCAATGAGGAATAAGGAAGATCGTGTTCAAGCATATTAGCTGATTTGTTAATTGGTACTGGACTAGATCCTATGCTCATGTAGGTCAGAGTAGCTCCACAAAAGCCAAAGGAATAACACAGACTTATCTCAGCTGGTCATCTAGCATACTACTGTAAAACTGTGTGTTGCATAAAATAAAAAAGCAGTCCAAATCTGCATCACACTTGGACAACTGATGAAAGAATTTGGAAACACCAAGAAAAAATTTCTATAGTGAAGCTGTAACTAAAATGCCTTGAAAGAGTCTAGAAAGAGCAAGGCTGAACAGATTTTACAATAACCAGGTAGTAACCCCAAACCATTTATAGCTCTGTGTGGATAATGAATCCACTTGTCCAGATTGATTTGTTTTGGCAGGAATATCACTAATACCATATTTTTTGCAAGGAACTTATAATATTCCTCTGACAGAATAAGCTTAAACTCCTTTGACAGAATAAGCAGTGATACTCATGCCACATTGACTGTCCTGAAAGCTTATAAGGGATCTGTGATGCCATAGGGACTGTCAGTATGTCTCTTATCTACCCCATACAGAAGGGACATTTGTTTTTATCAGGTGATATAAATAACTCTTTCCCAGCTGTCAGCAGCTTCATACTAATCTCTGCACATTGCTGTCCCAAACTCAAGAGCTCCATAAAGATGTCCTGAGGCACCGGTTCTACTGAAGCGTCTGCACACTAGGCTTGTTCCAATTGCTGCCTCCTTGAGGACAACACACACAAAAATGTACCTGTGTCATTCACAGTTCACACAAACCATCACTCCATATCCCAATGACAGAGAGGCTTTATAATAAAACCAAAGAAAGCTGTCCTTAAAAGTTGAGGTCATTTTAAAATGAACATTTGTGACCTTTTATCTGTGTTAGGTTCTCTATTTAAAAATCTAATCACTGCAAACACAGAGACCCAATGAAGATCAGAACAATGATAGGAGGAGGAACCTAATGAGCTAATTAGTGAAAATGGAGCAGACTGAATCAGCTACTCCCAGAATCCATCCAAGGGGAACAATTAGTGCTGTTCGTTCCACTTAATTCCTACCATTGTGGAGTTTGACCCTTAAGAAGAAAAAAGTGAGGAACAAACATCGTGTTTAGCTTACAATGAACATGCCAAACTAAACCGATTCACTCACTATGAAGTCTTGAAAGGTAGAAAGGAAAGAAAGACATGAAAACAAAGCAGAACACTTGCACACAGATTTATTGTTTTCTAAAGTAAGAACAATGTTTTCCAGTTTCCTAGTTGCCCTTTTTCTCAAGTACTGGCAGACATGAAAATTTGTTTTTTATTTTAGCATGAAAACAGTTCAGAGACTTTTGCCATTCTATGGGAAATCTTTGGGAATTTAGCTAGAAATTCTCCACTAATTAAATAGTCCCATGTTCTTCTGATATCAAGCTGTCATTTTAGGATTAAGACTGATATTTATCCCTATACAAAGAGCTAGCACAAAATCTACACACTATTTAGGTACACCTAACTTCTACAGAATCCATTATTTTTTGATTTATTATTGTCATCTAGCATGTTCTCCGCAGCAACAGCCTGGGGAGAAATATTGCTTTAAGTAAAAGTTATCAAACTTCTCCACCAAACTAAGTACTCCCTGCCCACTGAATTCCCTATTTTAAAATAACATTAGGGAGTTTTTCTCACTGCAAAGTTATTAAGCCACAGTATTTCATAAAGTGCTTGCAGGTAATTAAAAGCCCAGTGTAAAGTAAGGCAAAAATCACATGCAGCTGTAATTTTGTGCTGTAGCTTTTAATAAGCTCATTAGCAATCACACAGGAAGGCCGTATGCTGACTACTTCACAGATGTTCTGAGAAATTAATGGCAATGGGAGGAAACAATGTCAAAGAACAAGAAGAAAGCTGAGGAATGACAGATTTGCTCTGTAATCATGGGCAAACTGTGAGAACCTTCTGTGCCTCAGTTGCTTTGTCAACATTGTGGGGAAGATACCGCTATTTACCTTATTGCCAAAGGCCCGTTCCCAGCAACTACAAGGATATTCCAAGAGGTTCAGTGATATTTGTCATAAGAGTGGAAAATTCTGCTGATTCCATGTTTCACATCTGTGAAGTGCTGAAAAAAACCTCTCCTTATCCAATGTAACATGAGGCACTCATAGAAAGAAATAGTAGTGATAGAGGAGACACTTTAAATTAATATTTGAACATATTTTAAGAGAGAAAAAAATGCCACAGCATACTTCTGCTCCTAAATATGGTTTGCTCTCTCTTATCCCACCCTACCTAGCTGCCATTCCGATTTTCTCTACGTCTTTTTCTGCAAAAAGAAGGTCCCACCCTAGCCCTACTCTACATGAACAGGTGATATGTGTACAAACAAGAAGACTAACATGTCCTGAAGATGTGACAGTCTGCTGTGAAAAGCAGTAGGTTTCTCCAGTCTGCAAGTGCACCCCTCAGCTAATGTTATTCCTCCTCCTTCCTTTCTCAAAAACTCAGTAGGGAACATTAACATACCTCACAAAACATATAGTAATTTTTTAGGACAAGTAACAAGAAGAAAGGAACATATATGTATATTTCAGATATTCCATCAGTAGACAGGACTTACAAATTAGACACCCCAGAAATATAAGATCTCAGTATGAATTTTTCTCCTATTTGTGAAGATCCTTAGGCATTCTTCTCCTTCACAGAGTAGAAAGTAGATGCTTTCTTAATGTTAATTCTTCCTTATGATTTTTCTCTATGCAGACTCAATACTGTACAGATCATACTAAGTAGACAATGTAATTGATCACAGGTAGCCCTAATTAATGAGGGTCTGTCCTGGTTTCAGCTGGGACAGAGTTAACTCTCTTAGTAGCTGGTACAGTGCTGTGTTTTGGATTTAGTGTGAGAATGATGTTGATGATAACACTCTGAGGTTTTAGTTGTTGCTAAGTAGCGCTTATCTTAAGCCAAGGACTTTTCAGTGTCCCATGCTCTGCCAGCAAGCAGGTGTGCAAGAAGCTGGGAGGGAGCATAGCCGGGGCAGCTGACCTGAACTAGCCAAAGGGGTATTCCATACCATGGAACATCATGCCCAGTATATAAACAGGGGGGAGTTGGCCAGGAGGGGTGGATTGTGGCTCTGGCATCAGTCAGTGGGTGGTGAGCAATTGCATTGTGCATCACTGGGGTTTTTTTCCTTCCCCCCCCCCTTTTTTTTTGTTATATTCCTTTTCATTACTATTATTATTATTATATTTCATTATTATTATTGTTAGTATTATATTTTACTTTAGTTATTAAACTGTTCTTATCTCAACCCACGAGTTCTGCCTTCTTTCCTGATTCTCCTCCCCATCCCACCAGGAGTGGGGGGGGGACGGGACATGGATGGGGAGTGAGGGAGCAGCTGTGTGGTGCTTGGCTGCTGACTGGGGTTAAACCACGACAGGGTCTCTAAGTGGTTGGACTGTAACAACATTTCCAGGTCTTCTGTCATAATTAACTACATGTGTTGCAGGCACATGGGTACAGAATGTGATTTGAGAACAGGCAGCTGCCACCAGGAATTAATTGTTAATAGGTAGAAATACATTTAGCCATGACTCAAATGAGATAAGTTGATGGTAAAATTTGAAGCTGAATGATTGCAGATGCAGACCTCTAAGGGGTAGGCAGTATGGACCTGGTCTTTCAGTCTTTATTTGCCTGAGTAACCTCTTTATTTGCAATAGTCTAATTCATGTGACCAGGAATCACTCACATAAGTGCTGCAGAACTGAGATTTAAGACTGAAAATTAGGATTTTTCACTTGCAAGTTATTTCTATTCTGAAAGCTCCTGACAGCAGGAGGGACTACAAAGACAAAGAACATGGTTTCTCTTTAACACATACTCATGGATGGTAGAAGCAAGCATGTTATTTATATGCAAGTGAGCAGCTTACTAGCATGGAGGCCAAATCACAAAAATGAGTTACAACTCTCCCCTTTGAAGAGCCCCATAAATAATTTTGAAAAGACACAGGAAAGTGCAGATTTGTGCCAAGGCCTATTACAGACTGAAAAAGAGAAACCCTAAATGATTAGTATCACATGCAGCTCATTTACTTAATACATATGCTGCAAAATCTTGGCTTGCATTCAAGGGAAATGCCTGGCTTTTAGGAAAAAAATACTATTTAAGATTTCTAATGCAGAAGAATATAACAGACAATTGAATTACAGTCCAGATAATTAACAGTAAAAAGAATGGCAGCAGGCATTACAAAGTGTTCTCTGACAAATATAAACAAATCAGAAAATGGATTGGTGAGCAGAACTCACCACTGTGAGAATTAATTACATATCTTTTTCCTAAACTATGGTTATGAAGCACAGATTCCTGCTCACTCCCACAGATAACAGGAAAAAACAAGGAAATTCTTGTCAGGTCCTTTTTCAAGTTCTTTCTTGATCTCGGTTATTGCTCCAGAAGTCCTTTGGCTGCCTGGTAATTGTCCCATTGGAAAGAAATCTATGTGATCCTTTTCCAAACATGAAAACATACCCATTTGTAGAAGATTTTGGGGAAAGAAGACAACTCTTAGAAGCTGTTTTAAAAATGACCATTTAAAAAAGGCTTAAGAAACCATACAACCTCCTTAGCAAGTTCTTTATGAGGCACTACACCACTGACTGTAACAAAAGTAGTTTTTGCTTGTGAAAAATCATGCCCAGAAATGCTTGATAAAATAGCAAATTTAAGGAAGTGCAGCCTCTTTCTCCATGGGAAGCATCCATCACAAACACCACCTCTGGAAATGATTAGCAGTGTACAGAGGATCTTAAATCTATCAGCCTGCAACAGGTATTATGAGCTATGTTCAAAGGACTGGAAAATATCACCTCAATCCAAAACAAATTGTATGAGCTCTATTCTCAGTTCTCTGCCTTTTTGTAAAAATATAGTATCAGCAACATTTTCTAGACCAAAAATATAGAGACTTTCTAGAATATTCTGGATCTTGCCACAAAGGTTTTTCAAGATAGACCCATGATTACAATGAAATTTAGACAATCATTTGGTCTCCATAGAGACAGACCAAATCACAAAGATAACTTTTTCCCATAAAATGGATGAAGGCATCTATCCATACACAGTGGGATGAGAAAGCTTTATTGTTTTGCTTAAAAATTCTGCCTTGATGGCCACTCTCTTTCCCACCCCCTTTCTCAAAAATTTAACAAAGCTGGCATAGTCATGTCTTTGCTCTCTAAACTTTCCTGGCTAATAATTATTAACACCCATCTTAATTTTCCTTCTGCAAAATCCTTTTCTTCACCAGTGAAATTCAGAATGAGAACATAGGCACCTGGTTCTAATAAACAAAAAATGCCTTAATGTTATTAACCGCTGGTGTCATCTCAGCAATGACATCCAGCTAAAGGAGGCTTCTGCATGCATAACACTGATTCATCAGTTAGCGTCTGCTTCCTTAATATCATTTGTGCTACTCATAACCTGCCCAAAGTGCTCTGGTGGTCATTAATTCACAGCATACAGATTTTTGCAAAAATTATGAAAAGCCATGACAAAACCAAGAGTGATCTCTCATCCACTTGCTGTTCTTGTTGTCAAAGGTATCCCTTTGTTTTCCAGCTACTAGGGGTGGGATTCAGCCATCTAAAAATATAAGCATCTATTTTGCTATATTTTAGGCCTACTTCTTTCTCAGTTTAATAGAACAGACATTTCCAAAAAGGACATTTTTAGGGGGAATTTTTCTTTTAGAGAGGTATTTTAGCACAGAATAAATCACCTTCTGAAGATAGCTATTTCTGACCACCAGTTATAGAGCCATGGTAAACTACTAGCTTAGAGCAGATACCTAAATCTTAGCTGACTAAGACCTTAAGTTTCTGATTCCACTTCTATGTTACCTCTCCCTCCCCCATTTTCCAATATAAAACCTGGATCTCCACCTTGCCAAGCTTGTTAACTTAGCTCTTTTCACTTTGGTGGAACACCACTGATGTATATCAACTGACAATCTGTCCCTAAGTGTAACAATTACTTACAATTCCAGAATAGATAAAATGAGAAGTTGCTATTGTATACTTTTCTGAAGGCTTTCTTGTTTGAACTACTCAGGAGCAAACATCACCAGGTTTGGAAATTCTGTCCACAAGCTTATCAGATTTAGAAATCAGAGTGGAAATCTCATCAGGATAGGTTCATCACTCAATTTCATTATGTAGGAGAGAAGAAAATATCTTCTGGTGTAATAGTCAGAGCTCAACTTTCCTACAATGTAGATGCTGACTCAGTTGCAACAGTCACAGCATCTGATAAAACTGTTAGATCTTGAACTTAATATAATATTGTCAAACTCACCTGTTTCCTTGCTGTAAATCTTTCCTAAATCCTTACGTCATTTTAGGGAGTTTGGCTATATTTGTGTACAAGAGATGCAAATGATAGGGTAATTGCTAAGTTAGATTCACAAATGATTCAGTTCTGGATGAAGGACTGTCAATCAGTTAAATTAAGACCTTCAAGGACATGAACAGTTGTTAAACTTATTTCTTTCCTCCCTAGCTTATTCAAAGCCAGACTCCAAAATCCTTTCCAGAAACAGAAAAAAGAGCCTATTAATCTCCAAAATGCTAAAAGTCTGGCAGCCCTAGAGATATAATTTGGGTTACCAAGAGGATGGATCACAGTAATTCAGCATTGATTCTTTCAGGCTTGAAAGTGGTTTGCCATAGAGGAGGATTTGTTCTATTATTAAAAGTTATTACAAAAACTATGAAACAGTCAACCACATTTAAAACCCTTGTTCATACACCACTGACAAAATCCACAAGGCAGTCAGAAAAAAAATCCTATGTTACTTAGTTTTGGAGTTATATTTAATGAGACAAATCAATGGAAGATATACTAATGGACATTTTATGTGGGTGGCCCTACCCACTGTTTTAAATGACTAAGATAAAAGAAACTTCCAGCATTTAAAATTTATTCTACATAGGACATGTTTATAAACACATTAAACAAGATATCCTTGTGTCACTGGACTATACCTGTGGATTTAACTATATGCTTCCAAGATGAGTGCTACTCTTGAAAACTCAAGTTCTCACAAAAGACAGACACTCATTTTGGTCTGTTGAAAGTTATATTTGGGCAAATCATTAACACAGGCTCCCTTCTGCATAATCAGAAAGAAACCACTGTAGGAAGTGAATTCTCCTGCTCTGCAGAATGTTCCTATTTCCTAAGAACTTCTGTACATAAGGGAAAAAACAAATTTACCTTTGCACCCAGCAGAGTTTATCATCTGGAGTTGGGCTGTAAATTAGGCAAACTCACTGGGTACTCTTTATGTTCTCACTGTACTACATGGAAGTAAATCAGGTAAAAAAACAAAAGGGAAAAGAAAAAAGCCCCCAAACTTAAAAAGGTTTAGAAAAACATTGCCTGTTTCTACTATGCGAGGGCTGCCATGCTGTCCTCCTGTGTCATTGCTTTGTGTTTGAGACCCTTTGTGTGATAGCACACTGTGTGCTGGAAATTCTGCTTTGCACAGTGATTGCACTGAGACAAAAGATGTATTAGATGAACGTGTGTCCATCGTTGTCAACAGAGACAGACTCTAGCATCTTTCCAGAACATGTTCAAAATACAACAATCTCCTTATCCAAACCTAAACCAGTCTTCCTTGAAAACCTTCTCCCATTCTTATAAAGAAGGTGTCTATATTTACTTATTCTTTTATACGCAAAGAGAAGGAAAGTCATACAATTCTATTTCACTTCCTAGCTGGCAACACAAAATGGAAAATATCAAAGAATTAAGTCCCAAGGGCTGTGCTGTGGTCAGAGTGAACTCCATAGTTTATACGAAGGAAGAAGAAAAAAGAAACAAAGAACTCAAGAAAGAATGGTTATTGCAAGTCAGGTAGGAGATAGTATTGTTCCTATGTTTGCAGAGGGAAAACAGGGCTTTCTAAGTCAAGGTTACTCAACGTATTTTTCAGAGATGCCCCACAAGAATTTTTATTTCTATCCAAATACAGGTTGGGCTAATAATGTAAACTACTATTTTTCCCTCATTTTGTTTCCTTGCTTACATGTGTGAGAATGTTGGGTTTTTTTTAATCTGCGGTCATTTCACAGACCACGTCTGGCTGTCCTACAGGACACCATGGGCCTGAATATGAGTGGTTAAGAACCACTGCATTGGGGCCTAGGATTTCTAAAGGAATTTATAAGGGAATAGACTGTGATATATGAGGCTAAAAAGAAGTAAAGACATTTTATAATTTAGCAAAAGAAAGCTAGTATGTAATCTATCAGGAACTACAAGATAATTATACCAACTTTAGCTTCTTAGCAATTCTTTAAAAATGATAATCAAAGCATAAATATTACCATAAGATTTCCTGGAATCTACCCAGTTCCTGACCTTGCATCCTTGTGCTGGTTTTGGCTGGGATAGAGCTAATTTTGTTCACAGTAGCTAGTATGGGACTATGTTTTGGATTTGTGCTGAAAACAGTGTTGATAATACAGGGATGTTTTAGTTATTGCTGAGCAGTGCTTACACAGAGTCAAGGCCTTTTCTGCTTCTCACACCACCCCGCCAGCGAGTAGGCTGGGGGTGCACAAGAAGTTGGGAGGGGACACAGCTGGGACAGCTGACCCCAACTGACCAAAGGGATATTCCAGACCATATGACATCATGCTCAGCATATGAAGCTGGGGGAAGAAGAAGGAAGGGGGGGATGTTCAGAGTGATGGTGTTTGTCTTCCCAAGTAACCGTTACGTGTGATGGAGCCCTGCTTTCCTGGAGATGGCTGAACACCTGCCTGCCGATGGGAAGTGGTGAATGAATTCCTTGTTTTGCTTTGCTTGAGCGTGCGGCTTTTGCTTTCCCTATTAAACCATCTTTATCTCAACCCACGAGTTTTCTCACTTTTACTCTTTCAATTCTCTCCCCCATCCCACCAGGGGGGAGTGAGTGAGCGACTGTGTGGTGCTTAGTTTTCAGCTGGGGTTAAACCACAACAATCCTTCACCATGATGAAACAAGAAGACTACAGTCCTGCCATGCCTCACCTCCAACCTCTTATGGGATTACTTGTGTACTACTACATGACAGCTCTCAGAAAACCTTGTTACAAGGGACAGGCAGGTAAAATTCCTATTTCCCCAGATCCTGTTATTTTCAAAGTATTAAGGCACATTTGTACATGACAGAGGCCTGAGTATTAAAATGGCTGTGACTGAATTTTCTTCCACTTTTCTAGCTGGGAAATATAGATCCATAAAAAGCAGGGAAGCTTTTCCTGGAAGAAGGCAAAGAACTGATCTGTTTTACAGGTAAATAAACATTTATATAAGACCAGTCTTGCTGGGTCAGACCAAAAGTATATCTAGTCAGTATCCTCTGTGACAGGGTTGATGAGTAAATGCTTAGGGAAAATTGTAACAGCAAGGTAGACATATATGATAGTTCTTTTTAAATCTCCCTAACCTCCAACCACATGCAGCTCCGTGATTTCCTGAGCTGGATGTAGTTTCTATGTCTATAAGTATTCTCAATGAATATCTCTTCCACCAATTTGCCCAGACTTCTCTTTACTCATGTAAACTTCTAGCATGTGCAATGTCCTTTAGCAAGGACTTCTATTGCTTATCTACATGTATGTGTGTTGGGTTTGTGTGGCAGGGTTTTGGTAGCGGGGGAGGGGCTACAGGGGTGGCTCCTGTGAGAAGCTGCTAGAAGGTTCCCCGGCTCCAAGTCAGACCCTCCTCTGGCCAAGGCTGAGCCAATCAGCGATGGTGGTAGCACCTCTGTGATAACATATTTAAGAAGGGGAAAAGACTGCTGAAAAAAAAACCTGCAGCGGAGAGAGGAGTGGGATGTGAGAGAAACAACCATGCAGACACTGAGGTCAGTGAAGGAGGAGGAGGAGGGGCGCCGGAGCAGAGATTCCCCTGCAGGCCGTGGAGGACCCCATGCCAGAGCAGGTGGCTAGTCCCAAAGAAGGCCGTGACTCCATGGGAAAGCCCATACTGGAGCAGTTCGTGGAGGACTGCAGTCCATGGAAAGGACTCGCATTGGAGAAGCTCATGGAGGACTGACCCCCATGGGAGGGACCTCACGCTGGAGCAGAGGAAGAGTGTGAGGAGTCCTCCCCCCGAGGAGGAAGGAGCAGCAGAAACAGCATGGGATGAACTGACCGCAACCCCCATTCCCTGTCCCCCTGCGCTGCTCGGGGGGAGGAGGTAGAGGTATTGGGGCCAAAGCTGAGCCAGGGAAGATTGGAGGGGTGGGGGGAAGGTGTGTTTTTAAGATATGGTTCTATTTCTCATTATCCTACTCTGATTTGATTGGTAAAAAATTAAATTGATTTCCTTTTTTCCCCAAGTCGAGTCTGTTTTGCCTGTGACCATAACTGGTGAGTGATCCCTCCCTGTCCTGGTCTCGACTCACGAGCCTTTTCATTGTATTTTCTCCTCCCCATCCCACCGGGGGGAGAAGTGAGCGAGCGGCTGTGTGGTGCTTTGTTGCTGGCTGGGCCTAAATCACGACAGTATGGGACTGACAGAATGTATGAAGAGATTCCAGGTTTTCTTCTTTCTAGCCCTTTAAAATCACAAGCTCATTCCTCTCATATAGACCAGCCCTTATAATGGCTGGTTTACAACAGGACATTTCTGTAGGCAGTCTTAGCCTTTCAAATAAAGCAAGAAGTGCTCATGATTTTAGCCCTAAAGAGATACGGGTTTAATCCCCAGAGCTGATGTCCAATTAAGGGTGTTACATACAAATGTCATCTTCTATCATTGTTTCTTCCATTTAGCTTTTAAGACTTCTGTTCCTGTGCGATCATAATGGCATTTATTATCTTCATCATAGAGGCATTTCTCCTGGACTATCTGACTTTTCTGTAAGGTCTTTTTATCCTTCAGGCTGTTAATTAATCTCTAGCTTCAGGTCTGACATTCATTTTCACAGGACTCCTCATATATGCTTCAATCACATCAGTTTTTTCTCTCTTCCCCTCTAATTAGCACAATACTGGTTTTCTCAGCCTTTCCATTTCCCAGCCAAAGCAACTATAACCCCCCTTGCCATTATATGATCTTTTTAATGCCTTTCTGCCTTGATAGACTCTATACTCCCTGCAATGTGGCAGACAGACATGTTCACACTCAGCTGCTGTCTAGTGAGTTTCTTTGTCTGTGAGACTCATCATATCCAATGACCAAATTGATTTCCTGTTGATTGCCCTTGAGTCACGCTTCCGTTCTGACTCTTCCTACCTGCCACCAGCTCTATCTTATGGGATGCAGCCAGCTAATGACACTATTCTGTCCCCCTCATTTCGTTAAACTGCCTGAAGCAGAGTGCTGTGAATAAAACATTCTTAGCACCTGCATGGATGGACTTTCCAAAAGGAATTTAGCCTAAATAAGAACAGGAAGAAGGATGGTGGCTCACAGACATGAAGCAAGACAAATACTTGAGTCCTTGAGGTAGCGTAAGACCACTACCATATTCAAAATATCATACAAGCATTAATTTCCACTGTATGATTGGGGAGGAAGCAATTGGGAGCATTCAGAACAGTGCACGTGCCATTTGTCAGCCCAACTCCATGCATTTTCTAAGGCAATTTATGAATGCCTCTGTCTTTTATACAGCCCATCAGTGCATATCCTGTTCATTTGTTACAGGTTTCTTCTTACAGCACATTGATGTCATGTAAATAACAGGCCTGCCTACACATTTTCCCGTCCAAACTGTTTCTCAGTGGAGAATTGTGGAGTTTGGACAAAATTAAGTATATTTATTGAAAAAAAAATTACTTTGTCAAAAACCAAAGCACTATTCTTGCCTTTTTTTTCTAGAGTAAAAAAGCCACACTTTTAGCTTCCTTCTATCTCTTTTAGATCCTCTACTCACTACCATAGGGTTTTTCTGCACCTTTTTTCAGTTTGAGTTCCTTTTTCCATATGAAGTATCATCTCCAGTGCAGTAGATAATGGTATAGTCCTATTTCCTCTGGAAATACTTCACCAGGCACATGCAAGAGCCATATTAACTGTTTTTCATTGGATGATTGGTAGGAATCCTTTCTCTTCCTCGTATACCCAGATTGTGTCTTTCTTCAGTGGTTGCTAACTGAATAACTTCTAGTTTATAAAATAATTTCTTATTGTTGTTCCCAAAGTGCACAATTTGGTACTGTTAAATTAAATTCCATTTCTATTACACCACACTTGAAAGTCATTATTTTTTTCTGTATCATATATTGATCTTCTTCCATACTGGTAACACTTCCCAACTTCCCATCATTAACAAGTTTTATTAGCATATACCTACTGTGTATTAAGATTACTAACTATTTGAGCCCTAAAACCTTTCCACAATGCATTCCAAGTCTGATGTCCTCTCCTTTCAAGACAGCTTGTCATCAGTTCCTTACCCACCCTTCTTTTCGTTACTAAACTCCACCTTCTCCAGGAAATTTCCTTGATTCCTTTTGTTCACACAGTTAAAGAATCTTACATTTACATCCAGCCAACTGGGATGCTTCCACGCTTCACTCTCTGGCACTTCTAGTTCACAGCGCAGGTGAAGCCATCTCATGTGTGATCATATCCACTAAAATCTAGGAACCCTGATCTTATATCACAATTCTGTGGCACTAGTCATTGTACAGGGAAGACACAAACAGATTTCTCCAAAGAAATTACAGTAAGTAAATTGCACTTATTGCTGTTAAAAAGTCTCCTATGATGACTAGAATTTGAATATCTTTTGGAGAAGAGGTCAGAAATAAGCAGTCCCAGAAGATTTCAGGACTCTGCAGAAAATGAATCCTAATTATAGGTGAATACAGAATTATAAAATATTACATTTCCAGGCTTTTTTTAGCTCAGCTTATCCTAGAATGATTCATTAAGCTGAACAAATATAGGCCTTGCTAGCCAGTGTGACAGACCAAACCATCCTGAAAGGAAAACCAGAAACCCCTATGAGAGGTTACTTCATATTCCTTTCTGCAGAGTTGGCTTTATTTCCAAATAAAATAAACCAAAGTCAATAGTATCCAATCTATATGGGGCAAAAATGTCTACCAAATATCATTCTTGCTGTCAGAACAGAACAACTGATTTCCTGTGACAGACCTAAATTCCTTTCTCTTTTTTATAAATACACCTAAATAATAACCTGATGGACAGGAAAGTAAGAACTCTTTATACCTAGGTACCATCCTAATTTTAGAGTAAACAAGTTGGCTAAATTACACCATCGATAACTTTCATCTGAGTTGCTGACTGAATTCATTGAGGCAGAATTCTCTGTATTTCTCAAACTGCAATTAATGAATAAAGTCATAACAGTTAAAAACTGTGGAAAGAATTTGTTTATGGGCAGTGAGTAATAAAACAATCTGGGTTAAACCAGAAAATACCTAGATGATTACAGAACAACAATATATTTATTCAGAAAATATTGAAGATTAGCCTTCAACTACACTGAAAAGAAATAAAAGTAGAAAAAGCAGCTTCTCTACTAGAAAAAAATGCAACCAATATCCTAACTGATTTTTCCTAGCTGACCAGTGCAAGAAATAACAATGTAAATACAGAGCTAAATCCTCCAGGGATGCGGTTTTGCTTGATGTTATCATTTCACGTGTAAAAGCTGGGTGCATTGTCCATAATGTGTTAGCTACTACAAACATTATCCTGACATGACACAGCCCCGTATGGCTCTGGCTTATAAAGATATGCACTTAAGCTTACATCCAGAATATAATGCAAATTGGGTAGCATTAAATAAAAATGAGTTGCTTTTGTGTGACCCCCATCCTCCCTCAGTCACTTGAGCCCATCTCAACCCAGCATAATTTCAGAATGACTTCAAGCTGTTCTAACACAGCACAGGGAAACAGCTTGCACTGAGCAGCAGAAGGCAAAAGTGAGCTTTAAATACTGTTTCTACACTCCCCTTTTCATGGTATTTACATTATGGCTCCCATCCAAGGCTCTAGTCCTCTGATTTCAAAGCAACAACTGCACAGCAAGAGTGCAACACTGCTCTAATCTACAACACAAATCTTATTAAAATGCAGTGAAGAGCCTGTATGGGCTTGCTTTTTCTTTGTAGATTCACTGCAGCTGTACAGATGTCTTAAATGTGCCATTAAAATGGTTCACAGGACCTGGCAGCACAGTTGATTTCACTTTAAGGAATGCTGTCAACATTAATTTCATTTTAGAAATAGACTTATTCTTGCTTCTTAAAATGATACCTTAGTAAGTATAACTTACATCTCACAGTTTAAAGTATACTGACAGATTTCTCTGGATTTTATTGAGCCTGAACAATTAAAATAGCTTATTTGTTTTTCAACGTTAGCCCAAAGTTATTGTTCTTGCTTCAGTCCTCTATCACAGAAAAATCGTTCCATCCCCTTTTTCCTTCCCATCCTGAATCCTCACTTCAAGCAAAATCAAAGATCTTACTATTCAGGTACACATGTATTCATGAAAGACTTTTCTATCTTCCCTTTCCCTTTCTCATCACCAGTTTTTAAGGAGCCTATGTAGCATCTATATGATGCTTGCACACATGTAAGTGCTGGTTCATGACAGTTCTTACACTGGTATATGATTCCCTACTTGGGAAAAGCTGGTGACTTGCAGATCATCATGTGGAAGGCAAAGGCAGCTGAAAAAATGTTATACCAGACTGCCTGGTAACAGGTTAGGGGAAGCTGCAAATACTTTAGGTCTGGCAGGATGATGATTTGTTGGCCTAAACGATGGCAGGATGCATTTTCCCAGGAGTCCTATGAAGAAATCTGCCTAAGACACACTATAGTAAAGTATTCTAGAAAGTGTCTTAAACTAGCTCAGTTTCTCTTAAAGAATCCCCATGGAAATTTCCACTTAAACAGCAAGATGAGCCTTATTTAGAATTTTTATTATGTTAAATGCCACCTTCTCTTTCCAATTAATCTTTGCCTTTGAATACAGATGTATCATTTTACTGATAACAGGAGTCTTTGTCAGAGAATATTTAAAGTCCAGCTATGATATATATAGCACTAAGCTGGTCACAGGGACCTGATTTCTATGCTGCAAGCAAAGCTATACAGCAAAATTGTTGAAGTAGGCAATGGAGGGTTTTGTAAAGCACAGAACGTTGTAAAAGAGTAAAGTCTTTGACCTAATATTACAGAAGGCTTTCCCAAAACCATTGGAATATTGGGAAAAATAGTGGAATTTAATGCTAGTTGCAGTTGCAGGATTGACATTTACCTCAAGTTTCCTCTCCAAAATATCTGAGGCCAGGAGTTTGCAACCACTTTGGTGCATATGAGCATAAGAACAAGCCACAGGGCACTCTAGCCCAGTATCCTGACAGTGGCCAAAAGCAGTTGCCTAGGAAGGAGTATAGAGCAAGTATACATGATACTTTTCCAAGTATTCTCCTAACACTTGTGGCTCAGGAATTTTGACATAGATAACATTAAGCATATGACTAAAAAACAATTTTAAATCTAAAAGAATCAGTAGGATAACGCATGTTAAGAATGTGCAGAAGTGTTTGCAATGTCAGAATTTCAGATAATTTTAGGAAAAGCAAAGTGTACGCGTTAATTAGAAACCAGTCTAAGACTGCTGAACTCATTTCACATAGATCAACGAAACATCCATCAGACAGAAACAGCTATTGATCAATTCTGACCTGGATTTAAATCACAGGCCTGGGGCTGCAGGGCTCTGTACACGGTTACCATTCCCAGAACCATATAATTCCTTAGCAGCACAACTTTAATTGGAAAACAGAAAACCAGATAGTCCAACTGAAAGACAATCAGAAGTCCTAGTATGCATTTACCTAAGTAGACAGATTCACAGACTAGAAGTAGAAGCAGCAGGAGGGGAAGGAACTGAAAAGAAACATGAAAATAACCACATTGTTTATAGCTAAGCAGTAATAGTAACATTACGTCTTCTTGCAGTATTTAAGCAACCAAGGGGCTTTATATGCCTTGATGCTTTCCACATCCTATCAGCTTTCTCAGATGTAAAGATAAGAATGTGTCTTTCAATTCATCAGTAGAAACTGCTGTTGTGATAACAAAAACATTAAGGAAATTTTAAAATGACAGAAAAATAGCAGTTTCAGCAGTGAAAGCCAGGGTGCTAAAGTGATAGAACCATCCTTTTTTTGAGATGGGTTTAGAGCAAATGTTTGAAACCCTCAAGACATATGCTTTTTATAGCAATAAGATTGTAATGTCACATGGATATTTGAATAGCCAGTGGTACTTTTTAAATAAAAGCATATCACTTTTTAAAAAGTGCTATCACTGGCCAATGTGGCCAGTCTCACAAAGCAAACAGCATGTGCTCTTTGCACTGAAGTCCATCTGAATTGAGTATGCCTTTTACATTGCCAAGATCTTCTTTGGCACTGAAGACTGGGCCCTGGCTCTATACAAGAAATACATCAAGTAGTTTTAGAAGAAATGTATTGTTTATAAGGGATGCATCTATATTTTACACCCAGAATAGGTCCCAAGGTAGCATATCTTACACAAAGTTTTATAGAGTTCAGTTTTGTCTTTTCAAGTTGTCGTGGTTTAACCTCAGCCAGCAACTAAGCACCACACAGCCGTTTCCCCCTCCCCCCTCCCAGTGGGGTGGGGAGGAGGATAGGGAAAAAAAAGGTAAAACTCGTGGGTTGAGATAAGAACAGTTTAATAACTAAAGTAACATAAAATATAATACTAACTAAGAATAATAATAATATAATAATAATTGTAATGAAAAGGAATATAACAAAAAAAGAAAGAAATAACACCCAAGAAAAGACAAGTGATGCACAATGCAATTGCTCACCACCCGCTGACCGATGCCCAAGCAGCGATCTGCCCCTCCCGGCCAACTCCCCCCTGTTTATATACTGGGCATGACATTCTATGGTATGGAATACCCCTTTGGCTAGTTCAGGTCAGCTGCCCTGGCTATGCTCCCTCCCAGCTTCTTGCACACCTGCTTGCTGGCAGAGCACGGGAGACTGAAAAGTCCTTGGCTTAAGATAAGCTCTACTTAGCAACAACTAAAACCTCAGAGTGTTATCAACATCATTCTCACACTAAATCCAAAACACAGCACTGTACCAGCTACTAAGAAGAAAGTTAACTCTGTCCCAGCCGAAACCAAGACACAAGTAAAGGACTGCAGTGTCACATCTGTTACCACTTTTGCAATGTGATTTGCAAGGAAATAATACAAGGCATCACATTTAGTATCTGTAACTGTTTCTGAATTTTTACATCATTTATGGTGCCCTCTCTCATAAACTCTTGGTCCCATTCTCAGACTCTGGTGCTTTCTCTCACATCATTCCTCATTGTATGAGCAATTGCAGTCAAACTTCAAATAGCAGCACACATATTATCTTTTCAGTCTCTGCTTATATTTGCTTCTGCTCTGATGCCTTTAAACTTTAAACTATATAAACTATTTACATTATGTATACATTATACAGATTATATAAACTACTAGCATCTACTAAAGTTTAGAGAAAAGGCAAGCTGTCTTGTCTGCTTTTTAGGTAAGCAGTTTTCTTTTCCTGACAAATATCTACATTAGCCATCTCCCCTTCCCACCTGTTCATTCCCACTTGACTGGCTAAAAGTGAATTATTTGACCATTTTTTTCTTGGCTATTTACCTAAATGGAAATTACTAAAACAATGGAAACCTGAGCTGACTTGGATCCATGGGTGCAACTTTAATATAACCAAAAGAACAGGTACAAGAAACAGAATACAGAATAAACAGGGCAAAGTAAAGAGAGCACTAAGAATCCCTGAATTAAGGAAAAAATACAAAATCTGGAAGTAACTAAGGTTCCCAAGATATATATAAGGATGAAGAACTCCTGGCGGTTCCCTGACTGAGATCTGAACACAATAGTTCTGTCTGTACTATAATGGGCTTTCCCTTGGCTGTGCAGATCTTTAGCATCTGTTGTTGAAAACCCCAGGTGTATTGCGTAGAAAAGAGAGAAATAAACAAAGGAGATCAGCATTTCACCTTGTTTCAGCTAACAGGGGAGGTCCAGAAAGAGTTTGTGTTCTGGCCATCACAACCACATTCCTCATTAACCATCTTTGCCCAGGAATGGTTCCTTTGGAACCTTCTGACAGAACAGCATTTGTGAACACATTGCATTGCTTATCACCACAGACAGGTCAGCCTAACCCAAGGCTGGCTGGAGCTGCTGCCCTTTCAGGCTATGCCTATAACAGCAAATTAAGTTATTCCAGGGAGCATTTCTAGGCTATGGAATTTGTCTACACCATGAAACTGTCAGCATGTTTTCTGGCACGGTTTTGACCCAGGCTTGCTAGCACTCTGCCGAACAGTTCCTGGGCAAGGTTCAGGAGTTAGCACAGGCCAGAGACCACTACCAATACAAAGTCTAGATGTGGCCATCCTCTTTCAGAGACTAAAAGAGTTTAAACGTATGGACAAAAGCTATTCCATGCCAGCTGGACTCAGTGCCAAAGGACAATCTTGGTATGTTTAATTTACTAGTACAGATGGATCCAGAGAAATCCCAAATCCCTGCAGTTTTGAGCCTTCTATATTGCTGTCTTCAAAGCACTTGCTGCCTGGTATATTACTGGATACACATTTGATTTTCATGCTGAGATGAGGAAATTTAATTTTCAACATTAGATTTACTATTCTCATCTAAAAAGGCTGTGTATTCTAAGCAGCAGCCACACACTGTCACCAGCACCTGAGAAAGGAATCCTGAAATAAACTTTGATGGGGCTATCATACCAATTAAAAATACTCAGATGAGTCAGATGTGGCAAAATCAGACCCTGAAATTCCTGTGATGAAACATTTGCTACATTCACTATCCTCTATCTCCACATGCTACTCTTAACTCCTGTTTTGTTGCTTCAGCTTTCACTACCTTTCTTCTGAACCAGTGTATTTAGTGATTCTTGCATTCATGCTATAGTCACTGTTACAGGATACTTCTGGAATATTGCACTGCCTCCACACTTGCAAGTTACTGTAGGATTCCCCTTAAAGACTCCAATATCAAGGCAATTTTCATTCATACTGGTACTCCCACAGACCCCTCTGACACACACACACAAAATTATTCTCATTTTAACTGAACCTCTTTTTACTGCTAGAGCACTGTTAGGGAGCTTATAGAGCAAAAAAACAGGTGCCTAATGTTTATTGATATTTTTTAAACAACTACTACTATATTTTTAATTATTGAATGATGAAATTGGATTTCCTCATTCAGCTTATAAAACCTAGTCCACACTTGGTCCCTAAGCCCTATGACAATTTATAGAAAACAGTTGATGTGAAGACAGCAACATTTTGTGTATCATCAAATGAAATTG
Source organism: Gymnogyps californianus (assembly GCF_018139145.2). Classification (NCBI taxonomy): domain Eukaryota; kingdom Metazoa; phylum Chordata; class Aves; order Accipitriformes; family Cathartidae; genus Gymnogyps; species Gymnogyps californianus. The sequence goes on along the minus strand of NW_026114459.1, from coordinate 48,909 downwards.
TCACACACAGTTCTAGGAAGGGTATGCTGACACAAGCAGCTCTCACACCATCTTCTCTAGGAGGATATCTTTTATTTGTGTGTGATCATTGTATCTAGTTCATGAAGTCTATGGCTAGTCCCAGGGAAAAGCCATCTAAGCAGCAAAAGGCAGTGCAGTGTTCTTATCTGATATTTGTATCAAAGTGCTGTAATCAGATAGAAACTATGCAAATATTGCTGTATAGAACATTTATAGTTAGAACATTTTTGTATAATAAACAGATCAGAGAGGGAAAACTTGATGCTTGATTCCTCAAACAAAATTTGTACTGAAATCAGTTAGAAATCACTGAGAGTTCTGATCAAGTAAATTTTAAACAGGAGTTAAAGATGTGGCATGGATACACTGTCAGTTAAACAAATATGTTGACCTATCTTTGTAAATCTTCTATTTTCTAGAAATCAATATCTGCACTTCCCCCCCCCCCCCGGTTTTTTCCTATTCTAATGATTTGACAAATGTTAACTAACAAATTCTACTGTCCAAGTTTGCCCATATTTTCTCTATAAGCTCTTGCATTGTTATTTCTATTAAATAATCGACAGTGTTTACAAAAGTAATGCAAACCTTTATGGCATCACAGCTGCAGGGTATGCTGAACGTAGTGCTTTATACAGTGAATACAGTGATAGATTTATAACATTAAACTTAATTTTCTTTTCTGATTTGCACCTCTGAGCTTTTAATCATTTTCTTTAGAGTATATTTTTGTCAGCATTGGTATTGACAAGCCATGTATTTTTTTTATTTGACATAATTTGAAATCTAGAAGTTTGAAACCAAAATAATCTTATAGCCTTCCAGTCCCATCTCTTTAATATTACTGGCTCAAACCAAATGGAGGAAAAATGTATTGCTGTTTATTATTTGACACTGTAAAACATCCTAAAGCCCTCTCATGGACTTTTATCCTATGCACCTATGTCCTCCATACAGACAAAATTCCTTTCCAAAATTTCTTATAGTTTCTGTTGAGAAATCAATACCTTTTTGGGTAAAATGCCTTTTTTATGGATTTCTCTCTTTTAAAAGGTAAAAAAACCTGTTATTATGCTGTCTTTGCAATGTCCATACCAGGGTTGTCACATTTATAACTTGCTGTGAAACAAAATTTCAGGGCCAACTGGTGGTCCTATGACAAGGTAATGTGCTATCACTAATGAATATAGCACTTGAACTCTGAACGTCTCTCAATTCCAGTAAGAAATATTGTGGAAAGAAGGTGTTTGGCTCAGAAGGAAAAAAAGCAAACCTTACAGTGCTCCCAGCAGGCTCTTTCTGACTATATGAAAAAGCAATAACAATAAAAGTACTAGAGAGCGCCACATCCTCCCTGACTTGAACAATAAAAGACAATTCAATTCAGGTCCTCTGAATCCAAGAATAAGGCACCATTGCCTCAAAGCAAGAAAAAACCTCAAACAAACAAAAGACCTGCAGGGCATCCCAGTATGTAAGACAGCACCTACTTCAACCTGTTAACCCTTGCTAGTTTATCTGTAATAATCATACAGTGAATTTTATTAAGAAATAATGACTCTGCTTCCTCGAGTGCCCATGCTGACTTTCAAACAAACTGACACACTTCACTGGTAAGCATATAAGAATCTTATTCTGAGGAAATCAGTGCTCCAAGCTCCAACATGCTTCAAGTTGAACACAAAGTATCATGCTGAAATGGCTATTAAACACGAAGTTTAAATGTCTACCCCAAAAAAACATGTACAAAATTGTAACTGGAAACATGTTGGATCAACTGTCTCTCTAGCTAGGGAATTTTAGTGACTTTAACAGCATTACTATTTACACATTTATGCATTTTACTGCCAGGCAAGGACAGTAGAACAGTGGCATTCCATGTATTTCTTCACTGCAGTACATGGAAAAGTAATTCAGTTCTGATCTCATCATTCAGAACACATTTTAAAGTTGCACTTCATTTCCAGTTTCTTCTGACTATTCAAACCTGTGAGATTTTTCAGAATGTTTTATTTCATATATGCTGAATATCATTTATCACATGATGTCACCAAATACTTTGCCAGTGATTTTGAAGGAAGTGTTATAAGCTCATGCATGTTTCTACTCAGAATTAACATCAAATCACACTCCCTCTGATATGTTCAGGTTTATATTTTATGTAATATAAATGGTCTTTCGTAAATGTAGTTTGAAATAGAAATGGATATTGCAGGAGTGCTATTCATTTTAGAAAGACATTTGAATAATCAAAGAAAAGTAATAAAGTATAATATAGACAGGTGTTATATACAGATACTGCATATTAAGAAAAATAGAGCTGTTGATATAGCTTACAAGATGGGGTAACAGTGCTCTATTTCAGATTTTGTGCACTAGAATAGCTTTCTGAGATACTTAACTGATTTTATTTAAGGTCCCAGGGGTGCAACAGTCAACAGATTTACTCTAGCAAGCATAACTGCAACACAATGCTCCAATGCAGAATACTCCATCTAAAAAGTGCAAACAGCAATAGTGAGCTATTGCAATTTGAGTTCATTTGGCAATGACAAGGCTTTTTAAGAACTGGCATTAAAATTTTAATGGGAAAACTATAATGTGAAAACAATTTTATTGCTCCATTATAAAAAAATAAGGTAATGTCAATGTGAATTACCATGTGATCTCCAACATTAAAAAGTACTACAATGAAACTAGCATGTTATTGCAGTGAAAGCACACATATGACACATAGTTACATAGTATGTAGCACTGTTATACTCATGATAATAGTAAGAAACTAAGCTTAAAAATGTAGAGAATTTGAGAGGCAAAGAGTCTGTGTTCCAGTTCCTAGAGGGCACAGAACAACAAATGATTTGAGATATCAAGGACTGCAGCCTACCTAAAAAGACATGAATGAGATATAGCCTAGGAAACTCCGGGAAATTCACCTTTGTGCCATATTAAAAACATATTCACTTTATCTGCTGTTCAAAACATGTTAGATGACCTGGTTGTATTTGATCCAAGGTTTCCCAAGTTTTAATGGCTGCCCATCATTAAATACATTTTTAAATGACTTGTATTCATGCACAAAAAAAAAAGAAAATTTTTGTTAATAAGGCTGTTGTTACAAATATCTCACAAAGGAAACATTGCTCAAAATCTTCAAGCACCCAAGGAAGATGGCAAAGACCTGAAGCTTTAATTCCAGATCCTACGTTGTTAAATGTTCTGCTATCCTCCCCTCCTTTAAGTGAGTATCACCCTATCACCCAAGAATTAGGAGATGTGAGCATCAGCAGCTCCTGCATAAATAAGTTTTGGCTATCCTTTCTTTCTGAGGAAAGTTTGCAGAAAAGAACACCTATTCCCTGGCATCACACTTTCCTATATTTGGCATCTTTCTACCATCTCTGAGGTTTAGGCAAGGAATGAGGGTTTTTGTACACTTGGGCAACACAGCTGTTGCTACACTTTCTCTTTCCGCACATTTGCTTCCTCAGCAGAAGGAAGAGGTTTCAGGTGATCAGGATGACACAGATAACTGACAGAGCAAAACATTATGCCTTCTGTTATGCATCCACTATCATAGTTCCTACATGAATTTATATTTTTTGTGGGAAGAAACCAGATCCTAACTGGTATTTCAAGATACTCTTTAATAACATGTATCACTTTCAATAGACTATATATTGCACAGTTGTTTATACCTTGCTGCACAGATACCAATATTTGTCAACCTGTGTTATTTCTTAATGGAATTTAATTCAGAATATATACTCTGCTGTACTTCAATACCTTAAAAATACTGTCTACACTCTATTATTCAAGACAGAAAAATGATGCAGGAAAGAATTAATTGCTTTTTCATTACTATGCCATATGTGTGTAAATATATATAAAGGTTATGACATTCAATGCAAACCTACAGTAGCTTAAATGCTATCTATCAAACTGCTACAGCTTGCTAAGTTCATAGAATTATTATTTTTGGCTTACCCAAATCTGTAGCTTAATTCTTTTTTCATTTTTGAAAACCGTTTTTACTTTGAAATCGATCCCAACTGTGCTTACAAATGCGGACGTAAAGGAATCATCAGCGTATCGAAACAAAAAGGAGGTTTTCCCAACACTGCTGTTGCCGATAATGAGCAGTTTGAACATGTAATCAAAGTTCTGGTCAGATGTATCTTTCTGGCCATATCTGGAATCTTGAGCAGATGCCATCTGTAATTTAAAATAAAAAGAAATAGTTTATTGTCTCTTGTTTCACATAAAACTGGAAACATTTAGATTTTATTGGAATTTTTGATAACAGATATGAATGAACTCAAGAAGTTCACAGAGGCTTAAGTCTTTTTTACAATTCTTGTATCCATGGTAATAGTTCCAGTTGCAAAAGAGGATGTATCAAAGGTAAACATCAATGGTGACTGGTACCAAAAAAAAAAAAAAATCTAAAAATCCAGGACAGTTCTTGAGTATATCATTAAAAAAGATCTACTTTCAGAAAATGTGATGAATGAAATAGATGGTGGAAATATAGACAAAGATACTTCACATGTACAAGAAGGAAATAAGAGATGAATGCTGGGTTATGATATAGGAGGTATATTTCCAAGCAAAAGCTTAATCTGTTTTACATCTGATAGAATTCTTGAACCACTTATTTTACTGTAAATATGCTACAGTCTTTTGTAATGCCTATAACCTTATTCAAAGCATTTTGCCATTACCAGCTTTCAGTTATCATACCATTAAATAGTGAGTTGGGTATATACCTCTGAAATAAGGTCTTGATTTTTTCTAGTTCTCGTCTCTTCTATAGTTTTGGAATTTTCAATGTTAATGCAACATCATCATAAGTGACAGTTGCCAATGTTTTCAAATTTGAGTCCTTAAAATACAGCTTCTAATCTATATAAAACACCTGAATAAGCACAGATTACTGAATACTGCTAAATAGCAAGCTTATTTTGCTCTAGAGTACAAAGATCATGGGTTCCATTTATAAAAAGTACACTTTTAGCTTTCAGGAGGGTTGCAGAGATTAACTTGAAAACCTGACCAAAATTCTTCCTGGGAAGCTCAAAAAGCAGATGGCAAAAATAAAGAACTTAGAACTAGGTAGTGTTTCACCTCATATGCTTTTTAAGAAAAATAAGTATTTTGGGAGCCTGGCAGGATTTTAAATTCTTGGAGTTTGGCAATACTAAGGGCAACACATTTGCACACTGATTTCAGATAAAAAAACAAACAGTATATCCTAACATAAAGATTTATGGAAAAGCAGCCCACGTCAAAGCTTTCTAAGTTAAACATCTCAGAGTGCATTTGGGCAGTCAGAGAGGACAGCTGGAACTAGGACCTTGCAGAAGGGCGAGGGCTGTACACTAACCCACCTTCTCAGCAGAATTTCAATTACTGCATAAATTTTCTGAGCTAATTCTGCTGTCTCATAGTACAAATAACAGTATGCCAGCTTCTTTGGGCTACTGAAAAGGCGTATAGAAGTGGGAACAAAAAGTCCTGAAGGAGACAACAGAAGTAGCAAGCCTTTGAGAGAAAATTCAGTGTAAAAGATTTATATTTCATAAATAATGCAGTAGGGAGTGTTTGATTTCAGAATTACCCTTTTATTTAGCAGTGACTAAAGTTCTTGATTAAATGTAGTCTTGGGTACCTACGTGTTTGTATCCTGAGTTTTTGCATTGGCCTTAATATTTATTCACTTCTTTCACAGGCATGCAACAAAGAAGCTTTAGAACAAAACCCTACAAATTACCAAGCATATACATCACTAATCTTTCATCTTTCTGATTTCTACAGCAAAAGACAAACAAATCCTGTCCACCTTCACTACTCTCCCTTATTGTAAAACTATTTGGGAATATTTTGCTTGGAACGTGAGAAAAAGAAAATCAAATGCTGTTTATACTAGTCTAATCACAACTGGCTATAAAGTAGTAAAGAAGAGAATGCTGATGTTGTGTACAATTTGCAACAACAAGTCCAGCAGACAAAAGACTGTGCAGTGGCTGGGGATGCCAGTGTGTAGCCTGTGTGCTTTCTCCAGCAGCCTGTTCTGCTGCCCTTCTGGCTAATCTCTAATGCAGCAGCTGAAACCAGTAGTTACCACTTCTAGCAAGAAGAAGAAAAATCATTTTCTTTCTTGATTTTATCTCCTAGGAAGCCTTCCATGTAGCTTCTTCAACTCACTTAAGGTTTACAAAAAAGGGTTTTAGCTTTCATTTCATTTGCTGGCCTCAGTCCTATGTGCCTTTTACAATTCATCCCTACGTACTTTAATGCCTAACACTTCAGAAACAGTATGATTCAGTGAGCAGAGGAATCAGGAGACCTGGATTCTAATAATAGTCTTGCTAAATCTTGTACATTATGTAGCCTTCCTGAGTAAGAACCTGTTTCCTGTGGATGGTTTTAAATATAGACTTTCCCCACAAAGAAATTTCAGTGCTCCTCTAAATTAATGTGTTTATGTGCATTACCCATGCAATAGTTTCCTTAAAAGTTCTTAAAAACTAATAAAAAATTAAAAAACACCACCTTCACTGTGTCTTGAACTTATGGATTCATTACTTGCAGTACCATAGGCAGAATTATGGGCAAGTTGAACACAGAATTGCAGCCATCTTTTATTTCAGGGGTAGGAGCATGTCTGCCTATTACAGGATGCAGAAGGCATAGGAAAGGCATGGGAAAGGACTAATTTCTCCACCTCCCACCTGGGGAATCATGAGATGATTAGTGAGGTATTGATAATAATTCAAACTGTTTGGAGAGACTAACTTTAGCCTAGAGAGCCAGTATCCCTAGACTATCGATAGTGATCCTTTCTCATGTCCAAAACCTAAATGAGTTTTAGAAAAGTACTAATGCCTGTATTAGTCTGAAGAAAAATCAAACTCAGTACTGGTGCTAACACTTTGCCATTACTTCCCAAACTCACTCATTCTGTAGTAAGCACAGAGACAGATTCTTCAGAGTACAATTCACATCACCTATATCAGGCTCCCACTCTAAATGATACTCTAGAGTCTCTATTTTTCTGTTGACTGTAAGGGAAACCTAGATGCTTGGTCCTCTTGGGCTTTGTGAATACACCTACAGTGCTTCTCTTTCTTAAATGCAAGCTGCTGATTTCAAGTAAGTATGGGATGCACTGTAGCCCACTTCCCAGTGTATTAATATGTCAGTTCACTCCTAACAGGACTTGTCTCTACTATGGAGGCATTTGGCAAAGAAATATGAAGAAGCTAGTGCTGACGTTATGTTCCTCCTTTGGAAATGATGCTGGAAATAATCACCAGGAATGCCATGTTCAGGCCTGTTAATTAAATATTACATACATGGATGGGAACCAAATAAACATGCCAACCGTGCTAATGTTATGATATTCTGTTTCCAAGAAAGCAAAAACCTTACCTTTATTTTGACAAAGTTCTCTTCTCAAATGATTAAATGGATATATTAAACATGCCTCACTTTCAGCAAAACACACTTAGTGTGGTGTCAGTAGTCCTCTTTCTGTCACTACCCCTTTTTGGAAGTGTACTGTGGAAGCTCATTCCTTTGCTGGTTAGATACTTTCTAATCTCCAGCTCAAAGACACTCAGGACTAGTTTATACTCACTTCTTAATGTCCAGTGTCTGCTCCAGTATACACTTAGGACTACTGACGCCAAATGCAGCTTGATCAATTTACAAAAAGGTGTATATAACTTGCTCTGTGGACTCAGTGGCTTGGCAGGCTCTTCCACTCCAGTGTTTCTAATTTGAACCAAGACTGACATATCTAATAATTTTGCTGAGTGATAGGAGATGAATTGCCATGCTAATTCCTGTGTCTAATAGCTTTGATTTGGCTTTTTTCATCATAATTTTAGAATAACCTCTTAAATATCTGGAAGCAGCTTTTTTGCTTGCTTTTGCCCTTCTCCATTGTGTTTGGATGTGTCTGTTATAAACCTATTTTGTCTGGGCATAACCATTGCCAGTGACAACAGGATATGGAAAGCTAAGAAGAAAATGTTCTCATTTATTTCCTTGCCAAAGCATCAGAAATGTTCATAGTGTATTTACAGATTATTTCCCATTTCCTACTTTTCCCTCACCTCTCTGGCCTCAGTCACCTTTGAAATGATCTGATGCCCTGGCAAATGAAAGAGAGGGTCTGTAGACATCTGGCATTTTCTACAAACTGTCACCATTAATGCCCATATGCTCTGATAAACACAAAGAACAGGTTATCCACACTAAATTCTGCCTTTTTTATTTTGGCAAAGTGCGGGAATGTGGAAAATTTGCATGCTACAATCGGATAAAGAGTGAAACTTGAAGCAAGTTAATCAGTGTGTGAATCACTGAGAATTTCCCATTGAATCTTCACTTTTCAAAGTACCACCAAAGCCTTAGGGGAAACTACTGAAAGATACACAGATATTTCAACTAATTCAGACCAATTCTTAAAAGAACATGCAGAAACCATACACTTGTATGTTTCACAGGAAAAAAAAAAAAGAGTTCATTGCTTTTGACTTCTAAACCAAAGCCCTCTCCATGGCCATGAGCACTACTAAGATTTATATCTGTTCTTTGAAAAAATGGCTAGAAAAATGAAAAGTAGTCACAAACTCTGACTCAGATCCAATTATATCCAGCAGATGACAATAGCAAACTTTTACACTAGGTACCTCCCTCTCTGGAAGGACTGTTTGGGCTGCCTTTCTGGTAATTTTGGCCCTTCTTGTCTACAGAGAAATGGCATAAGCTTGAGATTGAAACAAAGAATTCATAAATATAGAATGACAGTGCCACTGCACAGGCCCTTTTTCTCATCCTGCTAAAATATTTTAACTTCTTGGTTTTCTTTTTAATTATTGCTTGATGGGAATAGAAAAAAAAAGTGCTTACGCTCTCCTTTAACTTGTTTTTATCATGATCAAAAGACATACACTTGATCACTCTTTCTGTTGCTCTACAATTCAGAGATGGTAGCTCTGTAACAGGCTGTTCCATAAAGCTGTTGTGTGCAAAGAAACTACATTTGTTTAATGTAGTATGAAATCAGATAGCTAAAAGAGATAAATCAAGCAATTAGTTCAGCCACTCTAAACCACATTTGAACAAGGACCAACCATACTAGCCTAATGTTGGAAAAAGAAAAGACACTTAAGAAGAACCCACAATAGAATATTGTTTTACTTCAATCTTTAATAAGAATAATATTTGAGTATGCTGGGAATGGTGTAAGTAGAAGAAAGAAAGAAAACATACAGAAACTACAAGTGGGAATCAAACTTCATCTGCCAGACTGCATTTTCACATCTTGGAAAAATCCAGATGCTTGTGATTATAATTTTGGATGAGATATGCTTAAAAATAGACATTGTTTGACCATCTCACCAACCTTGAAAAAGTAGAATTTATAGGGGTTTTTATAGCTCCTTGCTGTCTCTTTTTATCCTAAGGCTCTGATTTCTGATGACTTTTATTCAATTATGTTTAACAATAATTCCATTTGTACTGACAATCATATAAAAAACCCAAGAAGCTGTTCTCTGATATGTGTCAAGTACATAATTTTTATATCTGGACTTTCCTTTCTTTAGATTTTATTTTAATGTTGTACCACCATTTTGTTTCCACAACTATTTAACAACATCACTGAATTCAACACCTGTCAAATGTCAAATACAATAGTGACCAATCTGTATTTGTCATCCTTTACTAGCAAAATTTGCTCTCCAAAGCCAATACATACTAAACATGACTTCAGTATCTCAATAAGCATGTGTAAATAAATGGCAAATACCACATAAACATTCCCAATACATGCATGTAGCATGCAGAACTAGGCATCTTAAACAGCATCCTAATTATTGCTGTTCTCCAATCAGAAAACTGAAAGACATTCTTACTGAAGAAGGGCTTATTTCTAGAGCACCTCTTTAGTTGAAAGGTTTCAGCATGTGACATCCAAGCAATTGCTCTGCAAAAGATTTATGAGATTATCAGTCTCTGTCCAAAGTCAAACAAACTCAACTCCATATCAACCTAACTTAAGATTTCAGATTTCTTTTCGAACATGCATATTGAAGAGGATGCGGATCTTCCTTTCAAGCTGAAATTCTATTCCTGACAGAGTAGATATCTAGCATGAAAAATATTAGCTAACAGAGCTGCAGTTCATAACTTAAATCACAGCAGACTGCAAAAGTGCTCTTTGCATTGTATAAAATAAGCAGGATTGATTGTTACCAATCCACTGGTAACATGACTGTTCTTCTATTAAAAAACAATCATGTGTTCAAGTGTATAGTCTGGGGCCCCCAGAGCTCCTGCATGAGAATATAAAATAGGTCCTAATAAATAACTGAAGTACAGTATGCCAGCATAAACTGTTTTGAAACAACTACTTAGAAACTGCTAAAAACTGTGCATAATGTAACTTGTATCTGTATATCATCTGTTCCTCCAGTGCTAAGGGGCATTATATTTTTTCATATATAAAAACTGCTGAAAAGGGGCCACCTCTTTGCTACCCCCAATTCCAGCAATGAGCCATCTTTCCCTGGTGCAGATGGATAACTGCTCCTTGAATAAACAGGTGGAGATATCGTGCCAACTTCCTGTGCATCCAGGTAGGACCTCGTTACATCTCATTACCTAACAACTTACATCCTTTCACTCCCAGGGGAGCTGCGACCAACGCTCAAAGGGCAGTATCTGTAAAAGACTGTTCGGTTCGCCCGTATGAGACCCGAAACCCACCCGCGGCCATCGCGGCGGGGTGGCGGCCACCGCAGGGCCGTGCCGCCCAGCCTCCTGCTCAGGCTGCCCCCCCGGCCCGGGGAGCCGCGCTGCGCGGGGAACGGGGTGGCCCCACCGCACCCCCGCCCCGCGACGGGCTGCGGTCGCCCCCCGCCGGCGAGACCGCCCGCCGGGGGCCCCTCTCACAGGGACGCGACCCCCACCCCCCCCGGCCCCCTCACACACACCGCGGAGCCGCCTCACGCACCCTCCCGGGCCCCCTCACACACACCGCGGAGCCGCCTCACGCACCCTCCGGGCCCCCTCACGCAAGGGGCGTCCTCACCCCCTCCCCCCTCACACTCCCCGGCCACCAGCGGGAGAGCCCGGCCCGGCGGCCCCGCCATGCCGCTGCAGGGCGGAGGGGCTCCTGCCCCGTCCCGCAGGCGCCGGGGCGCCCAGCTCTCGGCTGCGCTGCGCCCGCCGCCCCCCTCGCCGCTCGCTCGGCTCCGGCCCGGGGACCGACCTGCATGGGCGCTTCGTGCCTCATCGCCGGGCGCGGCCCGCCGCTCGCTCGCGCACGCCAACCGCCGCCGCCCGCCGCCAACCCGGGCTCTGTTGACAAATTCGCGTCGCGATCAGCACCGGAGCTGTCCTCGCTCCTCCCCCGGCACCGCCCCTCCCTCCCGCGCGCCCTCAGGAGCTGTAGTCCCCGCTGCCCTGCTCCCGCCGCCGCCAGGGCGGGAAAGAAAGACTACAACTCCCGGGATGCTCTGCGTCCGGCGGACCGCCGCCGCTGCCCCTGCGGAGGCCAGCGCGGGCGGAGGCGGTGCAGTCCGCGCGGCGGCGGGGAGAGCGCGGCGCTTTGCAAACTCCTCTCGGGGCTGCGGAGAGACGGCGGGGCTGGGGAAAGGCCGGGCGGCACGGGGCGCCCTGGCGGCGGGGCGCGGCGCGGCGCGGTTTGTCCGCGCTGAAGCGGAAAGCAGGGACGGAGCTAGCGGAGCCAGGCGCCGCCGGTTCGGCGGATGCGCTGCCCTCCGCGGCCCCACCGGCCCGGCCCGGCCCAGCCCAGCCCTAGCGCCGGCAGCCGCGGAGGAGCAGCGTCGGGCTGGGGGAGCGAGGGCGGCGGCGGGCCCCGGGCAGGGCAGGGCAGGGCAGGCAGTAGCTCCCACGCGAGCTGCGGGGAGTCGCTCGGCGACGCGGGAGCCACGGAGTGAGGCAGACACCCCTCTCCTCCTGTGCCGTGCCGTGCCACTGCACCGCGCCTCCTGCGGGGTCGGCCGGGAAGTGTCTGTGTTGCGCTGCCATTTCACGTCCCTTTATCCCTGTACCCGCAGCCGAGCTGGTCCCGCGCCGGGGCGCGGTGCGGCGCCGCTCCGTCCCGCCGGCAGGGGGCGCCCGCACCACCCGCCCCGCCCTGCTGTGGGCCTCGCGCCAGCCCGGCCCTCGCTGCCGGCCAGGCCCCGCCGCGGAGCGCCGGCAGCCCAGCGGGAGCTGGCGGGGAGGCCGGCCCGGGGGGCACCCGAGGGGAGGGTTTGTGGTGGCTGCAGCCCTGCACTCGCGAGGTTCCCGCAGCGTCCGCCATGCCTCGGTCCCTCTCCCACCTCCTTTCTCCTTCCCCACAGCTGGCCAAAGGGCTGAGCGAGGCTGAGCGCCCTTTGGCATGGCGACCACTGATAATGTTGTTATTGTTGTATAATAACAGTCCCTAAACACTCCATGACTTCTCCTCTGTCATATCCTACTGTCTGTTCCTGCTTTCTCTTTCCTCACTTTGATTTTCTCCGACCTTTGACAAACAGCAGCAGGCAGGTGCCGAGCCATGCTGCTGTACAATGCCAGCAGCCCTGTGCAGAAACGGCAGCATTGCTTCTGGGTGGTGGCACTTGTTTTTGACGGCAGTATCAAGGTCATTATAAAAGAATGCCAGTAAACCACCAAAAAAGCAGCACACCTATGCATGTGTCCCCAACACCGGTTTTTATTGTCCAAGAAGATGTTATAAACATCTTTCTTGGCACTTTTTCCATAACCCCGTCCTCTAATGCAGAATCTATACTTATCTTGGGACCAAATATACAGGTCTCTAGTTGGTGGGAAAATGTATAATCAGTTTTGTATTCAGATTTAAGATTTGGCATGTTCTCTACTGAATGGGTGAAGACGAACAATGGGTATGAGCAGCATGGGTAACTCACTCTGGGGATGTTTGCCCGAGGTTTGAGAGCTGGGCGTTGTCTGGGCAGAGAGGGAAGGGCAAGGAGAAGGCAGGTGCAGTGGCCAAGGCAGCGTGAAAACAGCAGTCTGTCCTGTGGACTACACACTTCTACGTATGTGGTATGTGTTGCATAAAGTAAATCACCTATAGGAGCTATGACATAGGCAAATTGTATAAAGGAGTCATGAATACAGATTAAAGTGTATGTCAGAAGTAATTTCATTCTAGCTCTGCAGGTTTTTAATTTCATTTACAGCTATTTAAAGCTACCTCACTATAACATGAAAATAGGAATTAAGTGGGTTTTTTTCAAAGACATGATATATGCCATCATGCATTTTTGCAGCTGATTTTTCTTTCCTGCATGAAACATTGAATGTTACTCTTTCTGCCACTGTAGGCATGTAGACATCATGAATTTGCTCAATACTTACATTTTAAACCATCTCTGTGTGTGCATGCATGCATGAGCATGTTAAGAGTTGATTTTTTTTTTAATGCATGTGATTTAGTCTTGCTATTGATTTTAGGTGAATACATACCAAAAATCATGAGTAACAACTCATTTTCCTCTGAAAACAGGGCACATTATATCTGTTATCAATTGCAATTAGGGAAAAACAGAGAGATTCTTCCCCCTGTGAAAGTGTTGTTTTACGGAGTTTTGTTTTTAAGAAAGTATTAGAAATATATTACACAGTCATGAATATATTAAACTATAGCTTTCCATAAAACAGTTCTCATTTTGGAATGGCATTTTAAATCTTAGCTGAATAGATATTTGAAACAATAGATTAAAATATTCAGAGAAGCTTTTGATTATAGAATTGGAAAGCAGGTACTCTGGATTTATTATTCTATTAAATTTTTTAAGTAGATTTACTGCAGATACTGTATTAGAAATTACAAGACTTAAATGATACTGGGTTCTCAAATTTATCCCAAGACAAAGATCTTCCACATCTTTTTATTATATTGGCATTTATCTTAGCATTGAAGTCTCTAAGCAATCTCTCACCTAAAACCTCCATACAGGGAACTATCAATAGAACATAAAGCAGGATTACTTTTTAGATTGTCATATGTCCTTCTTTAAAATATTGGATCATCTTTTTTTTTTTTTTTTTAAACTAAAAATGTTAAGGTAAACAGCATCTCTACATAAACAGTACTTTTCTGTTTCTTTGTTTAATTTTTAAAAGGCATAAAAACTCAAGAAGTAATGCTGAGATTTTGCTTTGTGTGTTGGTTGAAGAGGTGATACTATTTTTTTTTAATTCCTTAGGTTTTGTTTATTATTTATCTTCTGGCAGTAACTTTGTCCTTTTCTTTCTGTCTTCTTCAGAGACTTTTGAAGATGATATAGGAACATTTTGTACCTCAAGCATCCTAGTCCAGTGGTATGCTGTGACAATACTCCTGAATACTCTTGTCTGCAAAGCACTGTTTTTGTGGGGCAGGAATTTCTGTTGATTACTAATCACTGGGTTACAATATGTTAACATTTTTGGAACATGGTGTGCTTGAAGCTCTCTTTTGTACATAATACTATGAACTAGGTATTTTCACCAGGTGCTAACATACAAGGGACCCAGTTTAGTAAAATATCTAATTCTTTTAACCAGGAGTAGTATTAAGCTAAGAAAACACTGCAGAAGTAGTCATGAACATCAGTTCAGGTTTTCAGTGACTGCTCTGATTATACTACCTCCTTTTCATTTGCTAACACAAGAGTGAATTTTTTTTCATACCAAATGCTGGATCATGAAATGCACAGAAGTTATTATTTGGTAATTTGGACTAAAGAAAAAGGGAGAAATTTTGATATTCCTTGGGTGATGGCAAATAGTAATTCAAATAACATATGTCATCACAAAAGCCAACCTAGAATGAGCATGCTGCCTGTGAGATAGCTAGGAGTCAATCATCTGGCTTATCTAGATGTAGAATAGTGTGATTTTAGGACATATTTCAGTCTTTGTAACACGGGGTTTTTTTGCCCAAAACACTAATTTTACAGTACATAGAAGATAAACAATAATTTTCAGGGCTACATACTAAATATAAGAAATCTTGTATTAACAATGGCATCAGGAGACAGCCAATTTGTATGCAACTGAGTTGTGTTGGATGAGTGAATTCTAGAATAATGGACACATTGTTAACAAAGGTGTTTCTCAATTTCTCGCTAGAGGCCTACATAAGTAAAAAGAATATAAATGCAATGTAACTTTTATTTCACAGGTTCAATGCATGTATTGGGAGCAAATATTTTCTGTGCTTTCAAAACTTTCAAAGTGTAGGCCGTGCTATAAAATTAACAAATAAGTAAGATTCAGAAGTAGAAGAAACCTAGGTTAAGAGGGAGAGAAATAAGGCAAAGAGATTTAACTAATGATCGTTGTTCCTCTCTTGTGATTTTTAGACTGAAATATAAATCCTTTCAGTTTTTGATTTAAGAAAATAAAGGTTCCTGCTAGGTACAAAATGCCAGCCATTTTGAAATATCTTGACAATGTTTTCTCTCATGTTCTCTTCCTTAATGTCAAATAGCTTTCTTTTTTCCATTGACCTTTTAGAACACAGTATTTCTTTTACTCCTGCATACCATTTGACTTATCCTGGGATTAGATTTTGGATGCAGAGAAAAGAAAAAAAGAGTCACGGGTCTTTCACTAAGCAATAAAGGTCGTTCACCCTGACTCAGTCTGTCATGTTTGCAAGTCTGGATTATGCTTGCAAAATGTAAATGTTGAGGTATGCCTTCTTTAGAATTTTCTTTAAAAAAAAAAAGTATGGGATCTTTATATTTGACTAGGTAAACAGGAAATGTAGAGAGCAAGAAATGGTGGTTAAAGATCTCAGGGATGTTTCTTTCCAATGACAGTTTTTAACAATATTTCATCAAGAAGGCAAGCATAAATTGAAAAAATACAGTTCTGAAATGAAACTAGAAATTCTGTTGAGAGCAGATGTGGCATTGAAACAAGACGAGATTTGTCTCAAGCACAGATCTCAGATACCCATTGAAAAAAAATCTGTTGGGACTTCTTGTCAGGCTAGAAGACAAACTACACAGAATCTTGTCATGGGGTAAACCATGGAAGTTGTTATATTTGCAACAGATGAAGATGCTTCACTGCTGTATAGATGCTTGGTTTTGTGACCTTGCCAGATTCTGCAAGTCCTTAAAATCCCAACAGATGAGACTCACACGTCAGGCCGCATGACAGCACACTGCTGATACATGAACTGGAAGTGCCACAGTGGGGAATGAGAAAGCAGTGGCTAAAAGAGCAAGTCTGATGCAAGTCTCAGCACATGAGACTTGACAGGTCTGCATTACAATGAAAGACAAGTAAACAGTTCCTGTCAGTGATTTTTATTTTTTTTTCTTCTTCTGTTTCTCAGTATAGAAGATACTGTCGGTCTCTTCCCTGTTAAACTTTGCAACCACTAAAACTGTAACACAGAACTGAAATGCAGCTTTTCATTTTGTGGATAAGGGACCAGCGTAAATCACTACAGTTCTGCCGTTGATGGAAATGAGCACTGGGTTAATCTGTCTTTGCACTGTAGTTGCCAGGTCACAGCACCAGATATGCCATCACATTTCCTGCATCCTCAGGTACTACATGCAATGGTTTCATTGGAGTATAGAAAAGGGAAAACTTGCATTGTGTTTTTCATTTTCTATTGCATAGCACACTGTCTCGTCTCCAGTAAGCTCACCCTGGTCCGTGGAGATCAAACAGATATTTCATACAGGTGAAGGCATCTCCCTTTGATACATGTCCTGGGGCTGCAGAAAACAGCCTCTTACCCTTGTCTCCAGTCACCACCTAATCTGAGCACTCACACCACTATGCATCTACATGTCCAGTGACCTCTGCAGGCAAGGGACAAGCTGCCACCTGGAGCTGCAGGTGGGAGTACTTTAAGTCTTTCAGCAAAGTCTTTGGTTCAAAGTGTAACTTTAAAAATCTTAAAAACATCTGCTCAGCTGTTTCCTGAATAAGGGCTTTACGCTCGGAGTCTGCATACCATTCAAGAGGAAGACCAAAGCAGTGTATATTCATCATGATGGGTAGTTTATAAAGGTTATAGAAATCATGGAACTAAAACCCATACTTGGAACTGTACATATATCTGTAGAGATATTTAGTAGCAGTGCATGTATCATCAAATTAAAAAATGCACTTAAATTACAGATTAAATGTATTGCTTATGTAATGCTTTTGCAACAAGCTTTCTATTCATGGCAAAATGTCTTCATCCTAAGCTTTCTGTATATCAGAAGAATGATTCTTTTACTGTCCATGCATTTCTATACTATTAATCACAAGATCCATCCTAGACAAGAGGAAGCTCTGATGGGAGAAAAAAAAAGGATGCATTAGTTTCTATCAAACATGAAAATTCTTAAACATAGCAAACAAAATAGAGTTTTGTCAGATTCATGACACGTCACATGTCACAATTCTGGACAGTCATTAGATGACATTGATGGCTCACTACTGACAACAGCTCAGATCAATCAGATGACCTAGAGAGAGAGGTTCTGAGGCTACTGCTCTGGTAGGAATTTTCACACAGTTCCTCCTGTCAAATCATTTGTGTACTGTCAAAATAGTTGTTAAAATAGCATAGCAGCAAACACTGTGTAATGAAATCAGCTGTATTAAGTTCTGCAGAACAGCCAAGGGAAGCAGCAGCCATAAACAATGGGTTTTAGGCTCTCAGACCAAGCAGGCTGATTCTTTTTCTACTCTTAGTGAAAGGCTGGTTGGTTAAAGAAATAATCTTACCTATTTTATCAGATATACACACAGTCAATGGGACTTCTAGGGGTGTTGTGTTCATTCATTTTGCATCTGACTTGTCTGTCTTCCCTCAGTATGATGTTAGCATAAAGCTTCCAATAATTAATGGAAATGACAGTGACAGATATTGCTGCAGTTCACTAGTTCTACTGCAGTTCACTAGATTTTCTTTTGAAAGTTTCTGCTACAGTAACTATAGACTGAAGTAAAAAAAGATGGAGAAAAGAAGAAACATAGTTAAAAGAAGTGCATGTAGTCAGATTGCATATTTTTCACTCCAAAATGTAAAAATGAATGAGGAAATAAATATATTCACATCTAGCTCTAATATAATTTAATTTTGCTTGCTTTTTCTCATCTAATAAGCATTTCAAGATAGAAACACAGTTGCTGCTAATGATATCATGGTGATTTTATCAAGTACTTCCCATGAATACCGTGCAACTGTGTTAGAAGAGGCTGTTATGGCAGGAAACAACGTAATAGCTATTTTTGGGTCCCTTAGCTATGCATGACTCAGGAAAAAAAAGAAGCATTACTTGATTTTCTATTCTGCCTAGGTACTTACAACACCAATCACCAGGCCTACTCAGACATCAGTCCTGTTTCATCAGGAAGATGAAGAATAAGCCTCTGGAGCTCAAATGTGAGGATGTATTTCTGTGAGATGCTGATCCCCTGTAGATCTCGTTAGCTTTCAGTTAGAGGCATCCACCTTCTCTCAGGTCTGAGATCTTAGGCTGAAATTCAAAACCAAGGAAGGAGCCCCAACTTGGCCTTAAATGTCACATCAACTTCATAAGCATCATTTGGAGTCTCTAAAAGCAGCCAGTAATTTTTTCACCAGAGTAGAGATGTTGAGAGGCCGGCAGATTCTAAACATGATTAATGACATATTATCTGCCTCCATTTTACTCCATATTTCCAAGTTAAATGCTTCCACACTTCACCACCTTCCTTGTTATACATGTAGTACATTATCATGCTGGGGAGCTGGCAGTAGCCCCTAGCATTAGGTCACCATTATTTGTCATTAAAGGAGAGCTTTCTAACTGTTTCAGAGAAATCATCACATCGTATCTCTATTATCTGCAACTGTCTCTTAATCTGTTTGGAAAAAGCATCGGGGGGTTGTGTCCCATGTGAGTATGTCCATATTTTGAATGTCTGTTTCCTTCTGTTGCTTGTGCAAAATTGTACATCTTGCCAAAATAATAACTGAACATGAACATCTGAACCTAAGGGCAGGTTCAGCCATAGTAACATGGTTTAGCTTATTTTGCCTGGGAATCCCAGGGGCACACTCATTTGGCACGCAGGACTGAGGATGTGGAAGAATTAATCAGAAAGGGAATTGGGCTCTTTGCATACGTCTGTCCCAAGTGCTCTGGAACCTACAAAATATGTAGAAAACGAGGCCATAAAGGCAGGTAGATAAAGATGGGATATGGCAGATGAATGTTTTGCAAGAGAACCCAGTTCTACCACCATGACTTCTGCATAAGGTACCGAGCAAAATATTGGCAGTTGGCCACAGAGTCCATGGTTAGATATTCACTACAGAAACAATTGTGTCATTTTAAGACATTGCACGGAGCTGGCCAATTTCCAACCAAAGTTGATGATGGGCACTCACAGAAGTCATTCCATTAGCTCTTCCCCAGCAGTAGCAACCTCTAGCAAGGAGGAGTAACATGCAGTCCTCAGGGAAGGATCTCTTACACTGCCATGCTGCAGTGAAACTCTCAGCACAGTCAGCTTCCATTTTCCTCATTTTTAGGGTGCCTAAGTGCAGCCTAATCTGCATACATGTTTAGTTCTCACAAGTGCAATCAAAATGCCAAGCTGCATGTTCTGGAAGAACAAATGTGGTCTGGAAATTAGTTTGAAAGTAGGTTTTGGTTCTGCCTTTACCACTGATTCATTGTGTGGCTTCAAGGAAGTCTCTTTGTCTCAATTTTCTTTTCTGTAAGATAAGATAATATTTTTATCTCATCTTAATTGATGCAGATTTTGGGGGTGTTAGGGAGGGGAAAAAAACAGGAGTTGGGAGGAAGAAAAAAAACAACAAAAGAGATCTTGAGGAAATTAATAAGATTATGTTCTTTGAAAATGGTGCTTAATATGCTCCAGTAAAAGAGAGCTACTTACCAAATAAGGATAAAAATAATAACCAGACAATTATTCCTGAAGCAGCATCTATCTATACACTTTCTGAAGAAGAGAAAATAATTCTACAATTGTAACTCTATACTATGAGAAGCTTGTTCCTATATTTCTGGTAACTGTATTGAAATGCATAGGAATGAGAATTAATGTTATGCTGGCAACAAATTTTAATCTTCCTTTGGATTTGCTAACATTCTCTGAGATAGTTTTTCAGACAGTATTTTGCCAGTTCAAATAACTTCAAGTCAAAATATTCCTTCAAGAAAATGCAAGATTCTAGAAAATGTTGTTATATTATGTTTTTTCAATATTTCTCAAAGTCTCGCTACTAGCTTTGCATAGCAGAAGGAAAACAAAAATCTTCATGGCATACACAGTTTCAAAATTATCCACTGAGATATTCTGGTTAGTTTTTGGCACGGCCTGATGGCTTGTGTTTAAAATTTCTTCTAGTTTATGAATCATTCTTTATGTTCTTGGAATAGGTACATTCATAAGAAAGAATTTACTTTAAACTGTATCTGCTTCTTCAGACTTTAGTACGTTATTCTGGTTAGAAACACAAAGCAAGGTCACATGGCTCTAGTTTCAAGAATAGGAAATGTAGATTTGTAGTTGTTAATCTCATTTGTCACTAGGATTGCCTTTATAATTACTCACCTGTCAGCCTTGTAAAGTAAAAACATATGTACTGTGGTAATGTTGGAGATATGCAAGAAACAAAAACAAAGGATGCTACTTAGTTAACGAGGCGCGACCTTGAGAAGAGAAATACGATGACAACATAAGTCAGTCAGGTAAAGAAATACCAAGATAAGCACAAGGGCAATCAAAGAGCTACTTGAACTTTGAGTGAACTATTCTAATTAACATACTAGAAAACCCACCTTTAGGTAAGGAGAGCCCCCTACCAACAGAAGCCCCTTCCTCACAGAACATGCGCAGTAAAAAAGGAGGACACTGCGACTTTAAGTGGAGATGAGGCTTGCGAGAACCAATAGGAATGAGAGTAACTAAGCGAAACTGTAAAAGTACTAATAACTGTTGCTCGAAATGTATAAAATGCTTTACCGTGTGTTAACCGAGTGTGCTAGCTTTGTGGAGTTACCACCTAGCACCCATCTCTGCGCAGACATGAAATAAACAAATATCTCGACTCCGTATGTTAATCAGCTTTTTTGCACACCGGGTGAAAGAATCCTGATTTTTGGGACAACAGTAATGTCAACCTCTTTGTCTTCATCTGGTGTCCCAGATCATTCCAGCCCTATGACAGCTACTGAAATATATGACAAGTTCAGTCAACCAACAATGGTAATGAACACTCTGGTTAAGGACACGTAGGTAAAGCATTACATCAAGAGCTCTACTGTTCAAACATATATTTTTAGGGTAGCCAGAGCTGCAGTGTCAGACATCAGTAAAGAGGGAGAAAATGCATTCAATGGAGAAACACATACCGTATCTTTCATGCATGGATCTTTTGGCATCAGGCCTCTGAGCTCTAACAGCTTGCAAGAAGCCAGGGCAAAGACTTTCTTTGAACTGAGCTGAAGAAAGAAGTCATCTGTGTATTGAGTCTAGCTGAGATGGAGTTAATTTTCCCCATAGCAGCCCTCATAGTGCTGTGCTCTGTCTTGGTAGCTAGAAAGGTGTTGATAACACACCAGTGTTTTGGCTACTGCTGAGCAGTGCTCCCACAGCATCAAGGCTGCCTCTCCAACATTGCCCCCCCCTCACCAGTAGGCTGGGGGTGGGCAAGATCTTGGGAGGGGACAGATCCAGGACAGCTGACCCAAACTGACCAAAGGGATATTCCATACCATATGACATCTGCTCAGCAATAAAAGCTAAGAGAAAAGAGGAGGAGGGGGGGTATTGGTTATTACGACATTTGTCTTCCAGAGCAACCGCTATGTGTACTGAAGCCCTACTTTGCGGGAAGTGGCTGGACATCGCCTGCTGATGGGAAGTAGAGAATAAATCTTTTGTTTTCCTTTGCTTCTGCGCACAGCCTTTGCTTTTGCTTTATTAAACTGCCTTTATCTCGACCCACGAGTTTTTTTCCATCTTATTTTCTCCCCTCCTGTCCTGCTGAGGAGGGGAAGTGATAGAGCGGCTTGGTAGGCATCTGGCGGCCAGCCAAGGTCAACCCACTACAATCTGTTAGACCCAAATAGCCTTTTTTTGGCTAAAGGAACATGAAGATAAGGCTGTATATTTTCTGTTTTATTTGAAAGGTCTAGTTTCAAAAAGCTTGGAATGTAACTAAGCAGAAAACTTGTTTTCCATGTATTTTTTGAACCTTTTGATTTCATTTCTTCTGGGAATAATGAGAAGGCTGAACCTATTTCTGCCTGAGACCTTCATCCATGTGTATTCTATCATGGGTGCTTTGTGAGTTTTGCAGCATGTCCCTCTCAAATGGGAATAGTTTCACTGCATGAACAATCAGTTTTACACAGGTAACAAACATAATGTTGCTTTCTAAAAGCAGTGCATCAGGAAGTGAAGACAAAAGCCAGCAGGAGCTTCAATTATACAGAGGAAAAGCAGATGTATCGATCAATATGCTCTGTGTATGTAGCAGCTCTTGAGTCAGCCATGCCAAATGGCATTCAAGAGGCTGGCATCCCTGCAATGACTTTACGCAGAAGTCGATTGTGTTTGCCTTTGTTATGGGTGCGGGGGGGGGGGGTAATACAAGAAAGGAAAGAAACATTACTGCCCAGAGGCTGGCAAGCACTTCGCACACATAGCCAGAACTCATAGAGGGAAGAGATCTTACAAACTTTTCATGACCTCAGGATTTTTCTTTAAAAGAATTTTTGATGCTTTCTGGAAAAAAAGACCATCTGATGCTGAGAACAAACATAGTTTGTAAGTAAGTGCCACACATCACAAGTAAAACCATCCCAGATTCAAACCCAAATACTTACACTAGTGCCCTCTACTTCACAACACTTTTCCATAAGAGAACAAACCTGGTTACCCACCATGCACTTTTTTTGCTCCTGCAGATTTTAGCTAATCTATCTGAAATGGTCTGTTTTTCACAAGTTCCTAGCTCTGCACTCCAGGGTTTGAATATGTAGTCTATAGCAATATTTCAGGCTCTGGGCAGCATAGGTAATCTTGTTGTGTGCATCTAGTAATAAAGGATACTTACTAGTGCAGCATAGTTGGCAAAGGAAGAATGAGTGACTACCGTCCTCCAGCAGCTTTGATCTATATGGTGTTAAACTCCAGACATGGTCTCTAAGCTTTCCCTGTGATTTTCTCTAGGTCTTCTCTCCCTAATAACCACCTTCAGTTGGTTCTTGGTAAAAGCACTGAGAACAGACAGAATTAAGTTCTGAAGGCATCTTCAATGTGGGAGATTTTTCTCTGTGCTAACCAGAATTGCATATAGAACAGACATACATACATTATTTTGAACAGACACAGTGGAGGTTTTACTTTACATTCATATTGCATATCTGTGTATTGCAGATATCAGTTTAAATAACAGAGGTCAAAGTTGGCAGCTCTCTATTATACAATACCAGTAGCTGTGCTGTATTTATTCTGCTGTAGATTGTAGCATCCGTTCTAAAATCAGAAGTAAAAAAGACAATTCATAACATTGAGCTATTCATAGCTAATTTTCCTATATGATAATAATATAGGTATCTTGTGTATCCATTACAATCTCAACTGCTTGAAGACAAGAAGATCAAACTATTAAGAGCATCAAAAATCTTATCTTACACACACAGGAAGCAAGCATAAAAGAAGTCTGTGTTTCAGGATAACTTAATGCTTATACTAGTTTAGTAAAATGTGATTAATATTAGCATCAAGTCAGCAATATCTCAAAATAAATATTTAGCTATCATAGGATATTTCCTATTTATTGGCTGGCATTTTTGATAAATTGAGCAAAGACAATATCATTAACTATGTATAATTTACATTGACTTCAATTTAAGGCAGGCCAATGTTTAATTACTGGGTACACAAATAAAATGTATGTTTCCTTTTCAGAATTATTTTGGCTAAGATTATAATTATAGATGATTAATGAAAGGGGTGTTCATTTTGGGTCAGAGTCAAGTCATTACACTGTGATAAACATGCAAGTGCTGTCAGTATATTTTTTATATAAAACATAATTGTTTTGAAAATTGAGATTTAAGATAATTTAAGCCTCAGGGAGGGATCACAGAAAGACTGAGTTTCTTTAGGATACTTTAAAACACAGTCTTTATCCTCCACATTCCCTTCCTGTCAGCACTTTCCCAGAACCCTGGTAAAGGCTGATGTCACATCTGGGCTGACTAATGTCAGTTTCACAAGAGATTCACTCTTCATATCTAACTCCTTGTCGTGGTTTAAGCCCAGCCGGCAACTAAGCACCACTCGCCTACCCATGTCCAGTCAGTTCCCGAGCAGTGGTCCACAGCCAACTTTCCCCCCAGTTTATATACTGGGCATGATGTCATATGGTATGGAATATCCCTTTGGCCAGCTTGGGTCAGCTGTCCTGGCTGTGTCCCCTCCCAGCTTCTTGTGCCCCTCCAGCCTTCTTGCTGGCTGGGCATGAGAAGCTGAAAAATCCTTGACTTAGTATAAACACTACTTAGCAACAACTAAAAACATCAGTGTGTTATCAACATTATTCTCCTACTAAATCCAAAACACAGCACTATACCAGCTACTAGGAAGAAAATTAACTCTGTCCTAGCCAAAACCAGGACACTCCTTCTGTGGCTTTGCAGGAGTTAACTACTTCATACAAATCCCTGAGTGCACAGAAAGGAAAATAAATAGCTCTTTCAAGCTGCTCTCTCAGACTCTTACTACTCCATTTCCTCTACCATCTCTTTCTGCATTTGCTAATGGAAAACATTTGTGTTTACTTTCAAATGGATGCTGGAAAAGCTGGCAAGTCCCTTCTCAAAGACTTTCTCTGAAGAAACATTGGCAGCAGCATAGACCTGTTGCCCCACATCACCTACAAAAGAGATTGGAAGTGGGCAGTGTTGGATCACGTGTGCTGCCTCTCTTTAAATGCTCTCACCCAGCAGGAAATGAGAAAGTAGCTTAATATTACCATTCCTGAACACTATGAGATATTTGTCTGAATCTTCATTACCTTAACTGTCAGCAAACTACCAAGCAAGGTCGTGACTACATCCACCCATAATTCACCCCTGAGCAATCAGAATTGACTTCTCACATGTAATTATGTCCAGGATATATATTTATCTGCACTGTGCCTTCGATGGCTGCAATTCAGCCTCACATGCTGTATCTCTTTTAGCGGACCCTCTGGTAATTGACAGAGGAAAATTGGTTGGAGCAGTGAACAAGAAAATAATAAGCAGCTAAACTAAGCTCTTGGCTTGTGTTAACAGATATAATTTATGCCATTACAAAATGTCCCTTGCTCAACTGTTCTCCTCCTGAAACTGAGATAAATGGAGAAAAAATTCTTTGTGTATTTTAATCTTATTATCCTTCAATGATGACCCCCTTCTATTTCTTCTTCCTAGGATCCTGAACTCACTGTTCAAGTGCTGTGTAACACTGATTTTCAGACCTGACTTTGACACTCTGCTTTGTTTGTGCCTTTCTACCCAAAGAATCCTGCCTGAATAAGCTGAGGGAAGGCTTAATTTATACAGGCTAAGCTACATAGGCTTGTATAAACTAAGCCTTCCCTCAGCTTCAGACTGTGCAGTTAAACATAATATCCAGAGGTTTACAGTTTGCAAGCTGACTGTATCTTTGTGAGAGTTAGCCTCCCATGCTTAAATGGATCAATTACTTTCCCCTTTTTAGACTAAGCTAACTGGGGCTTTAAAAATAATTTGCACTGTTTCCTCACTCCATTTGTTTGCTCTTTGGTGAGCAGAAGCTCTTCCAGGTAGGCAGGCTAGAAACACTTTCTGGACAAGATTTGTTAGGATCTTAATCATAAATGTCAGTGGCTATGAAGATGCCTTTAGTGTAATTGGTCCCTTGACTTTTCATATGCCTCAGTTCCCTTGGTACGTTTTTTTGTGTTGCGGAGATCATTCCCTTAACAAGGTGCATTAAAAAGCATATGGAATTCTGCTTTTGAACTAGTGCAAGAATTACTTCAGATAAGCAGCTGAAGTGTTGGAGACCTTCAATGAATTTCAGGTCCATAAAAGTCAATAGTTTTTCCACCAATTTCCATGAGGTCAGCATGTCTTTGCTACTGAACAGCATCTTTATAAATGTGCTCAGGACTTGTTTTCTTTTACTTCTAATCAGCACTGCAGAATGATTTGACAGAATTAACTGATCTCTGCTCTCATGCTGTTTGCCCTTTGAAGCCACAGGGATCTGTTTCGCAAGGGATTCACTCTTCATATCTAACTCCTTCTGTGACTTCGCAGGAGTTAACTACTTCATACAAATCCCTGAATGCACAGAAAGGAAAATAAACATGCCCCATAGCCTCCGATTATATTTGGCTCAATCTCATTATCCAACTTGTTTACATTGTTTCAAATTAAACACTTACTAAACCAAAGTCTAATGTCTCCAAAACAGTTTTAAAGTATTTGCTACTGTTCACTGCGATTTTAGCTACTCAACAAATGTTCTTCTCTTGAAAATATACCCTCAAAGTACTCAGTTCTGGTGACGATTAAATGAGATCATCAACAGCTTTGTACCATTTGCACCCTCCTCTTGTCATATATTACTTTCAAGTACTCATGTTACTTTCTCCTTCAGAATATTCCCAATATTTACTTCAGGATATTTCCTAATATTGTTATTCAGAGTTCTTCATTATGAGATAATGAAAAGATTAATATTAGCACTGTGGCACCACATCACATTTTAAATATACATCCAGGCAGCTTTTTAACTTTCCTTTTTACAACAGTTGTTCCCAAGTTTAGTGATGGAAGGCCCTAAGCAGAATCTCTCCCCTCCATCCCAGGCTATACAGCCAGGTGGAAATCAGAGGGGTGGACATCTGTGCCACTTGCATTTTCTGATCTCTTTGGCATGTTAATGTTTCACCTGAAGTTCTTATTCATAGATGTTTTGCATCATCATAATTTTTCATCAGATTAAATCTGGCAATTTTAAGAGTTAAGAGTTCTCAGCTTTGCGTACATTTCCATGTCTTGTCACCAAAATGGGCACCGCTTCTCAGCCATCCTTTCTGATAGCTATGTTGCTGTAGCTAAAAGGAACCAAGAAAGGAATCTCAATACAGAAATTTCATGTGTATGGAAAAACTACCACATTAAACCCAAAACTGGGCAAATATTTTAGCATATTAGCCAAGGCTATACTGGCTGGGTTTTCTCTTTTCTTCATTTGTTTTTAATTGTCTAGTTTTGCAGCAACCTGATACCTAAGTAGCTTTCTGCTATCTCTCTTGCATGCAGTCTGGTGTCTAATTTCTGCTTTGTGAGTAATTACTGTTCTATTGAATCCTTAGTTAGGAGATTGATTTTTCACAAATCTATTAGCAAATGTGTTCTGGGTTTATTCATTTCTTACTGGAAGTTAAATGTGCACAATGAGTATTGCCAGTACAGTACTTGCTAAAAACTTACTCCATCTTCTGGATCAATCACTAATAAAGAACTGAAATTCAGCTTGGCATGACAGACTCTTGGAGGAGAGTGCTTTTCACACACCCATGTACACATACCCACCCTCATCCAGGCAGTTCTCCTGTCATCATCATTTGTTTACAGACATGCAGTTTCTTTTCATTTAATACTGCTCTTTTCTGAGGTGTTTTTAATTAAGTTTTCTGTTAAGTTTTTGTAAGGCACTGAATCAAATAACTATTAAAGTCCAGATTGCACTGACCACAGTCACTCCTTCCATTTCTCAGGGTTGACCACATTCATCCAGTATCTCTTCTTCATACACTGATACTGTTTATTATTTTTAGTTCTGTTAACTTTGACAGACCTAATCTTCCTACCGTCATGTGTGCCTGACCTTCAGGGGAGGCAATGGAAGTTTTCTGA
The DNA here is from genome assembly GCF_018139145.2 of Gymnogyps californianus. Classification (NCBI taxonomy): domain Eukaryota; kingdom Metazoa; phylum Chordata; class Aves; order Accipitriformes; family Cathartidae; genus Gymnogyps; species Gymnogyps californianus. The sequence continues at coordinate 20,899 of NW_026114459.1, read as the reverse complement.
ATATGGAATAACTTTAGAATTAAATACACCTTTTATTAAACGTGGTTTTTTCACCTTAGTTCCCTCCTTACAATTAATTTAATAGCTTTAAAAATGCTCATCCTGCCTAGTCCATGCTATCTTTATTCTTTTTCAGTCCTTGATTATCTTTTATTTTCTTAATTAAAACACTGATTCTTGTCCTTGCAGTTTGATCCCCCCCAACACACACATACATCTCTGCTCTCCATATTTATTACTTTTTTCCCTCAACTTTCCTCTGACCACAGACCCTGACGTAAGTTCACTTCCCTCCTTGCTGAGCTTCAGATCTGAGAGTGTTTGATTCTGCCCCCCAACTTGTGCCCTTCGTAACCCTCGCAGGCTTCCAGGCCTGTGGCTGAATTAGCCACAGTTTCCAAAGGTGTGAAACACAGGAAAACTTCTGAATCATTTCTAACAGCAAGAAAATCCAGGAAATCCATGACAGAGGGACAGGCAAAATGAATAGACTCATTTGTACAAATTACTCAATGAGATCAAAGAGTAGCATACACATATGGATGTATTAGATACCCAGCATGTCCCACAGAACCATTAGATCTCGCATCTTCTGAAGAAAGGTTTTCTTTCAGGTCACCATACTACTTGGAAAGGCCATTCCTTCCTTTTTCATGTGCGATTTATTTACTTGTTAACATTTCCAATTAATAATTTCTTACTTTAAAGTAGACTTTTCCCCTTCAACTCATTCAAGGGCTGCACTTGGGTTTCAAATCTGTGCTTACAATATGTTGGAAAAGTGGAAGACTAGACATACCTGCCTGTCTTAAAAGTCCTGTTACTATCCATAACCTCCCAGACCTCTCAAATTAGATAAGCAAGAAGTCCAAACCAAGGCACACAATAAATTAGAAAGCTGCTCGTATGCTTCTATCATGGTGTCGTGGTTTAACCCCAGCTGGCAACTAAGCACCACGCAGCCGCTTGCTCACTCCCCCCACCCAGTGGGATGGGGGGAAAAAAAAAAGAAGTAAAACTTGTGGGTTGAGATAAAGACAGTTTAATAGGACAGAAAAAAAGAAATTAATAATGATAATAATAATAATATATTGACAATAATAATACTAAAAGAATTAGAATATACAAAACAAGTGATGCACAATGCAATTGCTCACCACTCGCCAACTGATGCCCTGTTACTTCCCGAGCAGCGATCTGCCCCTCCCGGCCAACTCCCCCCCGTTTATATACTGGGCATGATGTCATATGGTATGGAATATCCCTTTGGCCAGCTTGGATCAGCTGTCCTGGCTGTGTCCCCTCCCAGCTTCTTGTGCCCCTCCAGCCTTCTTGCTGGCTGGGCATGAGAAGCTGAAAAATCCTTGACTTAGTATAAACACTACTTAGCAACAACTAAAAACATCAGTGTGTTATCAACATTCTTTTCCTACTAAATCCAAAACACAGCACTATACCAGCTACTAGGAAGAAAATTAACTCTGTCCTAGCCGAAACCAGGACAGTATCCACCCCTTATTCTATACCATCTATGTCATGTCCAGGTCCCACACTTTCCAATGCATTTCCAATTAATCACCACCACTTTTGCTGTCTTTTGATACATATACACACAGATATCATTCCATTAATCTATAGGCCTTTAAAATGTCCATTTAAATGCCCTTTAAAATGTTCATTGAGTTCATTCAGTCCATGACTTTGGGCTCCATCTGTCATAACAGTCTGTCTGGGCAGGAGGGATGGTGCAAAGTCTGCTCAGTCTCCAGAACAGGATTGGGCTTCAGTGTGGTGCGGCGGGTGGATGACATTGGGTGCAGCAGGCACATGGTGTGTCAGTCCTGGTTCCATCACTACTGCACTTCACTCGGTTTTATCAAAGTTCATTCTTCATTAATCTCAGTAATTCTTACTGTAATACCCTTGATATGGCATACAGCCACCATAGAAGTGATGATATACAGTGTTATATAGAAATTAACATCATACAATTTAATCTATTGGCTGTTCTCACCTAAAATCAAATCCCCTTGAGGCACACATCGGACTTCCCCATCCTCCCGCATCACCCACCAAGTGCATCCAGGTCCTTGAGCAAAAGCAATCCCACGAATGGGTTTGCCTTTGCCTGAGGCAGGAGTAACCCAGACTGTTTTCCCTAGCATATTTTTTATGTGCACTACAGGGACTTTATCCCCTTCTACAGTAGGTAAAAGTTCTGATTGGGCAGGGCCAGCTCGATTGGCAGATCCTCTAGTGTTGACTAACCAGGTGGCCTTTGCTAAATGTGTATCCCAATGTTTGAAAGTCCCACCACCCATTGCTCTCAATGTAGTCTTTAACAGTCCATTGTATCGCTCGATTTTTCCCAGAGGCTGGTGCATGATAGGGGATGTGATACACCCACTCAATGCCATGCTCTTTGGCCCAGGTGTCTATGAGGTTGTTCCGGAAATGAGTCCCGTTGTCTGACTCAATTCTTTCTGGGGTTCCATGTCGCCATAAGACTTGCTTCTCAAGGCCCAGGAGAGTGTTCCGGGCGGTGGCATGGGGCACGGGATATGTTTCCAGCCAGCCGGTGGTTGCTTCCAACATTGTAAGCACATAGCGCTTGCCTTGGCGGGTTTGTGGGAGTGTGATATAGTCAATCTGCCAGGCCTCCCCATATTTATATTTCAGCCATCGTCCCCCATACCAAAGAGGCTTTAACTGCTTGGCTTGCTTAATTGCAGCGCATGTTTCACATTCATGGATGACCTGTGCGATAGTGTCCATGGTCAGGTCCACCCCTCAATCACAAGCCCATCTATATGTTGCATCTCTTCCTTGATGACCTGAAGTGTCATGGGCCCACCGAGCCATAAATAATTCACCCTTATGCTGCCAATCCAGATCCACCTGAGCCACTTCAATCCTAGCAGCCTTGTCTACCTGTTGATTGTTTTGATGTTCTTCAGTGGCCCGGCTCTTAGTTATGTGGGCATCTACATGACATACTTTCACAACCAGGTTCTCTAGCTGGGCAGCAATATCTTGCCACAGTGCGGCAGCCCAGATGGGTTTACCTCTGCGTTGCCAGTTACTCTGCTTCCATTGCTGCAACCACCCCCACAGAGCATTTGCCACCATCCATGAGTCAGTATAGAGATAAAGTATTGGCCATTTTTCTCGTTCAGCAATGTCTAAAGCCAGCTGGATGGCTTTCACCTCTGCAAACTGACTCGATTCACCTTCTCCTTCTGCAGTTTCTGTGACTTGTCACATAGGACTCCATACAGCCGCCTTCCACCTCCGATGCTTTCCTACAATGCGACAGGACCCATCAGTGAACAGGGCATATTGCCTCTCATTTTCTGGCAGTTTATTATACAGTGGGGCCTCTTCAGCATGTGCCACCTCCTCCTCTGGTGATATTCCAAAATCTTTGCCTTCTGGCCAGTCCATTGTCCTGGTTTCAGCTGGGATAGAGTTAATTTTCTTCCTAGTAGCTGGTACAGTGCTGTGTTTTGGATTTAGTAGGAAAATAATGTTGATAACACACTGATGTTTTAGTTGTTGCTAAGTAGTGTTTATACTAAAAGTCAAGGATTTTTCAGCTTCTCGTGCCCAGCCAGCAAGAAGGCTGGAGGGGCACAAGAAGCTGGGAGGGGACACCACCAGGACAGCTGACCCAAACTGGCCAAAGAGCTATTCCATACCATATGACATCATGCCCAGTATATAAAGTGGGGGAGCTGGCTGGGAGGGGCAGATCGCTGCTCGGGAAGTAACTGGGCATCGGTCAACGAGTGGTGAGCAATTGCATTGTGCACTGTGGGAATTCGCAGGGAGTTTTGCGAGCAGCCTTGAACAATTAGACCTAGCCTTGAAAGACATAGAATAAGGGAGTAAATAAGTGATAAAGCAGGTGCGCAGAAAAGAAGCTGAAGACTGAAATAACTTGGAAAACAGATAAGAGACCGAAGCCAGAAGACGTGTGTCTTGCTCGACAGCACCAATCAGAAGCTTAGCCGCGGCGCGTGAACAGAAAGTATTAACTAATCATGGAACAAGCCTGAGCGCGTGGACAGCTAATGAATCTATATAAGCACAAATTTGTAAACAATAAAGGTCTTTGGTTTTACCCGCACCAGAATCCGTGAACCATCCCTACAAATGGCGCCCAACGTGGGGCACGAAACTACAGCGTGGAACGTACGTCGGTAGGGACTCCAGTTGGACGAATTCATCAGCGGAGGAGCTGAACGACCTGGGTCTCAATCACCAAATAAAGGTGAGCAACTGGAGCATTTTATTTTTTTTTTAAATGGGGGTGCATATGTCTGTAGAAGAAGCATCCATTTTGCGGCTGTTATTGCAATTGTTAGCTAAGTGGGGAATCAAATATGAGGAACGGACTATGAAAATGTTGTTAATGTGGCTTAAAACGCACAGAGCTCCCACTCAGTTGCATGAAGTATTTGATGTAGATAATTGGGAGAAAGCCGGCACGCTAATCTGGGAAGCAGCCTCACGAGGTGACCTTACGGCAGCTCAAATTATGACCACTTGGCATGTAGTGACAGATAATTTACGGCAGATTAAGGCAGATAAAAAAGCTGCCGCTGCCGCCGCGAGTGCTATAGCTCCCCAGACCCCCCGAAGAAACGACAGCGAGTGTAGGGGGAGAAAAAACTGCTTCCACTGTCAGACCTAAATCCCAAGATTTACAGGCTGCCTCAGTACCTCCGGAGGGTGAGCAGTGTAAGCTTGTGGATATATCTGGACAATTGCCCAGTTTTACTCCAGCATCTGTAGCAATCCCTCCCGCCCTGCCGAAAGAAACGACATCGGACAGCATGGACTTTGATCCTAAAGATCGGTGGGCAAAGCTAAAGGAGGAGGCGATTAAGACAGGAGACCTTGAGGCAGTGAGTTGGTCCTTTCCTGTCCTGGTGCGGGATCAAGGACCAAATGAGTGGCAACCGTTCCATTGGGACTTAATCAAGGAGTTGCGAAAAACCGTTGTGAGCTATGGACTTTCTGCCCCCTTTTCGCAGAGTCTGTTAGAAAATGTTTTTACAGGACAATTACTTACTCCTTATGATATATGCCAATTAGCCACCATGATTTTAACGCCAACTCAGAAACTGTTATTTACACAATGGCGGCAGGATCTGTGTGCCCAGGAAGCACTTGCGAATTTAGAAAAGCAGCCGAATGATCCATTACATGGAGCAGGCTTACCCCAGCTGCTAGGGCGGCCGCCGTTAGACGATCCGCGATTACAGGCACGACTTGACCCCGCGATTTTGCGTTTGACTGCCCGATTAGCTTATCAAGCCATGGTTAAAGTAGCAGAGACAGGGAAAACAGAAGAATCATTTACCCGTATTATACAACAAACGAACAGGCCTTACATGCAATTTATTGATCGCTTGAGAGACACTCTCGATAAGCAGATTGATAATGCTGACGCAAAGGAAGCCCTATTACTTAAGCTAGCGGTTGAAAATGCTAATGTAGACTGTAAACGAGTATTACAAACCCTATCACAAGGGGCCGGTATCATACAGATGATCGAGGTCTGCAATAGAGTTGGCTCTATCTCGCACCAAACTGAAGCCCTTGCTGGGGCCTTTGCAGCAGCAGTGAATGTTACAAATAGCAAGTGTTTTCGTTGCGGAGCGAGCGGCCACTTTAGACAACAGTGTCCAATGAAACCTGAGCGAGGCATCAATGCGCTAGCGCCGCACCCCTGTCCGCGTTGCCATAAAGGCCGGCACTATGTGAATCAGTGCCGATCCAGATTTGATAAAGGTAGGAACCCGTTACCGCAGTCCTCCAAGTCGGGAAACGGGCGGCGCAGCGTGCCGCGGGGGCGCACTCCGACACAAATACCACCGCCCGCAACACCGGGAAATGCGCCTCAACCGAGCTGCAATCCCTCGTCCGCATGGATGACCTCTGCGCCAGTACCTCAGGAAGTGCCGGAGTGGATGCCACCACAGTAACGGAGACTGTGCTGTTAGACCAAAAGGTTGCTAAAATTCCATTGAATGTCATAGGCCTGCTAGGCAGCAGTCTGAGTGCTCTTTTAGTAGGGCGATCCAGCACCACCCTACAAGGCCTGTTTATATTGCCTGGTGTTATTGATGCCGATTACGAAGGACAAATACATGCACTAGCTTGGACACCCTCCCCACCGGTGACCATACCAGCTGGAAGCCGGATAGCCCAGCTGGTCCCATTCAAAGCCTGTGTACCTAGGGCGTCCAACGCTGAGCGAGGAACCTCCGGATTCGGATCAACTGGACCGCCCGAACTCTATTGGACTTTACAGATTACTAACGAACGTCCAACCATCAAAGTTACCCTTATACAAGCGCAAGCCAAACCCTCCCAAGTTACACTTTCTGCCCTTATGGATACTGGAGCTGATGTTACTGTTATATCACATCATTTTTGGCCTCCCAGTTGGCCCACTACAACAATACATGGTGGTCTTGTTGGTATCGGCGGTCTTTCTACGTCACAACAAAGCGTCAACCTGATACAGGTACGGACAACTGATGGACAGTGTGCCAATATCCGCCCGTATGTAGCCTTCACACCGATCAATCTATTAGGGCGAGACGTTTTGTCGGCTCTGTCGGTGGCACTTACCACAGCTACATCGCCTTTTCCACAGAGGCCATTGGAGAGCGGCCAACACTCCGCCTCACGTGGCTGACTGAGAAGCCTGTGTGGGTGGACCAATGGCCTCTCGTCAAAGAGAAGGCCGCAGCACTACGAGAGTTGGTAGCAGAACAATTGGCACAAGGACATATTGTTCCGACAACTAGCCCATGGAATACCCCAGTGTTTGTCATTAAAAAGAAAAATGGGAAGTGGCATCTGCTACATGATCTGCAACGAATCAATGCAGTAATCGAAGACATGGGTTCACTGCAACCGGGTATGCCATCTCCCGCAATGATCCCCGCGAACTGGAATATTATTATCATCAATTTAAAGGATTGTTTTTTTACCATACCCTTAGCAGTGGAAGATACATCTAGATTTGCCTTTTCAGTACCCACGGAGAACTGTGAGGAACCTATGCAAAGATATCATTGGACAGTACTGCCACAGGGAATGAAAAATTCACCCACCATTTGCCAGCAATATGTTGCCACTGCACTGACGCCAATTCGACAGCAGTACCCACAGTTAGTGTGCTATCATTATATGGATGATATTTTATTAGCAGGAAAGCCCACCGAAAACTTAACCTCGACAATACAGGAAGTCATCAACAGCTTGAACAAATATGGTTTACAGATAGCAGAAGAAAAGGTGCAACAAGTAGCACCGTGGAAGTATTTAGGGTGGAAAATTACAGAGCGCACCATCCAGCCACAGGCAGTGCAACTTCAAACAAATATTTCGACACTTAATGACTTGCAGAAATTGTTAGGAAATATTAACTGGATACGAACAGTCATAGGGATCGATAATCAAATGCTAGTGCCATTGTTTGATTTATTGCGAGGCGACTCACTGATTACTTCTCCTCGGCAGTTAACGCCTGAGGCCAGAAAGGCGATTGACAACATTAACGTTTTGCTCACAAGGAGACAAAGTCACCGTCTAGTTGAACAACATGATATCTGCTTGTATCTCTGTAACCAACCTCAACAACCTGTCGCCCTCGTTGGACAATGGGTTGCCACCCTTGCAGACCCTTTAGTCATTCTGGAGTGGGTTTTCCTACCTTACCAGCTTAAGAAAACCATCACCAGCAGAATTGAGTTGATCGCTCTGTTGATACAACGGGGTAGGACGCGAATATGTGAATTAGCAGGTAGTGAGCCCGCAATCATCAGCATACCTTTGACATAGGAATATTTAGACTGGTGCTTACAGCATAATGTGTCATTGCAGATAGCTCTGGAAGGATATCCAGGCGAACTTGTAGTGCATTTGCCGCCTCACAAGCTATTTTCCCTCCTACAGGAAGTTGGTATAGTGGATAGGCCACTTATCAAACATCAACCAGTGCATGGTGTTACAGTTTTTACAGACGGATCAGGGAAGACAGGAAAGGCTGCATTAGTTTGGAGACAGAATGGCCAGTGGCAGCAAGAAGTATATTATGTGCAGGGTTCGCCACAAATCGTGGAATTGCATGCAGTCATACAAGCCTTCAAAAGGTGGCCTGAGCCTCTTAATATTGTATCAGATTCACAGTATGTGGTAGGAGTGGTTCAACGCATTGAGCGCGCCTACATTAAACATATCTCGAATCAAAAATTGTTTGAAATGTTTAAACTATTATTGTATTATATTAATCACAGGACAGAACCGTATCATATTGTCCATATCCACAGCCACACGCATCTCCCAGGGTTCTTGGCTGAAGGTAATGAAAGAGCAGACTGACTGACAACACCAGTATGGGCTGCTCCCGTACCCGATATGTTTCAGCAGGCACGCATGTCGCATTCTTTTTTTCACCAAAGTGCACGGGTCCTGCGCAAGCAGTTTCATTTGACCCTTTCCGATGCCCGTACGATTGTACAGGCATGTCCAGATTGTCAACAATTTGCCAGTGGTCCCCCGCCTGCTATTAATCCGCGAGGTTTACAGGCGCTACAACTATGGCAGACAGATGTCACACATGTTCCCGAATTTGGTCGTTTAAAATATGTCCATGTCTCCGTGGACACTTTTTCCCATGCGATATGGGCTTCTGCCGCCACTGGAGAAACCAGCTGCCACATCCAAACCCACTTTCAGGGTGCCTTCGTGGTTCTAGGCATCCCCCGACAGATAAAAACGGATAATGGTCCTGGCTATATCAGCCAGCCCACTCAAAGGTTTTTTCAGCGCTGGGGAGTGCAACACCTCACTGGTATCCCACACTCTCCTACTGGGCAAGCCATCATTGAGCGCACACACCGTGTGCTCAAAACCATGTTGTTAAAACAAAAAGGGGGAACCGTTGGAGACTCCCCGCAGACACGCTTAGCAAAAGCAATATATGTGTTGAATCATCTGTCCTTTACCCCTCATACTGAGACACCGGTGATGCTCTACCATTTTCACTCTTTAGGGGAGGTATCACAGCAAACATTACGAGATAAAAATGTACCTGTCATGGCGAAATTCCTACTAAATGGTAAATGGGAAGGTCCATTCACATTAATAACATGGGGGAGAGGGTATGCTTGTGTTTTGACAGATCACGGGCCCCGCTGGGTTCCAGCTCGGTGTGTACGGCCAGCGCTCACAAAGCTGCAGGTACCAGGCAAACAACAGACAACCGCAAAAGACCCTGAAGGGCCTGCCGAGACATCAGAAGACATTTTGAGTGACAGCGCAAACTGTTTTGATGGGAAATGACTTGCTTGGGACAGTAAGGAGTGGTGTATCAGGCCTCGCTAGGTCGCAGGTGTCAATATGTCTAGTCTGTAAACGCTGCTGTGGATATATTACTGTACATTGTATATTTTGTAGAAAGTATTTGATTTATTTTAATGGTAATCAGCACATTTATCTGAATCATACTTTAGCACCATTGTGTATTCATTATAAGAGAATTAATAGTATATGTAAGATCTATTCAATCCGTTATTTTTGTTGTTATACAGACCGGTATATAAAATGGAGAGGATAACGACCTTTTTAAGTTTGATTGGGTGTATACAAGCAATATGGGTGCCCCCACAACCAAAGACGAATGTGTGGGTCACGTTAGCGAATCTAACAGGACAAGATTTTATTTGCCTGTCTATTGTATCTCCAGGGAACCCTTTTTCAACATGTCTTGTCGGAGTCCCGGCGGATACCTGGCCCAACACTATCCAGTCCCAGCATTTGTGCTCCAGTTTCAACGCCTGTGTCGACAACTGGGACGGGTGGAGTGCTCATTTACCCCAATTACCACAGGAGCCGCAAGAACTTGAACTCCTGGGTTCAGTTAAAATGGACAGCTGTTTGTATTTTAATTATTCAGGGTGCAATCGAACGATGGCGCAAAATATCAACTTGTCTCTGTCCATATATAGAAATAATACAGCCTGGTGCAACTATACTAGCCCGAATATTTCCAAATCTAGCAACGCGCCTCTGGCGCTTCCCTCAGGGATCTTTTTTATCTGTGGCGATCGCGCATGGGGAGGAATACCATCTCATATAAGAGGAGGGCCTTGCAGTTTGGGGAGGCTCACTTTGCTAACACCAAATACATCAATAATTTTAATCACCGGCGCTCCAAGCGATCGACCCATGCCCTTAAGGCAGAGTGCAGGGATGATGTGGAATTTTGGAACAGTGAAAAGATAATTATGGCTTCTATAGCTGCGCCAGGGGTGGCAGCCTCGCAGGCCTTAGCCACACTAAATAAGTTGGGATGTTGGCTAGCCAAGCAGACTAATGCTACTTCTCAAGCCTTGAGTAGTTTGCTTTTAGATGTTGATTCAGTAAGACATGCAACTTTGCAAAATCGCGCAGCAATTGGTTTTTTGCTTTTAGCACGGGAGCACGAGTGTGAAGACCTTGACGGTATGTGTTGTATGAATCTCTCCGATCACTCGGAATCTATTCACCGTAGCATTCAACAATTGAAAGAGGGAGTTAAAAAGCTACAAGTTGATGATGGATGGGGTTGGATAGAAAATCTTTTTAGTGGCTGAGGAATTAATGATTGGCTTAAAGGTTTGATAAAGATTGGGCTAATTTTATTATGTGCTATTTGTGGCCTCCTGCTCATTATTCCGTGTTTGCTATCCTGTCCGCAAAGGGCCCTGCAGAGGATGATAAACACTGCATTTTGGGTAGAAAAACAAAAAGGGGGAATTGTGGGAATTCGCAGGGAGTTTTGCGAGCAGCCTTGAACAATTAGACCTAGCCTTGAAAGACATAGAATAAGGGAGTAAATAAGTGATAAAGCAGGTGTGCAGAAAAGAAGCTGAAGACTGAAATAACTTGGAAAACAGATAAGAGACCGAAGCCAGAAGACGTGTGTCTTGCTCGACAGCACCAATCAGAAGCTTAGCCGCGGCGCGTGAACAGAAAGTATTAACTAATCACGGAACAAGCCTGAGCGCGTGGACAGCTAATGAATCTATATAAGCACAAATTTGTAAACAATAAAGGTCCTTGGTTTTACCTGCACCAGAGTCCGTGAACCATCCCTACAGTGCACCACTTGCTTTGTATAGTTTAATTCTTTTAGTATTACTATTGTCATATTATTATTATCATTATAATTGTTTTTCATTCCTTTCTGTCCTATTAAACTGTCTTTATCTCAACTCACGGGGTTTTTTTCCTGATTCTCTCCCCCATCCCAGGGGTGGGGGGGGAGTGAGCGAGCGGCTGCATGGTGCTTAGCTGCCAGCTGGGGTTAAACCACGACAGTGGCAAAACCGGCTTCCAGAAGGATTTGGATTATTTTCTCCCCTTTCTCAAAAACTTCTTCTGCTGTGTTGCCCCATACAATGATGTCATCAATGTACTGCAGGTGTTCTGGAGCTCCACCCTGTTCCAGTGCAGTCTGGATCAGTCCATGGCAAATGGTGGGGCTGTGTTTCCACCCCTGGGGCAGTCGATTCCAGGTGTACTGGACGCCCCTCCAAGTGAAAGCAAACTGTGGCCAGCACTCTGCTGCCAGAGGGACTGAGAAAAATGCATTAGTGATATCACTTGTGGCGTACCACTTGGCTGCCTTTGACTCCAGTTCATATTGAAGTTCTAGCATGTCTGGCACAGCAGCACTCAGCGGTGGTGTGACTTCATTCAGGCCACGATAGTCTACTGTTAGTCTCCATTCTCCATTAGACTTTCGCACTGGCCAAATGGGGCTGTTAAAGGGTGAGCGAGTCCTGCTGATCACTCCTTGGCTCTCCAGTCGATGAATCAGCGTATGGATGGGAATCAGGGAGTCTCGGTTGGTGCGATGTTGCCGCTGGTGCACCCTTGTGGTAGCGATCGGCACCTGTTGTTCTTCAACCCTCAGCAACCCCACAACCGAAGGGTCCTCAGAGAGACCGGGCAAGGTGGACAACTGTTCAATTCCCTCTGTCTCCAAGGCAGCTATACCAAAGGCCCACCGGTACCCCTTTGGGTCCTTGAAATACCCTCTCCTGAGATAGTCTATGCCAAGGATGCATGGGGCCTCTGGGCCAGTCACAATGGGGTGTTTCTGCCACTCATTCCCAGTTAGGCTTATTTCAGCCTCCAATACAGTTAGCTGTTGGGATCCCCCTGTCACTCCAGAAATACAGATGGGTTCTGCCCCTTTATAGCTTGATGGCTTTAGGGTACACTGTGCACCGGTGTCCACTAGAGCCTTATACTCCTGTGGGTGTGATGTGCCAGGCCATCGGATCCACACAGTCCAATAAACCCGGTTGTCCCTCTCCTCCACCCGGCTGGAGGCAGGGCCCCTCTAGTCCTGGTCATAGGATTCTCCACTCACTCTTTGTAAAAATGGATTAGAATTCCTTCTCATAGGATCAGGAGTAAGATCAGCCCTTCCACTCTGTCTGGGGAACTGCCCACCGGAGACTGGAGCAGCAATTTTCCTGGAAGAACCCTCATTTGTGGTTGTTTTTCCTTTCGATTCATGTACTCGTGCATCTAGGGTCAAGGTAGATTTTCCATCCCACTCCCTCATGTCCTCTCCATGGTCACGCAGGTAAAACCACAGGGTACCCCGTGGTGTGTACCTTCTCTCTCCTCTCTCTTGAGCAGAGGGACGCTCACTCCTAATAGCTGAGATAATGGTCCGTACAGTTGGGGAATAGGACCTATCCTCTTTTTGTCGCTGGAACTCCTGGAACAGTTTTTTGGACTTTTCAGACAGTTTTTTCCACAGCCGAGACGCAGGCTCGTAGGGAGGAAGAGAGATTTTCTTCGTATTGCCGGAGTTGGCGAGCCACTTCATCCACCGTCGGTGCCTCTTCGTCTTTCCAGGGCAGTACTGCCAATACATTGGCATACGATGATGGTGCGCTCCGTACAAATTTCCACCACATGGGTCGTGTGCATTGGACTTCGTCTGGATCTCTGGGTAATTGTGCGTTGTCCGGGTCATAGTAAATCATCTCTAGCACGGCTAATTCCCTCAGGTACTGGATACCTCTTTCCATGGTGGTCCACTTGCCTGGGAGACATATAACATCTTCCTTGAAGGGATACCTTTCCTTCACACTTGACAGGAGTCGCCTCCAGAGGCTGAGGGCTTGTGTCCCTTTTCCAATCGCCTTATCAATGCCCCCTTCCCTGGAAAGGGATCCCAGCTGCTTGGCTTCCCTACCGTCTTATTCCAGGCTACTAGCCCTGTTATCCCAGCATCAGAGCAGCCAGGTGATAATGTGCTCGCCTGGATGACGGCTGAAATCTTTTCGCATATCCCACAGCTCACTCAGGGATAGGGATTGAGTGGTTGCCTCTTGTTCTTGTGATGGCCCTGTTTCATCCTCCTTTACTAAACGAGCTGACTTTCGTGTCCATTTCTTCTTGTGTATAGGGGTGACTGATACTGGCACTGGTTGATTCTCTCGTTCAGCTGCATCACCCATCGCCGGAGTCTGAGTAGCCGCAGTGCCTGTCACCAGGGTTGGAGTAGCCGCAGTGCCTGTTGCTTTGTCGTCAGACCTTCTTTTCCCGTATAGGGTACTGAATAGTGCTGAACAGGGCTCCATAGGCATGGGCCAGGCCCCAGCACATTGCAGTGATTTGTGTCTCTCTGGAATTGCCAGGGTGACAGCATGTTTTCCAAGTATTTTAGTAGTTTTTTCTGGATTCTGCACTTGTTCAGGGGTAAAGTTCCAAAACATTTGAGGTGCCCACTGTCCTAGGCACTTGCCCATACTATCCCACACACCCTGCCACTCATAATTATCCAGCCTTGGGGCAGATCTCCAAGTGGTATTCTTAAATAGTTGTTTAACCTTAAACAAGACCTGGAACACATTCAGGAGACATAACAATAGGAACATGCTGGTTTGAACATCCCAAGGATATTCAAAATTCTCAAGAACTATTGTAATTTGCCTGGAGGAGAAGGGGAAGCTGAAGAAAGGTGTCTCCCCCGTGGCTTGGCTCTCCGATGAGAAAAGGTACAAGGTGTAATTATTAATAGTTTCTGATAGATGGCTCCCGAAGTACGGAGGTGACGGCAATGCTGAGTACAAATACCAGATTAGTTTCACGACCAGCAATTCTATCGTATCATAAGCCAGTGTTACAAAGTAGAACAACATGATAACTCTGGCCCAGTTCCCACGGGTGATAAACAGCACAACAGGGAGCATATACTGCAAGTAAGGTATTACATAACGCACCTTTAAGAACAAGCGCACCAACTTTGAGAGCAAATACATCAACATTGTGACCAGCAACTATTGAACTAATATAATGAATGTTTATAACAAATTTGTTCTAACACATTCCAGTCAGATTTGTCGTTATCTCAACCCGTCGTGCCCCACGTTGGGTGCCAAAAAGGACTGTCGTGGTTTAACCCCAGCCAGCAGATAAGCACCATGCAGCCGCTCGCTCACTCCCCCCACCCAGTGGGATGGGGGAGAGAATAAAAAAAAAAAGTAAAACTTGTGAGTTGAGATAAAGACAGTTTAATAGGACAGAAAAGGAAGAAAATAATAATAATGGTAATAATAATAATATAATGACAATAATAATACTAAAAGAATTAGAATATACAAAGCAAGTGATGCACAATGCAATTGCTCACCACTCACCTACCCATGTCCAGTTAGTTCCCGAGCAGTGGTCCACAGCCAACTTTCCCCCCAGTTTATATACTGGGCATGATGTCATATGGTATGGAATATCCCTTTGGCCAGCTTGGGTCAGCTGTCCTGGCGGTGTCCCCTCCCAGCTTCTTGTGCCCCTCCAGCCTTCTTGCTGGCTGGGCATGAGAAGCTGAAAAATCCTTGACTTAGTATAAACACTACTTAGCAACAACTAAAAGCATCAGTGTGTTATCAACATTATTCTCATACTAAATCCAAAACACTGCACTATACCAGCTACTAGGAAGAAAAATTAACTCTGTCCCAGCCAAAACCATGACAAAATAGAGCATTTGAAGACTGCCCAGATTGTTTTGTTTTTCTCAGATTTTAATAAGGTGACAAAATGGCTCTGTTTTAAAATTATGACAAGGACAGATATGCTCGTATTCTATATCAAATTGTGATGTATAATTTGACCTCCCTTCATCTTGGAGCACGTACTTCAGCTGTGCTGCTCCAGTTGTTCCTTTTGTGTGTGTATTCCTTTAGGGTAAGGGAAAAATTTAGTGAGTTTCTTCAAGCTTCAATGACCTTGACAGTGGTAAAAACTCACTTTAAGCAGAGTTTTCCAAGCTCTAAGACCTTAAGCAAACAGCACTGAGGAAAACATCTAATTTCAGCAAGAGATTATAATGATAAAGAATAAAGCAACAGAGAGAAAAGCGGGGGGGGGGGAGGCATTTAACAAAGTAAGTGGCAGACTACCAAAAGCAAGTACAAAATTATATTTTCTTCCTCATATTTCAATATAAGACCAATGAAATAAACATCTATAGCTTCATTTTCTGGTTCCCAGTAAACGTGTATAGCATGAAAATCACTGAAATGGGCATTTTAGCCTGAAGACCAGGGACTGAAAGGATGGCCCATTACTTTCACAGCATCATACTCTGTGACAAGAGCAATCCTGGTTGAACGTTGTGCCTTAGCTACTCTTCCCTTCCAGCCTCAGCTGGTGAGCCACCTGCCTGAGAAATAAAGTAGAGACATCTTTTTTTTCCTGGCTTAGGTTATGGAACGCTGTAAATAGCTCCTAAGGGTCAAATTAAAGTTGAAGGAGGCAAATAGTGCCATACTTAGTATATATGCATTCATGGTACCATCTGTAGGGCCAATTTCAAACTTGTGCTTTAAGGCAGAGCTGTAGTTAGTAACATTCAACTGGAAGCAGTTGCAATTATGAAGTGAATCAACAATACCAAGGTTGTTCCTTGCAGGTTACTGTCCAACCTATTCACAGACCCCTGGGACAGATATTGCTAATGCTTAACTAGCCTTTCTGTTAGAGAGTTTTCCTCGTGGTCTAAATTTTGCTGCAGTATAAGCCTATTATTCCTGATCCCATTCCTGGTGAATACAGAGAAGAATTTCTTGCTTTCATTCTTTGCAGATATTTGAAGAATGTTGTATTGCCTCCCAGTCTCCTCTTTGTTAAATGAACCCAATATTTTTAAAATTTCCTCACACAATTTCTAGACCTCTGCCCATATATGCTGTCTGGATTCCTCTGGATACTTTCCAATTTGTCTATATATTTCTGGAAGAATTCTTTCTATATATTTCATTGTGTCAGGGCTCCAACCAAAGCTTCACAAGTGCAACATGCAATGGGAGGACTGTGTGGTATGTCTCCCCAGATGTGCTCTGGATTTCATGTTTTAGCTGATCCCATTTTTCAAAGTATTACTCTTTTTTGTATGGTGGTGTTAATCATTTTATGTTCTTTATGCTCTGGATACTCTTTTGTAGAAGTGCAGCACAGACAGTTGTTCCATTTTGTAAGCCCGTGCTCTTGATTGCTCCTATTTCCATGTGTGGAAATTACTGCTTTCCCTTCACTCATTCCATCCTATTTTTTCAGTTGATTCAGTCCAATTTGTTTTTTTTTCTGGGGGGGTAGGGCAGGGGGAGGGAAACACCTTGCACAATTTTCACAGCTGATATTTTCAATAGCTTAATTGGAAAAAAACCCCCAACTCTTTCATAACTTTGTATTCTCACATTAGGGCAATAAGGTGTAAATGCTGGAGAATTCACTGCTTGGGGTAATCCTGGGCGGAACTGAGGACAAGGAAGAGGCACACTGTCGGCTGTGTCTGTGGTGGCGTTCCACAGACAAACATGGAGATCATGTCTGGGGTTTAGATGGGATCTTTATACTGCAAAACTCCCATCCTACCAGTGAAACTATGTGGCCTTCCATATATGGTCTTTCATGAAGGGTCCCTTGCCTCTGTCTTCCCCCATGCTGTGCGAGGGCACTGCCTTAGGGGTACAGGCTGGCTGTGCCAGGGAGCACACTAATACTTATGCACTTGGGGTGGCCAGACCCCATGGCTGTGCTCAAGCCCATGCCCTAGCCCTGTTAGGTCTGTCGCAAAGATGTAGCTGCAGATCCCTTTGGTGTTTGGTAGCTTACTTGCTGCTGTACTAATGACTTACTTACCATTCAAACTCCCTGATAATCATGACTAAGGAGCTGCACAGCTGTAACCTGAATCCTGGTTTTGGAAGGATAAGACTAAATATTTCTTCACAGTGCAACTTTTTGTAGGTAAAGATGTGTTTTACCTTGGCTTGCTTGCTACCCTCTGCTAGCCAGGACTTACAGTGACCTACAATGTGATGGCACCAGATAGCACTCTGCTTTGTTCTTAAATCAATTTAAAGGTTCAACGTCAATTCCCCTGAAAGTGGACTGTTACAGGACACGCTTTTCTTTGCATTTGCAGGTGATTAAAATAGCCCAAAATGACTTGCTTTAACAGTGCACTTAGCAGCCCTCAGCCACTTAAAATCCCAGAAATAGGTAGAGGGTTAATATATCCCCCATCCTCTGCCAGTAACCATCACTCCCACTAAGATCCATGATAGTAATTTAATTTCCATAAAGGACACTGTTAATTCAGCAGACATGCAGAGAAAAGTACAAAAAAATCTAAGCTGAAATGACAAAAGTGTCAGGACAAACAGGGCTTCCAGAGTGGAACCCCAGCATTTATTAAAATATGTATATACATATATATCCTTCATGTTTGTATTCTGAACTCTGTGAACACAAAGGTGAGTCCTAAATGTCTGGACTCATAGATTTAGTCTTACCAAATACATTTTGGAACATTTTGCTTGTGGTTTTTGGAAAGGAATTGTATTTGTGAATAAGAGAATTGTACTGAAACCTTCAGGATTTCACATCTTAGCTACCATAATATCTTATTCATCTGTGAAGTGTCTGCTGTTTTTTATTAACAATTACTGTATTAAGTAGGATTCTTTTTCTTTTTAAAAAGAAAAGAGCAGGCCTGAACCAGTCTGACCAAAATATTTGATCAGAAACAGGAAATAATGTTTGAAATTAGCTTGACCTTTTAACTAAAAAAACTTTTGCAATTAGGGGAACATTTAAAACAAGATTAGCTTGAAAGAGCCTGGTGGCTCAGAGATGGTTACCCTTTTCTTGTTGGGTATGGTTTCTTTGCACGCTCTTTTTGGGTGCCTTGTCCAAATGCTGCCTCATAGCGGTTGCTGAGTAAGATCATCGTGTGTGAGAGTCTGTGCTTATTTCCCATAGTGTCAATAATAATGGCTAGAGATGAGCTCTAATTCTACAATTTAACCTACAAGGCATTTACATCAGACATGTTGACTTTTGTATCTTGGGATGATGAATCCTATGGACTGTCTCAAAATTAAGTGAATGTTGTTGTCCCTTCATATAATACTCTCTACCCTCTGGTAATGACAGTTCACCTGCTGAAGCCTTTCTTGGGATAAATAAACCTATGGTTTATCTGCTTGTTGTATTTTGCTAATTCCCTAATGCTTTGTGTCCTCTGTGTTTTTGATTTTTTCCTATTTTCTTCCTCCCTTCCTACCACTGATCTCATATCTCAGATGATAATAAACATTTTTATCTTTTTTAGCCTAGAAAAGGTCATTTAGTCTCTCCTGTCCTAAAAATATAGATCAGAGAATTTTGCCTAGTGATGTTTCATTTAGCCCTAACTAGTTTTTGCTTGAACTACTGGGTTTAGGTTATTTTAGAAAGTCAGACAGTGTTGATGCTTGTTTTCCATCACTTGGAATTTTTTAATTTTTTGTATCTTGTTATCTCTTTCAAGGCTTAATTGTTCTCTCTGTTAATCCTGCATTATTTCCAGTTTGAGCTTTGCTGACTTCAGCTTCAAAGTTCTTATATCTTGCCTTTCTCTGCTATACTGAAATAATGTGCTACCATCAGCTGTCTGTTAGCCATGTCTGCAGAGTGTGATTAAATCATCTCTTACCCTCTCTCACAAGCTAAATCAATTAGGCATGTCAGCTGTTAAAAAAAAAAAAAGATTTTTTTTGAACAGTTCTGAAAAGTAATGTCTTCTAACTCAGTACAGGTGAGGGATGTTAAGGATACAGGAAGACTGTAAAGGGGAGACCCATGCGTATAAAATACTTCAGGGCCTGAAATGGTGCGGCTCAGTCTCCAACCTTCCATATCACTCTATCACATGTAGAATAGCATCAGCATCCTACATTGTAGTCTCCTTCTGCCACAGGCTGCTTCTTTGTTCCTTAAGACTGTATAAAAGACAGCAGGCGGAGAGAAAGTGTCACCTTAAAATGCCTGATGTTACTTTGAAAGCCTGCGGAGTTAGGAGTTATTTTTAATAGTATGAGACCATCAGCCACTAGAGGCCCTTCACGTCTAGGAGGCCAGCTGAGCCAAGAGGCTGTAGAATATCCATCCGGTTTGATTTAGTGCACCCAGAGGGGAAATATTAAAATGATAAACCACCTAACTGAGAAGCAACATTCAGAGTGTCCGTGTCAAGCACCTCTGACAGGATTTGGTCTCTTCTCAGCTGCTGTGTTATTAAAAAAACACCCTTGATATTAAAGCCTCTTCTCTCAGGCACGTTTTTTTCTTTTCATTCCCTCCTCCCCAAATTCTTCATCTTATTTCCTCAGTTGTTTAAACTGAAGTATGGATGCTGATCTTTTATACTGTTTCTGGTGTTAGTGCTCAAGGCACCTTATCTGGAAAGCAGAAGGGGACCCGGGACCCAGGTGGGAGAAGCAGCAGCAGGGCACATACGCAGCACTGCTGTATGTCCCTCCCCAGTTTGAACAGACAAAGTAAATTAGGTTGGATCTGCCATAAAATGGGGACTCAGACCTGCAAATATTTACTGTGAGTGTTTAGTTAAAGCATAAGAGTCATTTGATGACCTACCAGAGTAGAAAGTAGGTAATATCCTCTTGGGGAAGGGGATTCACACTGAATTACAATTATCTGTTACCCCTGTGCCAGAGCTTCAATCTGAATTAGGGTTTTGTTGTGCTGAATGCTTTTCAAATAATAGTATGTCAGTGTATGATGCTGGTCTAGCTCTCAACTCTAGAGGGCAGGGCCTTGGATGTACTGATATACTGAGAAAAGCGGCTGCCAGAAGAAAAAGGATCCCTTTGCCTTGTAAAAAGACTAGTATATTCTCCAAATCTACTTCCTGAATGCCAGGAGTGAGGCTTGGCCACTGTCCTGGTTTTGGCTGGGATAGAGTTAGTTTTCTTCCTAGTAGCTGGTATAGTGCTGTGTTTTGGATTTAGTAGGAAAAGAATGTTGATGATACACTGATGTTTTTAGTTGTTGCTAAGTAGTGTTTATACTAAGTCAAGGATTTTTCAGCTTCTCATGCCCAGCCAGCAAGAAGGCTGGAGGGGCACAAGAAGTTGGGAGGGGACACAGCCAGGACAGCTGACCCAAACTGGCCAAAGGATATTCCATACCATATGACATCATGCCCAGTATATAAACTGGGGGGAGTTGGCTGGGAGGGGCAGATCGCTGCTCGGGAACTAACAGGGCATCAGTCGGCAAGTGGTGAGCAATTGCATTGTGCATCACTTGCTTTGTATATTCTAATTATTTTAGTATTATTGTTATGATTTTATTATTATTATTATTATTTTCCTTCCTTTCTGTCCTATTAAACTGTCTTTATCTCAACCCATGAGGTTTGTTGGTTTTTTTTATTCTCTCCCCATCCCATTGGGTGGGGGAGTGAGCAAGTGGCTGCGTGGTGCTTAGTTGCCAGCTGGGGTTAAACCACGGACAG